>NW_027314752.1:18206893-18508863 GCF_023375885.2 Dermacentor andersoni
GAGAGATGCTATTTACACGCTATTTACACTGAAGCCAGGCAGCCAGGCTGACACTCGCTCATGCCAAGGGCACCGACCAACTTCGTCGTTCTCGCCGCTGCTCGTCGCTTGATCATCGCTCAATCATATCGTAATATTACCCCCCGCCGGCAAAAGCACCATCACGGTGCTGTTAAATATCCAAGGTGCATTGAGAGTTGTAGGGCATCAGTCGGGCAACGTGGACAATGTCACTGGTTATCACAGCGGAAGACGTAGTGGGCGTGGCTAGAACGATTTCATAGGTGACATCGGTCACATAGCGTATCACGCGACATGGGCCTGTGTAACAGGAAGGCAGTTTTTGACAAAGGCCAACTTTACGCGATGGTGACCAAAGCAACACGAGTGTGCCGGGCACAAAATGAACATCACGGTGACGGAGGTCGTAGCGTTGTTTCTGCTTGTCTTGAGACACTTGTAGATGAGCGCGCGCAAGTTGGCGAACATGGTCAGCATGGGCGATTGCATCACGGGCATAATTGCTAGTTGAAGCTCTGGCGGACGGAAGCACAGTGTCCAGTCGTAGCGTCGGTTCGCGGCCTTACGAACGGTAAAACTGGGAAAAGCCAGCAGTTTCGAGACGGGAACAGTTTTATGCAAAGGTAATGTAAAGTAGAGCCAGGCCCTAGTCACGGTGGTCGTCTGAAACTTATTTAGATAGCATGTCTGTAAGGGTGCGGTTAAAACGCTCAGTGAGGCCGTTCGTTTGGGGGTGGTAGGAGGTGGTAAATTTATGCTGTATGGAGCAGGCACGCATGATGTCGTCAATGACTTTGGCCAAAAAGGTGCGGCCGCGGTCTGTAAGCAATTGACGCGGAGCACCATGGACCAAAATGATATCATGCAGGAGGAAGTCCGCAACATCAGTTGCGCAACTGGTCGGAAGAGCGCGGGTTATGGCGTAGCGGGTCGCGTAGTCCGCCGCGACTGCAACCCACTTGTTTCCTGATGTAGATTCCGGAAATGGGCCTAGAAGGTCTAAGCCGACACGATGGAAGTGCTCGGCCGGGATGTCGAGCGGCTGCTGGTAACCAGCGAGGAGCTGGGAAGGCTTTAGCGTCGTTGGCAAAGTTCACAAGCGGCGACGTAACGTCGTACGGCACGGGCAAGGCCCGGCCAGAAAAAACAGCGACGTACACAGTCATAGGTTCGAGATACGCCAAGGTGTGCTGCCGTCAGTGCGTCGTGAAGCTTTTCTAGAACGGTGGAGCGGAGGTGCTTAGGTACTACAAGCAGGAACTCAGAACCGTCTGGATGAAGGTTACGACGGTACAGAGTACCGTCGCGGAGGACAAAGAGGCGTAGAGTAGCATCAGCCGGAGAGTGTTCAAAACGGTCGATGAGTGCTCTGATGTAGGCGTCACGGCATGCTCGTCGGCAAAATAAAGCAGCTTGGATACAGAGAATACGCAAGAAGCACTGGCAATATTGTAGTAGTCAGAGTCATCAACAGGTTAACGAGACAAACTGTCAGGGTCTTGGTGCTGGTGGCCACACTTGTACACCACGGAATATAAAAATTCCTGTAGCCTCAAAGCCCATCGACCAAGCCGGCCAGTAGGATCTTTTAGCGATGAGAGCCAGCAGAGAGCATGATGGTCAGTTACTACGGACAAAGGGCGACCGTAAAGGTAAGGACGGAACTTCGCAACCGCCCAGGCAACAGCAAGGCATTCGCGTTCAGTAATGAAATAGTTGCGCTCCGATGGTGCTAGGAGGCGGCTCGCATAAGCAATAACGCGATCCTTGCCACGTTGACGCTGGGCTAAGACGACACCTACGCCATGACCACTGACATCTGTACGTAATTATGTAGGGGCATCAGGGTCGAAGTGGGCGAGAATGGGTGGTGAGGTTAGAAGGTTGACGAGACGAGAGAAGGCGGCGGCTTCTGCAGTACCCCACGAGAATTGTATGCCTTTCTTCAAAAGATTAGTTAAAGGCCTAGCAATTGTAGCAAAATCTGGAACAAAACGACGAAAGTACGAGCATAGGCCTACAAAACCTCGAACGTCTGCGGCTGTCTTCGGAACCGGAAACTCTCGGACAACGCGAGTTTTGTCGGGATCAGGCTGTACTCCGGAAGCGTCAACGAGATGGCCCAGCAGAGTAATTTGTCGGGGGCCAAAAGGACATTTGGATGAGTTAAGTTGCAGTTTCGCCTTTCGAAATTCATCAAGTATGGTTGTGAGACGCTCAAGGAGAGTGTCGAACGTTGGCGAGAAGACGATGACGTCGTTGAGGTAGCAGAGGCATGTGGACCATTTGAAACGTTGGAGCAAGGAGTCCATCATACGCTCAAAGGAGGCAGGGGCGTTGCATAATCCAAACGGCATTACTTTAAATTGGTATAGACCATCAGGTGTGATGAACGCGGTTTTTCCTTTGACCATATTGTTAAAAGCAATCTGCCAATATCCCGAACGAAGATCGATAGACGAGAAATATCTGGAACCGTGCAGGCAGTCAAGGGCATCGTCTATACGTGGAAGCGGGTAGACGTCCTTTTTTGTAATGCTGTTCAGGGAACGGTAATCTACACAGAAGCGCCACGTGCCGTCCTTCTTCTTAACCAATACCACAGGTGACGCCCAGGGACTCGATGAAGGCTCAATGATGTTTTTATCGAGCGTTTTGTTAACTTCATCTTGAATTACTCGGCGTTCCGACACAGAAACTCGATATGGTCGTCGGTGAATAGGCGCAGCCTCGCCAGTAAGAATGCGATGCTTGACCGCGAGCGTCTGGCCTAAAGGGCGATCATCATCATCATCATCATCATCATCAGCCTGATTACGCCCACTGCAGGGCAAAGGCCTCTCCCATACTTCTCCAACTACCCCGGTCATGTACTAATTGTGGCCATGTTGACCCTCCAAACTTCCTAATCTCATCTGCCCACCTAACTTTCTGTCGCCCCCTGCTACGCTTCCCTTCCCTCGGAATCCAGTCCGTAACCCTTAATGACCATCGGTTATCTTCCCTCCTCATTACATGTCCTGCCCATGCCCATTTCTTTTTCTTGATTTCAACTAAGATGTCATTAACGCGCGTTTGTTCCCTCACCCAATCTGCTCTTTTCTTATCCCTTAACGTTACACCTATCATTTTTCTTTCCATAGCTCGTTGCGTCGTCCTCAATTTAAGTAGAACCCTTTTCGTAAGCCTCCAGGTTTCTGCCCCGTACGTGAGTACTGGTAAGACACAGCTGTTATACACTTTTCTCTTGAGGGATAATGGCAACCTGCTGTTCATGATCTGCGAATGCCTGCCAAACGCACCCCAGCCCATTCTTATTCTTCTGATTATTTCACTCTCATGATCTGGATCAGCAGTCACTACCTGTCCTAAATAGATGTATTCTCTTACCACTTCCAGTGCCTCGCTACCTATCGTAAACTGCTGTTCCCTTCCGAGACTGTTAAACATTACTTTAGTTTTCTGCAGATTCATTTTTAGTCCCACCCTTCTGCTCTGCCTCTCCAGATCAGTGAGCATGCATTGCAGTTGGTCCCCTGAGTTACTAAGCAAGGCAATATCATCAGCGAAGCGCAAGTTACTAAGGTATTCTCCATTTACTCTTATCCCCAATTCTTCCCAATCCAGGTCTCTGAATACCTCCTGTAAACACGCTGTGAATAGCATTGGAGAGATCGTATCTCCCTGCCTGACGCCTTTCTTTATTGGGATTTTGTTGCTTTCTTTATGGAGGAGTACAGTGGCTGTGGAGCCGCTATAGATATCTTTCAGTATTTTTACATACGGCTCGTCTACACCCTGATTCCGCAATGCCTCCATGACTGCTGAGGTTTCGACTGAATCAAACGCTTTCTCGTAATCAATGAAAGCTATATATAATGGTTGGTTATATTCCGCACATTTCTCTATCACCTGATTGATAGTGTGAATATGATCTATTGTTGAGTAGCCTTTACGGAATCCTGCCTGGTCCTTTGGTTGACGGAAGTCTAAGGTGTTCCGGATTCTATTTGCAATTACCTTAGTAAATACTTTGTAGGCAACGGACAGTAAGCTGATCCGTCTATAATTTTTCAAGTCTTTGGCGTCGCCTTTCTTATGCATTAGGATTATGTTAGCGTTCTTCCAAGATTCCGGTACGCTCGAGGTCTTGAGGCATTGCGTATAGAGGCTGGCCAGTTTTTCTAGAACAATCTGCCCACCATCCTTCAGCAAATCTGCTGTTACCTGATCCTCCCCAGCTGCCTTCCCCCTTTGCATAGCTCCCAAGGCTTTCTTTACTTCTTCCGGCGTTACTTCTGGGATATCGAATTCCTCTAGATTATTCTCTCTTCCATTATCATCGTGGGTGCCACTCGTACTGTATAAATCTCTATAGAACTCCTCAGCCACTTGAACTATCTCATCCATATTAGTAATGATATTGCCGGCTTTGTCTCTTAGCGCATACATCTGATTCTTGCCAATTCCTAGTTTCTTCTTCACTGCTTTTAGGCTTCCTCCGTTCCTGAGAGCTTGTTCAATTCTATCCATGTTATACTTCCTTATGTCAGCTGTCTTACGCTTGTTGATTAACTTCGAAAGTTCTGCCAGTTCTATTCTAGCTGTAGGGTTAGAGGCTTTCATACATTGGCGTTTCTTGATCAGATCTTTCGTCTCCTGCGATAGCTTACTGGTATCCTGTCTAACGGAGTTACCACCGACTTCTATTGCACACTCCTTAATGATGCCCACAAGATTGTCGTTCATTGCTTCAACACTAAGATCCTCTTCGTGGCTTAAAGCCGAATACCTGTTCTGTAGCTTGATCTGGAATTCCTCTATTTTCCCTCTTAGCGCTAACTCATTGATCGGCTTCTTATGTACCAGTTTCCTCCGTTCCCTCCTCAGGTCTAGGCTAATTCGAGTTCTTACCATCCTGTGGTCACTGCAGCGCACCTTACCGAGCACGTCCACATCTTGTATGATGCCAGGGTTAGCGCAGAGTATGAAATCTATTTCATTTCTAGTCTCGCCGTTCGGGCTCCTCCATGTCCACTTTCGGTTATTCCGCTTGCGGAAGAAGGTATTCATTATCCTCATATTATTCTGTTCTGCAAACTCTACTAATACCTCCCCCCTGCTATTCCTAGTGCCTATGCCATATTCCCCCACTGCCTTGTCTCCAGCATGCTTCTTGCCTACCTTGGCATTGAAATCGCCCATCAGTATAGTGTATTTTGTTTTCACTCTACCCATCGCCGATTCCACGTCTTCGTAGAAGCTTTCGACTTCCTGGTCATCATGACTGGATGTAGGGGCGTAGACCTGTACAACCTTCATTTTGTACCTCTTATTAAGTTTCACAACAAGACATGCCACCCTCTCGTTAATGCTATAGAATTCCTGTATGTTACCAGCTATACTCTTATTAATCAGGAATCCGACTCCTAGTTCTCGTCTCTCCGCTAAGCCCCGGTAGCACAGGACGTGCCCGCTCCTTAACACTGTATATGCTTCTTTTGGCCTCCTAACTTCACTGAGCCCTATTATATCCCATTTACTGCCCTCTAATTCTTCCAATAGCACTGCTAGACTCGCCTCACTAGATAATGTTCTTGCGTTAAACGTTGCCAGGTTCATATTCCAGGGCGATCGTCGAAGTCGAAAATATCGCGGTAGGACGATAATACTTCTCAAAGATCTGCAGCCTGCGTAGAGGACAGGTCCGTCGCAACCATTTTCTTGATGTTGGGATCGATGCCCGAGGCTGGCGGAAGGGGCATGCTAAGGTCGCGAGAACCATTGGTTGATAACGCTGCCACGTATTGGTTGCCGAGACAATCAATGGTGGCAAGGCAAATACCTTGCGATAGAATTTGCTTTGCCAATCCAAAGTTACTGACAGGCATGCGAGTGTGGTTCGCGGTAATAGTAACTGTACTGTGAGGCACGGTGGTGTCATACTGTATTGGGATGTCGGGCAAAGGAGCGACGAGGTACTAGCCATCAGGAACTGGTGGGAAAGAGAACAGTTCAATGTAGGCTATGGACTTTGGCGGCAGGCGAAGAAAGCCGGTGGAGTGTAAGCGGCACTGGGGTGTGTCAGAAGTATCTGCGAGCATCTTCAACTCAAGGCGAAGGGTACTGGAAGAGCAGTCAATAAGGGCCCAATTGGCGGAGAGAAAAGCGAGGAAGAGAATAAGGTCGTGGGGGCAATGTGCAATTACGGTGAAGAGGACAGGAGTGTGGCTGGCGGCGATGCTGACACGTGCCGTACACATGCCGATGATAGGCACAGTACCGCCATCCATAACGCGGACGACGCGTGCCGACGCTGGGGGGAGGAGCTAGTTTAGTCGTCGTCGGCAGGCAGCATTCATAATAGAAAGATGTGCTCCTGTATCGATGAGTGCCGTGACAGGATAGCCGTCAACGTCAAGAAGGTTTCGGAGCGGAGGATTTGAGGGCAGGGTCGACAACGCAGCTTCACCTCCAGAAGCTGCAGTGCCTAGTTTTCCGGCTGGGTGCGGGAAGCGATAGGGGGTGAGGAAAAGCATCGGGGTTAGGGCGAACGAGACTGGTGGCGTCGAGGTGCGGGCGAGCGGCTGTAGCGAAGGTTCGGAGCAGGGACATCGGCGGTAGTAGGTTCATGGCGGGTGGCACAGGGTACAGAAGGTCCAAAAGTGCGGGAATAAGTGGGGGCGTAAGTCCGAGGAGGTCGTGGCCATCGGTTGCGGCAGTGACGGGCGACGTGGCCGATGCGGCAGCAGTGGAAGCAGATCGGCCTGTCATAAGGGGTACGCCATTCGTACGGGTTGCGGCGAGAAATGGCAAAAAAGGATTGCCGGGCACGAGGAGGGCCGCTACATAACTGGGGAACGCTGGGTCGAAACGTGGAACACACGATGTTCAGACCCAAGTTTTGAAATTCCTGTCTGATGACGGCCTGAATCATCGCAATGGTGGTTACTGGCGGATTGGGAGGCGTCGTGGAGAAGGCTGGCGAACAGGTAGCCTCGAGTTCGCGGCGAACAATACGGGTGACTTCGTCACAGGTTGTGGTCTGACGCGGTCGACCTGCACATGTCGACGTCGCAGCAGTGTTGGGAAGCCGCGCAATGTGGCGTGAGATACAGCGGCTCTTGGCCTGTTCAAGGTGACGGCATTCTTTAATAATGGCGTCGATAGTCGAGACGTTGCCGAAGACCAGCAAATTGAAAGCGTCGTCGGTAATGCCTTTTAGCACATGCGCCACTTTATCGGCTTCGGACATATGATCGTCAGCTTTACGGCACACAGCCAAGACGTCGAGAATGCAGGAAACGTATGACTCTGTAGATGACTGAACACGAGACGCAAGAGCCTTTCTCGCGGCAGCCTTGCGCCCAATGCGGTCGCCGCACTGTTCCCGTAGTTTTGCTTTGAAACTGTGCTTATTGGTTATTTCGTCATCATGTGTTTGGTGCCACACTCGTGGGGTGCCGCCGAGATAAAAGATGACATTGGTGAGCATAATTGTTGGGCCCCACATGTTATTAGCGCTGGCATGTTCGTAGAGTTTGATCCAGTCATCGACATCCTGTCCCTCGAGGCCAGAGAACACACCTGGGTCACGATGTGGGGCAACCGTGACGATTGGAGCAGTCGGACAAGCCGATGCCGTTGCAGAGGCGAGCTCGTCACCGGGAGGCATGGTGACAAGCTCGGTGGGCCGACCACTTCGGAGTTCCGTAGTGAGGACGGCGATCGCTGACCTCCACCAGAAATGTTACGTGGGGAAAGACACAGACGAGGGATGCGATTTACACGCTATTTACACTGGAGCCAATCAGCCAGGCTGACACTCGCTCGTGCCAAGGGCACCGACCAACTTCTTATTCGTTCTCGCGGTGGCTCGTCACTTGAGCATCGCTCAATCATGTCGTAATAATAATTTACTATGAAAGCGTATACATCACCGTAACACTATTGTCAGCTAAATTCTACCTTTCAGAAAATGACAGGTGCCTTATAGCGTTTTGGTTTTTGATGTTCTGTTCCTATCTTACGTCATGTTATTTTTTTACAATTTTAAAAATTGTCACTTTATTGCCCAAAGCTCTACATCACCGTAAAACCATTGCCGCTTTCACTCTACCTTTCAGAAAAGACAGCAGCCTTAGAGCGGTCTGTGTTGTTGGTTTTCGATTCTCTTTTTTATCCCATCTTATACTTTAAAATATTTTATAAGCACAGTCACTTTAGTGTCCGAAGCTCTACATCACCATAACACCATTGTCAGTTTCATTCTACATTTCAGAAAAGACAGGAGCCGTAGAGCAGGTCCAGCTTCCTGGTGTTACATTCGATTTTCTATCTCATCTTATTTTTTTTACAATTCTACAACTAATATCACTTTATTGCCTATAGCTCTACATCACGTTAACATCATTGTTAGTTTCACTCTACCTTTAAGAAAAGATATGGGCCGTAGAGCAGACCGTCTTGTTGGTGTTCCCTTCCTTCACATGTCATATTCATTTATTTTAATTTTATAATTTATGTAGATTTATAGCCCAAAGTTCTACATCTCCGTAACACCTGTATAAGTTTCTTAATTTTAGAGAAGATAGGCGCCCTAGAGCGGTTCAGCTTCATAGTGTACCATTCCATTTTCTACCTCAGCCTATTTTTACAATTTTATTATGAATGTTATTTTGGTGCCCAATGTTTTACATTACAGTAACACCAGTGTAAGTTACATTCTACCTTCCAGAAAAGATAAATGCACTAGAGCTGTTCGTCACTTTGCTGTTTCAGCATCTCATCTATCTTATCCTAATTTTTCCAATTTTATAACTAACATCACTTTATTGCCCAAAGCTCGGCATCGCCGTAACACTAATGTCACTTTCACTATGCCTGTCATGAAATATAGGAGCCGTAGAGTGTTCCCGCTTCTTGGTGTCCCATTTCCTTTCTATTTCGCCTTATATCCTTACAATTTTAAAATTATTATCGCTCTATTGCCCAAGGTTCTATATCTCCATAACACCAGTATAAGTTTCATTTTTATTTTAGAGAAGATAGGTGCCCTAGAGCGGTCCAGCTTCATGCTGTGCCATTCCCTTTTCTATCTCATTCGAAGTTATTCTGAATTTTATATCTAGACTCACATTATTGCCCGAAGCTCTACATCGCCGTCACACGATTATCACTTTCACTCTCAATTTCAGAAAAAGATAAGGGCCCTAGAGCGGTCCGGCTTCTTGGTGTTCCAGTCCCTTTGCTATTTCATCTTAATTTTTTTTACAATTCTAAACCTAATATCACTTTATTGCCTAAAAGCTCTACATCACCGTGACACCATGGCCACTTCCACATTGCCTTTCAGAAAAGGCCGGAGCAGTAGAGTGGTCCATATTTTTGGTGTTCCATTTCCCTTTCTATTTCATCTTAATTTCTTTACAATATATATATGAATACTAACTTTTTACCCAAAGCTCTACTTCACCGTAACACCATTGTAAGTTTCACGCTACCTCTAAGAAAATATAGGCGCGGTAGAGCGGTCCGTCTTTTTAGCGATCTGTTCCCCTTTATATCTCATACTAATTTCTTTAGAATTTTCTACCTAGACTTACTTTATTGCCCAAACCTCTGCACCGCTATCTTATTTTCGTTTTTCCAATTCTACAACTATTATCACGATATTTCCCCAAAGCTCTACATCACCATAACAGCATTGTCAGTTTCACTTTGCCTTTCAGAAAAGGTAGAGGAGGTACAGCGGTCCTACTTGTTGGTGTCCTCTTCCCTTTTCTATCTAATCCTATTTTTTTATAATTTTATAAAAATACTCACATCATTGCCCAAAGCTCTGCATCCACGTAAAACCATTCTCATTTTCACCCTACCTTTCAAAAAAGATGGGAGCCTTAGAGCGGTCCGCCTTCTTGGTGTTCCATTCCCTTTTCTAGGTTATCTTAATTTTTTCACAATTCTACAACTAATATCACCTTATGGCCCAAAGCTCTACATCACCGTAACACCGTTGTCACTTTCACTCTACCTTTCAGAAAAGAAAGGAGCAGTAGAGCGTTCCGTCTTGTTGGAGTCCCATTCCCTTTTCTTTCTCATCCTAATTATTTTTACAATTTTAAAATCCCGACTCGCTTTATTGCCCAAACCTCTACATCACCGTAATTCTATTGTCTTTTTAACTCGGCCTTTCTAAAAAGATAGGAGCTGTATAGCGGTCTAGCTTCTGGGTGTTCTATTCCCTTCGCTGTCTCATCTTAGTTTTTCCCAAATCTGCAACTATTATCACGATGTTTCCCAAAGCTCTACATCACCGTAACACCATTGTCAGTTTCACCGTGCCTTTCAGTAAAAGTAGAGGACGTACAGCAGTCCTTCTTGTTTGTGTCCCATTACCTTTTCTATTTTACCTTAAGTTTTTTACAATTCTATAACTAATATCACTTTATTGCCCCAATGCTCTACATCACCGTAACACCATTGTCACTTTCACTCTACCTTTCAGAAAAGATAGGAGCCGTAGAGCATTTCGTGTTGTTGGTGTCCCATTGCCTTTTCCATCTCATCTTAATTTTTTTACAATTTCATACACGGACTCACTTTATTGCCCAAACCTCTAATTTACCGTACCTCTATTGTCTTTTTCACTCGAACTTTCTGAAAAGATTCGAGCCGTAGAGCGGTGTAGCTTCTTGGGGTTCTATTACCTCTGCTATCTCATCTTAATTTTTCCCAATTCTACAACAATTATCATGATATTTCCCAAAGCTCTACATGACCGTAACACCATTGTCAGATTTACTCTGGCTTTCAGGAAAGGTAGAGGACATACAGTGGTCCTTCTTGTTGGTGTCCCATACCCTTTTTTATTTTACCTTAAGTTTTTACAATTCTATAACTAATATCACTTTATTGCCCAAAGCTATACATCACCGTAACACCATTGTCACTTTCACTCTACCTTTCAGAAAAGATAGGCGCTGTAGAGCGTTCCGTCTTGTTGGTGTCCCATTCCCCTTTGCACCTCATCTTAATTTTTTTTTACAATTTCATACATGGACTCACCTTATTGCCCAAACCTCTACTTTACCGTAACACAATTGTCTGTTTCACTCGGCCTTTCTGAAAAGATAGATGCCACCGTAGAGCGGTCTAGTTTCTTGGTGTTCTATTCCCTTTGCTATCTCCTCCTAAATTTTCCCGATTCTGCAACTATTATCACGTTTTTGCCGAAAGCTCTACATCACCCTAACACCATTGTCAGTTTAACTGTGCCTTTCAGAAAAGGTAGAGGACGTATAGCGGTCCTTCTTGTTGGTGTCCTATTCCCTTTTCTATTTTACCTTTTTTTTAGAATTGTTTTACTAATATCACTTTATTGCCCAAAGCTCTTCATTGCCGTAGCACCATTGTCACTTTCACTCTACCTTTCAGAAAAGATAGGAGCCGTAGAGTGGTCCACCTTGTTCGTGTTCCGTTCCCTTTTCTGTGTCATCTTAATTTTTTATTATGTTATTGCCGAAAGCTCTACATCACCGTAAAACTATTCTGACTTTCACTCTACCCTTCAGAAAAATGGGAGCCTTAGAGCGTCAGCCTTCACTTTTCAATGTTAGCTTAATTTTTTCACAATTCTAAAACTAATATCAATTTATAGCCCAAAGCTCTACATCACCGTAACACCATTGTCACTTTCACTCTACCTTTCAGAAAAGATAGGAGCCGTAGAGCGCTCCGTCTTGTTGGTGTCCCATTCCCTTTTCTATCTCATCGTAATTATCTTTACAATTTTATAACCCGACTCACTTTATTGCCCAAACCTCTACATCACCGAAACTCTATTGTCCTTTTCACTCAGCCTTTCTAAAAAGATAGGAACCGTAGAGCGGTCTAGCTTCTTAGTGTTCTATTCCTTTGCCTATCTCATCTTAGTTATTCCCAATCCTACAACTATTATCACGATATTTCCCCAATGCTCTACGTCACCATAACAGCATTGTCAGTTTCACTGTGCCTTTCAGAAGAGGTAGAGGAAGGACAGCGGTCCTTCTTGTTGGTGTCCCATTCCCTTTCCTCTTTTAACTTAGGTTTTACAATTCTTTAACTAGTATCACTTTATTGCCCAAACCTCTACATCACCGCAGCACCATTGTCACTTTTACTCTACCTTTCAGACAAAAGAGGAGCCATAGAGCGGTCCGACTTGTTGGTGCTCCTTTTCCTTTTCTATCTCATCTTAATTTTTTAATTCTTTTATAAGAAGATTCGCTTTATGGCCCAATGCTCTACATCACCGTAAAACCATTCTCACTTTCACTCTACCTTTCAGAAAAGTCGGGAGCCGTACAGCGGTCCGCCTTCTTGATGTTCCATTCCATTATCTATGTTACCCTAATTTTCTCACAATTCTATAAGTTGTTGCGATGCTTGACGGGTGGAGGCAACACCCCTCCCGTAATGAACGAGACAGTCGTTCCAGCCGAAGAACGCAGGGTTTATTCACGCTCAGAAATATAAAGAAAAGATAAGGGGAGCGGGAAGGTGTGACATAAAGAGTGCGCACATGCGCACTGAAGGTAATAGCTTGCTTGTCATGTTCATGGGTTACCCCATTTCTTCACACTTAGTAACCAAAACGCACGACAGGTTTTTTTGATCGTGTGGAGCGACGTAGCTCCTGAGGTTGCTCTTCTGGTATTCTCTCAGGTGCTTCAGAGGTCCTTGGTTCCTTTAATACCGGGGAACCCGTTGTAGGCAGCCTGGACAGGTCGACGGCTGCTGGGGTCTCATCTGTGGTCTGCTTACGAACTTCATCCAAGTGCTGGCGGACAAACCCGTCCGCAGTCTTAACATCCAGGAGGTGAGCGGCATAAGTAGCTTCCACAGGGCCTGGGGCCCACTTATCGCCGACGCCGTAATTTCGCACGTACACATAGTCTCCCGGTGCAAAGTTCCAGCTTGAGTCATTCAAAGCTTTAGCAGGGCAGGCTCTGGGAGGAAAAGACATGTCCAGTCTTGTGCGCAACCGGTAACCTAATCTCTGAAAGAGAAGGGCCTCCTTGGTGTGGTGCGTTTCGATAATTGCACAACAGCCGGGCGAACGACGTTATGATGCAACTGCCTCCTATCTTCTTCAAGCCTTCTTTGACGGTGCGCACGGCTCGCTCGGCTAGGCCATTACTCTGGGGTTGATAGGGCGTTGCCCGATTATGTACTATTCCATTTCGCTTCATAAACTGTTCGAACTCCCATGCTGTGAATGGCGTCCCGTTGTCTAATACGACCGTTCGCGGTATACCGAAACGGCTAAATATTGTCCTGAGGGCATTAATGGTGCTGTGAGCGTTAGCCTGCGACATAGGAACCGCCTCAATCCACATTGTGTGTGAATCGACGACTACCAGAATCATTTTCCCTTTGATTGGTCCCGCATAGTCGATATGCAAGCGCGACCACCTTTCGTGCGTATCGGGCCAACTTACTGGTTCTTTTGCCTGAGGCATCGGTAACGCTTGCACGCAGCTGTGGCAGGTCGCTGCAATGCGCTCGATGTTGTGGTCTAGCCGGGCCACCAAAATAAGGACCTGGCTTTTGCCTTCATAGCGGACACGCCTTGGTGGGCTGCATGTAGTAGCTTTAGTAGCTTCCCTCGCGCATTTGTCGGCACTACAAGGCGATGACCCCAGTAGAGCACTTCTTCAGTAACAGACAGCTCATGCCGCTTTTTGTAGAACTCTGCCATCTCTTTCGTTTCAATGTCAAAACTGCGCGGCCAACCTTCCCGTGTGTACTTGCTTACCTGTGAGAGTACCTCATCAGCGACGGCGAGTGCTTTGAGTTCCTTTAACGGCATAGCAGGCTGATCCCACTGGTTTAGGGTCAGTACAATTTGGGCCTCATCCTCCTGGTCCGCTTCGTCCTGTGATGGTTGAGGCATGCGGCTCAGAGCATCGGCATTGCACATGAATTTTCCAGGCTTATGTTGCAATCGATATCGGTAGGCCCCGAGTATGATCGCCCATCGCTGATGCGGGCAGCGGCCATAACCGGCGTTTGCCTGTCCGCTCTTAGGAGACCCAACAATGGCTGGTGGTCAGTTATTAGTGTGAATTGCCTGCCCAGCAGATAATCTCGGAACCTCGTGACACCGTAGACGAGAGCTAATGCCTCACGCTCGATCTGCGAGTAATTCTTTTCTGCGGCAGTGAGCGTCCGATATCGGTATCCTAGGGGCTGATACTGTCCAGTAATGCGATGGAATAAAGCCACTCCCATGCCGTAGGGTGACGCACCAGCCTCCAAAAAATAGCTCTTTTGCGGAGTCGAAGTGAGTCAGCACCGCAGCGGAACACAAAATGGCTTTAGCCTTCCGGAATGCCTCATCCTCAGGCCCTTCCCAAGACCATTTCGATTTCTTTTCTAGAAGTCGGCATAAGGGGCTGAGAAGCGTGGACAGATTAGGCAAGAATTTGTTATAAAAAGTGAGCATGCCCAAAAATGACCGAAGCTCCGTAACGTTTCGAGGAGTCGGAGCCAGCTTAATTGCCTCGATGTTTTTACTGACGGGTGCAGCCCTGCGGCATCAATTCTATGTCCTAGATACGTAACGGACGATTCGCCTAGTCGGCACTTGCCCGCCCGGAGCTTGATGCCGCATTCCCTGAAACGCTGCAGAACTGCTTGCAGATTCGTATTTGGCTGATCCTTCGCATCTGCTATTAAGACATCATCTAAGTACGCTTGAACCCCTGGAAGACCTTGCAGAACGTACTCAATCGCTCTTTGAAAAATCGCATGTGTAGACGCGATTCCAAATGACAGTCGATTATAGCAGAAGAGGCCCTTGTGTGTATTTATAACAGCTAATTTACGCGAATCTTCATCTAGAAGAATTTGGTTGTAGGCATCGCGTAAATCCAAGATGCTGAACTGCTGTCCCCCGCGAGGCGTAGCGAAAATGTCGTCTACTACGGGTAGAGGATACCTTTCCATTTCACAAACTGGGTTCAGTGTTACTTTAAAATCTCCACAGATGCGAACTGTCCCATCGCTTTTCAGTACAGGAACCACCGGGGTGGCCCACTCTGCATAGGAAACAGGCGAGATAATGCCGGCGGCCACGAGTCGGTCTAACTCGGTGGAGACCTTGTCTAACAGAGCGAACGGAACATTTCTTGCCTTGCAGAAGCTTGGTGTTGCTCCGTCCTTTATATGCAGCCGTGTGGGTGGCCCCTTGACGAGTCCCAAGCTCTCCGTGAAGAGGTCAGCGTACTGCTCCATCACGGGTGCTGCTCCTTGGCTCTCCAGCTTCACTTCGGTTGACTGCGACGTGATCTGAACAAGCGGCGCCCCTTTTATTTCGAGTTTCTGCAGTAAGTCACGGCCACAAAGGCTAGGGCCTTGGCAGTTCAACACTACGAGATTGCAGTCAACTGTCGCAGACTGGTAGGAAGCTATCATTTGCAGAACGCCCAGCACTGGTAGCTTTCCAAGGTAACATGAAAGGGTTAGCGCAGCCTCACAAAACGGTGGCCACTTATGACGAGGAGCTTCGTATATTGCTTTAGGCTCCACGCAGACAGGCGAACCGGTGTCGATTATCATTTTCAGCGGAATGCCATTCCACTGGACAAGTTTCTGTATGGGTGGAACCAAACATTCATTACTTTTTACTGACCATATTTGCAATGCATTGCTGCCGCTGTCTTCAATTTCAGCTGAACATTCGGTTATCGCCAAGGTTCGATGGGCGGGAACTGTTCGCGAGCATACGCTCGCCAAGTGACCTTGTCGCCCGCATTTGTAACACCGGCGCCTTCGCAGCGAGCACGCAATGGCTTGATGCCCTTGTCTGCCACAGCAGCTACATTGTTGCACTGACATACTCGGTTCATTCCTTGATATTGCGGGTTCCCCTTTCCGCTGGAAGTTGAGCCCATCGATGGCATCACCTTGACTGTTCATCTGTTGCGAACCTAGCTCTGCGCTTTCTGCTGCTAGAGCAAGTGCTTCGGCTTCCGCAAGAGTCAAATTGGCTAGCAGAGGTTTCTGCAAGTTTTTCGACCGCACTCCGCAAACGATGCGATCTCTCAGCATTCGCTGCAACATCGAAAAGAAATTGCAGTTATGGGCTATTCTCCGAATCTCTACGATAAACGCCTGCCTAGACTCTCCTTCTTGTTGGCTTCGATGAAAGAACTTGAAACTTTCCGATATCTCGTTAGGACATGGATCATAGTGCTCATTCAAGGTTGAAACGACTTCTTCATAGCTTAGCGAGCTCGGTTTTCTGGGTGCTACTCTGCCGCAAAGAATCTGCACGGTCCGAGATCCTAACGCCGCAACCAACAAGGCTCTCTTCTTGGCGTCGTCTGTAACTTCGTTTGCTTCATAGTAAGCGTCGACTTTTACGAGATATGCATTCCACTTATCTGTGTCCTCTATAAAATCCGGAAGCTTGAGAGCCATGGTCGCGGCTGGGCTGATGGCGACTTCGTGTCGTGGCTGGTGCCCGGTCGCTGTTAAGTATCCGTGAGGGTTCTCGTCGCCACTGTTGCGACGGTTGACGGGTGGAGGCAACGCCCCTCCCGTAATGAACGAGACAGTCGTTCCAGCCGAAGAACACAGGGTTTATTCACGCTCGGCAATATAAAGAAAAGATAGGGGAGAGGGAAGGTGTGACAGAAAGAGTGCGCACATGCGCACTGAAGGAAATAGCTTGCTTGTCATGTTCATGGGTTACCGCAAACTAATATCACTTTATTGCCCAAAGCTATACATCACCGTAACACCAGTGTCACTTTCACTCTAGCTTTCAGAAAAGATAGGAGCCGTAGAGCGTTCCGTCTTGTTGGAGTCCTATTCGCTTTTTTATCTCATCTTAATTATTTTTACAATTTTATAGCCCTACTCACTTTATTACCCAAACCACTACATCACCGTAACTCTATTTTCTTTTTCACTCGGCCTTTCTGAGAATATAGGAGCCCTAGAGCGCTCTAATTTCTTGGTGTTCTATTCCCTTCGCTGTCTCATCTTAGTTTTTCCCAATTCTACAACTATTATCACGATATTTCCCAAAGCTCTACATCCCCGTAACGCCATTGTCAAGTTTACTGCGCCTTTCAGATAAGGTAGAGGACATACAGCGGTCCATCTTGTTGGTGTTGTACTCCATGTTATATTTTCCCTTAGGTTTTTACAATTCTATAACTAATATCACTTTATTGCCCCAATGGTCTACATCACCGCAACACCATTGTCACTTTCACTCTACCTTTCAGAAAAGATAGGCGTCGTAGAGCATTTCGTGTTGCTGGTGTCCCATTCCATTTTCTATCTCATCTTAATTTTTGTTTTACAATTACATAAACGGACTCACTTTATTGCCCAAACCTCTACATCACCGCAACACAATTGTCTGTTTCACTCGGACTTTCTGAAAAGATAGGAGCCGCCGTAAAGCGGTCTATTTTCTAGGTGTTCTATTCCCTTTGCTATCTCATCCTATTTTTCGCAATTCTACAACTATTATCACGATATTTTCCAAAGCTCTACATCACCGTAACACCTATGTCACTTTCGCTGTATCTTTTAGAAAACGTAGAGGACCTACAGCGGTCCTTCTTGCTGGTGTCCTATTCCCTTTGCTATTTTACCTTAAGTTTTTGCAATTCCATAACTAATATCACTTTATTGCCTAAAGCTCTACATCACCGTAACACCATTGTCACTTACGCTCTACCTTTCAGAAAAGATAGGAGCTTTAGTGAGTTCCGTCTTGTTGGTGTCTCATTCCCTTTTCTATCTCATCCTAAATATTTTTACAACTTTATAACCCGATTCACCTTATTGCCCAAACCTCTATATCACCGTACCTCTGTTGTCTTTTTCACACGAACTTTCTGAAAAGATAGGAGCCGTAGAGCGGTCCGCCTTGTTGTTGTTCCATTCCCTTTTCTATCTCATCTCAATTTTTTATATTTTATAAGAAGACTCAATTTATCGCCCAAAGCTCTACATCCCCGTTAAACCAGTGTCAGTTTCACTCTACCTTTCAGAAAAGATGAGAGCCGTAGAGCGGTCCGCCTTGGTGTTCCATTACCTTTTCTATCTCATCTTAATTTTTTATGATTTTATAAAGAGACTCAATTTATTGGCCAAAGGTCTATATCACCGTAAAACCATTCTCACTTTCACTCTACCTTTCAGAAAAGAAGGGAGCAGTAGAGCTCTCCGGCTTCTTGGTGTTCCATTCCATTTTCTATGTTAACTTAGGTGTTTACAATTCTGTAACTAATATCACTTTATTGCCTAAAGCTCTACATCACCGTAAAACCATTGTCACTTTCACTCTACCTTTCAGAAAAGATGGGAGCTGTAGAGCTGTCCGGCTTCTTGGTGTTCCATTCCCTTTCCTATCTTATCCTATTTTTTTTACAATTCGATAACTAACATCACATTATTTCCTAAAGCTCTACACAACAGTAAAACCATTGTCACTTTCACTCTACCTTTCAGAAAAGATGGGAGCAGTAGAGCTGTCCGGCATCTTGGTGTTCCATTCCCTTTTCTATTTAAACTTAGGTGTTTACAATTCTATAGCTAATATTACATTATTGACCAAATCCCTACATCACCGTAACACCATCGTCACTTTCACTTTACCTGTCAGAAAACATGGGAGCCTTAGACCGGTCCGGCTTCTTGGTGTTCCAATATTTTTTCTATGTTATCCTAATTTTTTTACAATTTCATATCCGGACCACATATTATTGCCCAAACCTGTACATCACCATTACACAATTATGTGTTTCACTCGGCCTTTCTGAAAAGATAAGTGCCGCCGTAGAGTGTTCTAGTTTCTTGGTGTTCCATTCCCTTTGCTATCTGATATTTTTTCTCAAATTTATAAGTATTCACGTTATTGCCCAAAGCACTACATCACCTTAACACCATTGTCCGTTTCACTGTGCCTTTCAGAAAATGTGAAGGGCGTACAGCAGTTCTTTTGTTGGTGTGCCATTCCCTTTTCGATTTTACCTTAACTTTTTACAATTCCACAACTAATATCACAGTATTGCCTAAAGCTCTACATCACCGTAGCACAATTGTCACTTTCACTCTACCTTTCAGAAAATATAGGAGCCGTAGAGCGGTCCACCTTGTTGGTGTTCAATTCCCTTTTCTATTTCATCCTAACTGTTTTTATTATTATTTTAAAAGGCTCACCTTGTTGCCCAAAGCTCTACATCACCGTAAAACCATTGTCAATTTCACTCTACCTTTCAGAAAAGATGGGAGCTGTAGAGCTGTCCGACTTTTTGGTGTTCCATTGCATTTCTAGCTTGTCCAAAATTTTTACAATTCTATAAATAATATCACATTATTGCCCAAAGCTCTACATCACCGTAGCACCATTGTTACTTTCACTCTGCCTTTCTGAACATACGGGAGCAGTATAGCTGTGCGGCTTCTTGTTCTATTTTACCTTAAGCTTTTACAATTCTTTAACTAATATCACTTTATTACCCAAAGCTCTACATAACCATAACACCATTGTCACTTTCACTCTAATTTTCTGAAAAAGATAGCAGCCGTCGAGTGGTCCGCCTTCTTGTTGTTCCATTCCCTTTTCATCCTTATCCTATTTTTTTTTAAATACCATACCTAATAACACATTATTGCCCAAAGCTCTACATCAACATAGCACCATTGCCACTTTCACTCAACCTTTGACAAAAGATAGGAGCCGTAGAGCGGTACGCTTTATTTGTGTTCCATTCCCTTTTCTATCTCATCTTAATTATTTCATGATTTCATAACAACACTGAATTTTTTTGCTCAAAGCTCTACATCACCGTAAAACCATTGTCACTTTCACTCTACCTTTCAGAAAAGATGGGAGCAGTAGAGCTGTCCGGTATCTTGGTGTTCCATTCCCTTTGCTTTTTAAACTTAGTTGTTTACAATCCTATGGCTAATATCACATTATTGACCAAAGCTCTACATCACCGAAACACCATTGTCAGTTTCACTCAACCTTAAAGAAAAGATGGGAGCCTTAGAGCGGTCCGGCTTCGTGGTGTTCCATTTTTTCTATGTTATACTAATTTTTTTTTAATTTCATATCTGGACAACACATTATCGCCCAAACCCCTACATCACCGTAACACAAATGTGTGTTTCACTCAGGCTTTCTGAAAAGAAAGGTGCCGCAGTAGAGTGGTCTAGTTTCTTTGTGTTCTATTCCCTTTGCTATCTGATAATTTTTCCCAAATCTAAAACTATTGTCACGTTATTGCCCAAAGCACTACATCACCGTAACACCATTGTTCGTTTCACTGTGCCTTTCAGAAAATATGAAGGACGTACAGCAGTCCTTCTTGTTGGTGTTCCATTCAATTTTCTATTTCAACTTAAGTTTTTACAATTCTCTAAATAATATCTCTTTATTGGCCAAAGCGCTACATCACCGTAGCACCATTGTCACTTTCTTTCTACCTTTCAGAAAAGTTAGGAGCCGTAGAGCGGAGCGCCTTCTTCGTGTTCCATTCCCTTGTCTATGTCATCCTAATTGTTTTTATTATTTTATAAAAGACTCAATTTATTGCCCTAAACTCTACATCACCGTAAAACCATTGTAACTTTCACTCTACCTTTCAGAAATTATGGGAGTAGTAGAGCTAACCGGCTTCTTGGCGTTCCATTCTCTTTCCTATTTTACCTTTTACCTTTTTACAATTCTATAACTAATACCACTTTATTGCCCAAAGCTCCACATCACCTAACACCATTGTCACTTTCACTCTACCTTTCAGAAAAGATATGAGTCGTTGGGTGGTCCGGCTTCTTGATGTTCCATTCCCTTTTCTGTCCCTATCTATTTTCTTACAATTCTATGACTAATATCACAATATTGCCCAAAGCTCTACATCACCTTAGCACCATTATCACTTTCACTCTACCTTTCAGAAAAGATAGGAGCCGTAGAGCAGTCCGCTTTGTTGGTGTTCCATTCTCTTTTCTGTCTCATCCCAATTTTTTTTAATATTTCAAAAAGAGACTCATTTAATTGCCCAAACCTCTACATCACCGTAACACAATTGTGTTTCAGTCGGCCTTTCTCTAACAATAGGAGGCGCCGTAGAGCGGTCTAGTTTCTTTTGAGTTCTATTCCCTTTGCTTTAACATATTTTTTCCCAATTCGACAACTGCTATGACGTTATTCCCCAAAGCTCTACATCACCTTAGCACCATTGTCACTTTCACTCTACCTTTCAGAAAAGATACGAGCCGTAGAGCAGTACGCCTTCTTGTTGTTCCATTCCCTTTTCTCTCTCATCCTAATTTTTTTATTACTCTATAAAAAGACTCAATTTACTGCCCAAAGCTCTACATCACCGTAAATCCATTGTCTATTCACTCTACCTTTCAGAAAAGATGGGAGCAGTAGAGCTGTCCGGCTTCTTGGTGTTCCATTCCCTTTGCTATTTAAACTTAGGTGTTTGTTTGTTTTGTTTGTCGTGTGCGTATCAGGACCACGCACGCCTATATCGCCTTTCGTTTCTCTACCACGGTTGCGCTTTAAAACCATGGCGCTGCATTTTTGCTCCAGAGACTTTCCTTTCCTTCTTTCTTCTCCGCCCTTAAACTGACTCTCTTAACTACTACACGCAGAGACAAAGCAACAGCGTGCGCATTAGATGCCATAGATGAGATGAATATTTACAATTATTATTAGGGTTATAATTAAATTCGAGTGCTCATTGCTGTGCTATCGTTTGTTAACGAAGCTTTCCCTCTTGTCTAAATATTTTAGGCAGTTTATCGTGTGCGTATCATGGCCACGCACGCTTACATCGCCTTCCGTTTCTCTACCACGGTTGCGCTTTAAAACCATGGCGCTGCGATTTTGCTTCAGTCATTCCTTTCCTTCCTTCTTCTCCGCCCTTAAACTGGGTCTCTTAACTACTACACGCAGACACAAAGCAACAGCGCGCGCATTAGATCCCATAGATAAGATGAATATTTACAATTATTTTTAGGGTTATAATTATATTCGAGTGCTGATTACTGTGCTATCGTTCGTTAACGAAGCTTTCCCTCAAGTCTAAATTTTTTAAGGCAGTTTGTCGTGTGCGTATCATGGCCAGGCACGCTTATATCGCCTTCCGTTTCTCTACCACGGTTGCGCTTTAAAACCACGGCGCTGCGATTTTGCTTCAGAGTCTTTCCTTTCCTTCTTCTCCGCCGTTAAACTGGCTCTCTTAACTACTACACGCAGACACAAAGCAACAGCGCGCGCATTTGATCCCATAGATGCGTCGAATATTTACAATTATTATTAGGGTTATAATTATATTCGAGGGCTGATTGCTGTGAGATCGTTTGTTAACAAAGCTTTCCCTCTTGTCTAAATATTTTAAGGCAGTTTATCGTGTGCGTATCATGGCCACGCACGCTTATATCGCCTTCCGTTTCTCCACCACGGTTGCACTTTAAAACCACGGCGCTGCGATTTTGCTTCAGAGACTTTCCTTTCCTTCCTTCTTCGCCGCCGTTAAACTGGCTCTCTTAACTACTACACGCAGAGACAAGGAAACAACGCGTGCATTAGATCCCATAGATGAGATGAATAGTTACAATTATTTTTAGGGTTATAATTATATTCAAGTGCTGATTACTGTGCTATCGTTCGTTAACGAAGCTTTCCCTCA
This sequence comes from Dermacentor andersoni, assembly GCF_023375885.2. Taxonomy (NCBI): domain Eukaryota; kingdom Metazoa; phylum Arthropoda; class Arachnida; order Ixodida; family Ixodidae; genus Dermacentor; species Dermacentor andersoni. The sequence continues at coordinate 18,229,636 of NW_027314752.1, forward strand.
AGTCTAAATATTTTAAGGCAGTTTGTCGTGTGCGTATCATGGCCACGCACACTTATATCGCCTTCCGTTCCTCTACCGCGGTGGCGCTTTAAAACCACGGCGCTCCATTCTTGCTTCAGAGATTTTCCTTTCCTTCCTTCGTCTACGCCCTTAAACTGGCTCTCTTAACTACTACACGCAGACACAAAGCAACCGCGCAAGCATTAGATCCCATAGATGCGATGTATATTTACAATTATTATTAGGGTTATAAATATATTCGAGTGCTGATTGCTGTGATATCGTTTGTTAACAAAGCTTTCCCTCTTGTCTAAATATTTTAAGCAGTTTATCGTGTGCGTATCATGGCCACGCACGCTTACATCGCCTTCCGTTTCTCCACCACGGTTGCGCTTTAAAACAACGGCGCTGCGGTTTTGCTTCAGAGACTTTCCTTTCCTTCCTCCTTCGCCGCCGTTAAACTGGCTCTCTTAACTACTACACGCAGAGACAAGGCAACAACGCGCTCATTAGATCCCATAGATGAGATGAATAGTTACAATTATTTTTAGGGTTATAATTATATTCAAGTGCTGATTACTGTGCTATCGTTCGTTAACGAAGCTTTCCCTCAAGTCTAAATTTTTTAAGGCAGTTTGTCGTGTGCGTATCATGGCCAGGCACGCTTATATCGCCTTCCGTTTCTCTACCACGGTTGCGCTTTAAAACCACGGCGCTGCGATTTTGCTTCAGAGTCTTTCCTTTCCTTCCTTCTTCTCCGCCCTTAAACTGGGTCTCTTAACTACTACACGCAGACACAAAGCAACAGCGCGCGCATTAGATCCCATAGATGCGTCGAATATTTACAATTATTATTAGGGTTATAATTATATTCGAGGGCTGATTGCTGTGAGATCGTTTGTTAACAAAGCTTTCCCTCAAGTCTAAATTTTTTAAGGCAGTTTGTCGTGTGCGTATCATGGACAGGCACGCTTATATCGCCTTCCGTTTCTCTACCACGGTTGCGCTTTAAAACCACGGCGCTGCAATTTTGCTTTCCTTTCCTCCCTTCTTTGCGTTTAAAGTGGCTCTCCTAACTACTACACGCAGAGACAAAGCAACTCCGCGCGTATGCGAACCCATAAATGATATATATATATATATATATATATATATATATATATATCTATATATATATATATATATATATATCTATATATATATATATATATATATATATATATATATATATATTTATCGAAAATTATCAGTTATAGCTCTCGTAGTATAGCCCTCTGGGCCGTTTCCTTTTTATTCTTTAGAAAATAGTCCTATTAGGGTTATTAAAGTTACACGAAGGTATTTGACCATCGTCAGCAGCAGTCCTTGAAACAGTTATTCTGGCGGCTAGCTTCCCACGCTATGCGTGCCACCCTCGCACCTGTTTATTCTTTTCCTAGACGCGAGAGTTATACTATGTCCGCAAAACACTGAGCGATCGGAAAGCGCGTTTTCCCCTTTTGGCCTCCGGAGTAGGGAGGCTTTGTTCCGGCCGCAGAGCCCTCCACGTCTCAGTAAGGTGCCTGGTGGTGGTCTCCTGCGGACGATGCCCTCTCGGTGAGCGCAAATTCCCCCTCATCTTTTGAGAGGTTCAATACTCACAAGGATTTGTCTCGCAAACCATATTTACTTCAAGGGAATTTTCCACGTCTCAATAATTTCTCTCGTCGTATTCGAGTGCAGATTGCCACGTTAAAGTTTGTTAACAAAGCTTTCCCTCAAGTCTAAATATTTTAAGGCCGTTCGTCGTGTGCGTATCATGGCCAGGCACGCTTATATCGCCTTCCGTTTCTCTACCACGGTTGCGCTTTAAAACCACGGCGCTGCGATTTTGCTTCAGAGTCTTTCCTTTCCTTCCTTCTTCTCCGCCGTTAAACTGGCTCTCTTAACTACTACACGCAGACACAAAGCAACAGCGCGCGCATTTGATCCCATAGATGCGTCGAATATTTACAATTATTATTAGGGTTATAATTATATTCGAGGGCTGATTGCTGTGAGATCGTTTGCTAACAAAGCTTTCCCTCTTGTCTAAATATTTTAAGGCAGTTTATCGTGTGCGTATCATGGCCACGCACGCTTATATCGCCTTCCGTTTTTCTACCACGGTTGCGCTTTAAAACCACGGTGCTGCATTTTTGCTTCAGAAAATTTCCTTTCCTTCCTTGTTCTCCGCCCTTAAACTGGCTCTCTTAACTACTACACGCAGAGACAAAGCAACAGCGCGCGCATTAGATCCCAAAGATGAGATGAATATTTACAATTATTTTTAGGGTTATAATTATAATCGAGTGCTGATTGCTGTGCTTTTGTTTTTAACGGAGATTTCCCTCAAGTTTAAATATATTTTAAAACAGTTTGTCGTGTGCGTATCATGGCCGCGCACGCTTATATCGCCTTCCGTTTCTGTTCCACGGTTGCGTTTTAATACCACGGCGCTGCGACTTTGCTTCAGAGACTTTCCTTTCTTTCCTTATTCTCTGCCGTTAAACTGGCTCTCTTAACTACTACACGCAGAGACAAGGCAACAACGCGCGCATTAGGTCCCATAGATGAAATGAATATTTACAATTATTTCTTGGGTTATAATTATATTCGAGGGCTGATTGCTGTGCTATCGTTTGCTAACAAAGCTTTCCCTCTTGTCTAAATATTTTAAGGCAGTTTATCGTGTGCGTATCATGGCCACGCACGCTTATATCGCCTTCCGTTTGTCTACCAGATTTGCGCTTTAAAACCACGGCGCTGCGATTTTGCTTCAGGGTCTTTCCTTTCCTTCCTCCTTCTCCGCCCTTAAACTGGCTCTCTTAACTACTACACGCAGAGACAAACCAACAGCGCGCGCATTAGATCCCATAGATGAGATAAATATGTACAATTATTATGAGGGTTTTAATTATAGTCGAGTGCTGATTGCTGTGCTATCGTTTGTTAACAAAGCTTTCCCTCAAGTATAATTTTTTTAAGGCAGTTTGTTGTGTGCGTATCATGGCCACGCACGCTTATATCGCCTTCCGTTTCTGTTCCATGGTTGCGCTTTAAAACCACGGCGCTGCGATTTTGCTTCAGGGTCATTCCTTTCCTTCCTTCATCGCCGCCGTTAAACTGGCTCTCTAAACTACTACACGCAGACACAAAGCAACAACGCGCGCATTAGATCCCATAGATGAGATGAATATTTACAATTATTTTTAGGGTTACAATTAAATTCGAGTGCTGATTACTGTGCTATCGTTTGTTAACGAAGCTTTCCCTCAAGCCTAATTTTTTTTAAGGCAGTTTGTCGTGTGCGTATCATGGCCACGCACGCTTATATCGCCTTCCGTTTCTCTACCACGGTTGCGCTTTAAAACCACGGTACTGCATTTTTGCTTCAGAAATTTTCCTTTCCTTCCTTGTTCTCCGCCCTTAAACTGGCTCTCTTAACTACTACACGCAGAGACAAAGCAACAGCGCGCGCATTAGATCCCATAGATGAGATTCATATATACAATTATTATTAGGGTTATAATTATACTCGAGTGCTGATTGGTGTGCTATCGTTGGTAACGAAGCTTTCCCTTAAGTCTAAATATTTTAATGCAGTTTGTCGTGTGCGTATCATGGCCACGCACGCTTATATTTCCTTCCGTTTCTCTACCATGGGTGCGCTCTACAACCACGGCAGAGCAATTTTGCTTTCCTTTCCTTCCTTCTTCTCCGCCCTTAAACTGGCTCTCTTAACTACTACGCGCAGAGACAAAGCAACAACGCGCGCATTATATCCCATAGATGAGAGGAATATTTACAATTATTACTAGGGTTATAATTATATTCGAGTGCTGATTTCTGTGCTATCGTTTCTTAACGCAGCTTTCCCTCAAGTCTAAATATTTTAAGGCAGTTTGTCGTGTGCGTATCATGGCCACGCAAGCTTATATCGCCCTCCGTTTCTCTACCACGGGTGCGCTTTAAAACCACGGCGCTCCAATTTTGCTTTCCTTTCGTTCCTTCTTCTCCGCCTTTAAACTGGCTCTCCTAACTACTACACGCAGAGACAAAGCAACTGCGCGCGTATGCGAACCCATAAATGATATATATATATATATATATATATATATATATATATATATATATATATATATATATATATATATATATATATATATATATATATATATATATAAATATATATATATATATATGTAAATATTTATCGCAAATTATCAGCTATTGCTTTCGTAGTATAGCCCTCTGGGCCATTTCCTTTTTATTCTTTCGAAAAAAGTCCTATTACGGTAATTAAAATTACACGAAGTTATTTCGCCATCGTCAGCAGCAGTCCTTGAGATAGTTATTCTGGCGGCTAGCTTCCCACGCTATGCGTGCCGCCCTCGCACCTGTTTAATCTTTTCCTAGACGCGAGAGTTATACTATATCCGCAAAACACTGAGCGATCCGAAAGCGCGTTCTCCACTTTTGGCCGGTGGAGTAGGGAGGCTTTGTTCCGGCCGCAGAGCCCTCCACGTCTCAGTAAGGTGCCTGGTGGTGGTCTCCTGCGGGCGATGCCCTCTCGGTGAGCGCATATTCCCCCTCATCTTTTGAGAGGTTCAATACTTACAAGGATTTGTCTCGCAAACCATATTTACTTCAAGGGAATTTTCCACGTCTCAATAATTTTTCTCGTCGTATTCGAGTGCAGATTGCCGCGTTATAGTTTGTTAACGAAGCTTTCCCTCAAGTCTAAAAATTTTAAGGCCGTTTGTTGTGTGCGTATCATGGCCACCCACGCTTATATCGCGTTCCGTTTCTCTACCACGATTGCGCTTTAAAAAAAAGCGCTCCGATTTTTCTTCTGAGACTTTCCTTTCCGTCCTTCTTCTCCGCCCTTAAACTGGCTCTCTTACCTACTACACGCAGAGACAAAGCAACAACGTGCGCATTAGATCCCATAGATGAGATGAATATTTACAAATAATATTAGGGTTATAATTATAGTCGAGTGCTGATTGCTGTGCTATCGTTTGTTAACAAAGCTTTCCCTCAAGTCTAAATTTTTGTAAGGCAGTTTGTCGTGGGCGTATCAAGGCCACGCACGCCTATATCGCCTTCCTTTTCTCTACCACGGTTGCACTTTAAAACCACGGTGCTGCATTTTCGCTTCAGAGATATTCCTTTCCTTCCTTCCTCTCCGCCCTTAAACTGGCTCCCTTAACTACTACACGCAGAGACAAAGCAACAGCGCGCGCATTAGATCCCATAGATCAGATAAATATATACAATTATTATTAGGGTTATAATTATAGTCGAGTGCTGATTGCTGTGCTATCGTTTGTTAACAAAACTTTCCCTGAAGTATAATATTTTTAAGGCAGTTTGTCGTGTGCGTATCATGGCCACGCACGCTTATATCGCCTTCCGTTTCTGTTCCATGGTTGCGCTTTAAAACCACGGCGCTGTGATTTTGCTTCAGGGTCTTTTCTTTCCTTCCTTCTTCTCCGCCGTTAAACTGGCTCTCTTAACTACTACACGCAGAGACAAAGCAACAGCGCGCGCATTAGATCCCATAGATCAGATAAATATATACAATTATTATTAGGGTTATAATTATAGTCGATTGCTGATTGCTGTGCTATCGTTTGTTAACAAAGCTTTCCCTAAAGTATAATTTTTTTAAGGCAGTTTGTCGTGTGCGTATCATGGCCACGCACGCTTATATCGTATTCCGTTTCTGTTCCATGGTTGCGCTTTAAAACCACGGCGCTGTGATTTTGCTTCAGGGTCTTTCCTTTCCTTCCTTCTTCTCCGCCGTTAAACTGGCTCTCTTAACTACTACACGCAGAGACAAAGCAACAGCGCGCGCATTAGATGCCATAGATGTGATACATATATATAATTATTATTAGGGTTATAATTATATTCGAATGCTGATTGCTGTGCTATCGTTTGTTAATGAAGCTTTCCCTCAAGTCTAAATATTTTAATGCAGTTTGTCGTGTGCATATCATGGCCACGCACGCTTATATTTCCTTCCGTTTCTCTACCATGGGTGCGCTTTACAACTACGGCACTGCAATTTTGCTTTCCTTTCCTTCCTTCTTCTCCGCCCTTAAACTGGCTCTCTTAACAACTATGCGCAGAGACAAAGCAACAACGCGCGCATTATATCCCATAGATGAGAGGAATATTTACAATTATTACTAGGGTTATAATTATATTCGAGTGCTGATTGCTGTGCTATCGTTGTTCCTTCTTCTCCGCCTTTAAACTGGCTCTCCTAACTACTACACGCAGAGACAAAGCAACTGCACGCGTATGCGAACCCATAAATGATAAATATATACATATACATATATATGTCTATATATAGTCATATATATATATATATATATATATATATATATATATATATATATATATATATATATGACTATATATAGACATATATATGTTTATGTATATATTTATCGAAAATTATCAGTTGTAGCTTTCGTAGTATAGCCCTCTGGGAGGTTTCATTTTTATTCTTTCTAAAATAGTCCTATTAGGGTTATTAAAATTACACGAAGGTATTTCGCCATCGTCAGCATCAGTCCTTCAGATAGTTATTCTGGCGGCTAGCTTCCCACGCTATGCGTGCCGCCCTCGCACCTGTTTAATATTTTCCTAGACGCGAGAGTTATACTATGTTCGCAAAACATTGAGCGATCGGAAAGCGCGTTTTCCCCTTTTTTCCGGCCGAGAAGGGAGGCTTTGTTCCGGCCGCATAGCCCTCCACGTCTCAGTAAGGTGCCTGATGGTGGTCTCCTGGGGACGATGCCCTCTCGGTGAGCGCATATTCCCCCTCATCTTTTGACAGGTTCAATACTTACAAGGATTTGTCTCGCAAACCATATTTACTTCAAGGGAATTTACCACGTCTCACTAATTTCTCTCGTCGTATTCGAGTGCAGATTGCCGCGTTATAGTTTGTTAACGAAGCTTTCCCTCAAGTCTAATTATTTTAAGGCCGTTTGTCGTGTGCGTATCATGGCCACGCACGCTTATATCGCCTTCCGTTCCTCTACCGCGGAGGCGCTTTAAAACCACGGCGCTCCATTTTTGCTTCAGAGATTTTCCTTTCCTTCCTTCTTCTCCGCCCTTCAACTGGCTCTCTTAACTACTACACGCAGACACAAAGCAACCGCGCAAGCATTAGATCCCATAGATGCGATGTATATTTACAATTATTATTAGGGTTATAAATATATTCGAGTGCTGATTGCTGTGATATCGTTTGTTAACAAAGCTTTCCCTCTTGTCTAAATATTTTAGGCAGTTTATCGTGTGCGTATCATGGCCACGCACGCTTACATCGCCTTCCGTTTCTCTACCACGGTTGCGCTTTAAAACCACGGCGCTGCGATTTTGCTTCAGTCATTCCTTTCCTTCCTTCTTCTCCGCCCTTAAACTGGGTCTCTTAACTACTACACGCAGACACAAAGCAACAGCGCGCGCATTAGATCCCATAGATAAGATGAATATTTACAATTATTTTTAGGGTTATAATTATATTCGAGTGCTGATTACTGTGCTATCGTTCGTTAACGAAGCTTTGCCTCAAGTATAATTTTTGTAAGGCAGTTTGTCGTTTGCGTATCATGGCCACGCACTCTTATATCGCCTTCCGTTTCTCTACCACGGTTGCGCTTTAAAACCACGGTGCTGCATTTTTGCTTCAGAAATTTTCCTTTCCTTCCTTCTTCTCCGCCCTTAAATTGGCTCTCTTAACTACTACACGCAGAGACAAAGCAACAACGCGCGCATTATATCCCATAGATGAGATAAATATTTACAATTATTACTAGGGTTATAATTATATTTGAGTGCTGATTGCTGTACTATCGTTTGTTAACGAAGCTTTCCCTCAAGTCTAAATATTTTAAGGCCGTTTGTCGTGTGCGTATCGTGGCCACGCACGCTTATATCGCCTTCTGTTTCTCTACCACGGTTGCGCTTTAAAACCACGGCGCAGCGATTTTGCTTCTGAGACTTTCCTTTCCGTCCTTCTTCTCCGCCCTTAATCTGGCTCTCTTAACTACTACACGCAGAGACAAAGCAACAACGTGCGCATTAGATCCCATAGATGAGATGAATATTTACAAATATTATTAGGGTTATAAGTATAGTCGAGTGCTGGTTGCTGTGCTGTCGTTTGTTAACAAAGCTTTCCCTCAAGTCTAAATTTTTTTAAGGCAGTTTGTCGTGTGCGTATCGTGGCCACGCACGCTTATATCGCCTTCCGTTCCTCTACCGCGGAGGCGCTTTAAAACCACGGCGCTCCATTTTTGCTTCAGAGATTTTCCTTTCCTTCCTTCTTCTCCGCCCTTCAACTGGCTCTCTTAACTACTACACGCAGACACAAAGCAACCGCGCAAGCATTAGATCCCATAGATGCGATGTATATTTACAATTATTATTAGGGTTATAAATATATTCGAGTGCTGATTGCTGTGATATCGTTTGTTAACAAAGCTTTCCCTCTTGTCTAAATATTTTAGGCAGTTTATCGTGTGCGTATCATGGCCACGCACGCTTACATCGCCTTCCGTTTCTCTACCACGGTTGCGCTTTAAAACCACGGCGCTGCGATTTTGCTTCAGTCATTCCTTTCCTTCCTTCTTCTCCGCCCTTAAACTGGGTCTCTTAACTACTACACGCAGACACAAAGCAACAGCGCGCGCATTAGATCCCATAGATAAGATGAATATTTACAATTATTTTTAGGGTTATAATTATATTCGAGTGCTGATTACTGTGCTATCGTTCGTTAACGAAGCTTTGCCTCAAGTATAATTTTTGTAAGGCAGTTTGTCGTTTGCGTATCATGGCCACGCACTCTTATATCGCCTTCCGTTTCTCTACCACGGTTGCGCTTTAAAACCACGGTGCTGCATTTTTGCTTCAGAAATTTTCCTTTCCTTCCTTCTTCTCCGCCCTTAAATTGGCTCTCTTAACTACTACACGCAGAGACAAAGCAACAACGCGCGCATTATATCCCATAGATGAGATAAATATTTACAATTATTACTAGGGTTATAATTATATTTGAGTGCTGATTGCTGTACTATCGTTTGTTAACGAAGCTTTCCCTCAAGTCTAAATATTTTAAGGCCGTTTGTCGTGTGCGTATCGTGGCCACGCACGCTTATATCGCCTTCTGTTTCTCTACCACGGTTGCGCTTTAAAACCACGGCGCAGCGATTTTGCTTCTGAGACTTTCCTTTCCGTCCTTCTTCTCCGCCCTTAATCTGGCTCTCTTAACTACTACACGCAGAGACAAAGCAACAACGTGCGCATTAGATCCCATAGATGAGATGAATATTTACAAATATTATTAGGGTTATAAGTATAGTCGAGTGCTGGTTGCTGTGCTGTCGTTTGTTAACAAAGCTTTCCCTCAAGTCTAAATTTTTTTAAGGCAGTTTGTCGTGTGCGTATCGTGGCCACGCACGCTTATATCGCCTTCCGTTTCTCTACCACGAGTGCGCCTTAAAACCACGGCACTGCAATCTTGCTTTCCTTTCCTTCCTTCTCCTCCACCCTTAAACTGGCTCCCTGAACTACTACACCCAGAGACAAAGCAACTGCGCGCGCATGCGATCCCATAGATGATATATATATATATATACATATATATACATATGTATAGAAAATTATCAGTTATAGCTTTCGTAGTATAGCCCTGTGGCCCATTTCCTTTTTTTCTTTCGAAAATAGTCCTATTAGGGTTATTATAATTACACGAAGGTATTTCGCCATCGTCAGCAGCAGTCCTTGAGATAGCTATTCTGGCGGCTAGCTTCCCACGCTACACTCTTAATCTGGTTACATATAAGTTGCAGTTAAAGAAGTGATGCACATATTTTCATCTAGATCCGAACTGTTAATAAGTGGAACGAGACTTATAAGTGGATCTTATGTGGAACGTTCGTTCTGTTTTCTTTATGTTTAGCGTTCTTATCTGGAACTCAGTAAAGGGGAGAGGCGGTGTTGTATGATCCAGTTATCGTTCCACTTAAGTTCCAGTAAAATTTCTAGGCAGTGCGCTTGTATATTTTTTACTTGTGTCTTGTTCCACATAACTGGTGCGCTGCAGTGAAGTGTGCATTGCACCACATATAAAGTAAGTGCTCTTTGGGCAAAGATACCTTTGACACATACACCCATGGCATATAAAAAGCAGAACCTTAAGTATCTGTGAAGCTATCTTACAGCAGACAGCTCTAAACTGCTAAGGAGGATTTTTAGTGATGTCATTTTACCATAAAAAATATCCCTGTTCAACAACGCCGTAAAAAATTTAATCGACGCAAGCAAAGGATATATCTTAGCGAAAAGCAGAACGTGCAGGAACCTCTTGTCAGGTGGTCTGCGACGCTCAAATGGCCTTTGTGAACCTGCATGGTATTGCTGTCACTAATTCCAGACGCGCAGTACATCAAAGCGTTGGTGTCGTTGCCCTCTCTTGTGCTTGTCTCAGTTTGCGCTCAAGTTTCAATGGCGAATGTTCACCAACTAGCTCGTCTCTCCATTTTACTTCAGTGCGTCTAATCAATAACTTCAATTCTAGAAGGACTGGTGTCTTTCGGTGCCTACTCTGCTGTTTGGACGAAGCCCATAACTGCCTGGGCTCAATAATTTCTGGTGGACAGCGCACTTTTTTGGACACCTCGGTTACGAAATAAATATTGAGGATATCACGTGTTGTGCATTTGACTAACAAGCAATATGTCAATGAATACAGCCTTCAATTACAATGGAGCTTGAGTCACGTTGCGGCATATTACATTTGCTTATATGCACGCAAGTGTGGTTGCATTTTTGTGCTCGTGATGGCTCTTTGATTTCCACAAGTAAACAAAAAATATCAATTTGCAGGGAAAGCTCGACTTTATATACGATTCAGAAGTGGGGAACGAAATTAAACTTAGAGAACTTAAAATACATCGCCGTATCTGCAGTAAACGCTGTGTATAATTACTGGTATAATAATATCTTTCTAAATTATGCACTTCAATAAAGGAAAAATTCGCTGTCTAAACATCGGTTTCTTCATGGTAACTGTGGCTTACAGAATGACCCTTCCGTCTCTGGCTGCTCTCTTGTTTATTGTTTTCCTGCAGTGCTGGCGTATAGAAAAAAAGAACTGTGTGTATCATGTGTGTATCAAATAGCGTCGCATTATATTTTTTTTGTAATGACCAGGCTTGCTGTGGTCAAGGAAACGCAGCAAATGAAGCAGCGTACACTTTGCGCTTATTGTAAGCAGCTACGCTGCAAACAGTTCTTCAAAAATTAGGTACGTTTATTACGCGCGCTCGCGGCCAGCAGCGCGATACAACTTTAGTAGAAATGACGTGTTAAGCGGTGCGCTAATATCTTTATAATATACATTAACACCTGTAATACTTATATTTTATGTATTAAGTACAATATATATCTATATAATTGTGCGTATTAACGTATTAATATCTAAACACTTTTCCACGTCTCAATAATTTCTCTCGACGTATTCGAGTGCTCATAGCCGTGTTATCGTTTGTAAACGAAGTTTTCCCTCAAGTCTGAATATTTTAAGGTAGTTTGTCGTGTGCGTATCATGGCGGCGCACGCTTAAATCGCCTTCCGTTTCTCTACCGCGCGTGCGCTTTAAAACCACGGCGCTGCATTTTTGCTTCAGAAACTTTCCTCTCCTTCTTGTCCTCCCTTAAACTGGCTCTCTTAACTACTACACGCAGACAAAGCAACAGCGCGCGAATTCGATACCATAGATGAGACAGTCTAAATATTTTAAGGCAGTTTGTCGTGTACGTATCATGGCCACGCACGCTTATATCGCCTTCCGCTTCTCTACCACGGGTGCGCTTTAAAACCACGGCGCTGCAAAATTTTGCTTCAGAGACTTTCCTTTCCTCCCTTCTTGTCCTCCCTTAAAGGGGCTCTCTTAACTACTACACGACGAGACAAAGCAACAGCGCGCGCATTCGATCCCATAGATGAGATGAATATACATATATGTACATGTGTATGTGTGTATGTGTGTATATATGTATATATATATATATATATATATATATATATATATATATATATATATATATATATATGTATGTATGTGTATATGTATATATGTATATGTGTATATATATGTATATATATATATATATATATATAATTATCAGTCATAGCTCTCGTAGTATAGTTATTCTGGCGGCTAGCTTCCCACGCTATGCGTGCTGCCCCCGTACCTGTTTAACCTTTTCCTAGACGATAGAGTTATGCTTTGTCGGCGCAACCTTGAGCGATCGGAAAGCGCGTTTTCCACTCTCGGCCGGCGGAGAAGGGAGGCTTCGTTCCGGCCGCGAGGCCTCCCACGTCTCAGTAAGGTGCCTGGCAGTGGTCTCCCGCGGACGATGCCCTCTCGGTGAGCGCAAATTCCCCCCTCATCTTTTAATACATTCAATACTTACATGCATTTGTCTCGCAAACCATATTTATTTCAAGGGAATTTTCCACGTCTCAATAATTTCTCTCGACGTATTCGAGTGTTCATAGCAGTGTTATCGTTTGTAAACGAAGTTTTCCCTCAAGTCTGAATATTTTAAGGTAGTTTGTCGTGTGCGTATCATGGCGGCGCACGCTTAAATCGCCTTCCGTTTCTCTACCGCGCGTGCGCTTTAAAACCACGGCGCTGCATTTTTGCTTCAGAAACTTTCCTCTCCTTCTTCTTGTCCTCCCTTCAACTGGCTCTCTTAACTACTACACGCAGACAAAGCAACAGCGCGCGAATTCGATACCATTGATGAGACAGTCTAAATATTTTAAGGCAGTTTGTCGTGTACGTATCATGGCCACGCACGCTTATATCGCCTTCCGCTTCTCTACCACGGGTGCGCTTTAAAACCACGGCGCTGCAAAATTTTGCTTCAGAGACTTTCCTTTCCTCCCTTCTTGTCCTCCCTTAAAGGGGCTCTCTTAACTACTACACGAGGAGACAAAGCAACAGCGCGCGCATTCGATCCCATAGATGAGATGAATATACATATATGTACATGTATATGTGTGTATGTGTGTATATATGTATATATATATATATATATATATATATATATATATATATATATGTATGTATGTGTATATGTATGTATGTATATGTGTATATATATGTATATATATATATATAATTATCAGTCATAGCTCTCGTAGTATAGTTACTCTGGCGGCTAGCTTCCCACGCTATGCGTGCTGCCCCCGTACCTGTTTAACCTTTTCCTAGACGATAGAGTTATGCTTTGTCGGCGCAACCTTGAGCGATCGGAAAGCGCGTTTTCCACTCTCGGCCGGCGGAGAAGGGAGGCTTCGTTCCGGCCGCGAGGCCTCCCACGTCTCAGTAAGGTGCCTGCCAGTGGTCTCCCGCGGACGATGCCCTCTCGGTGAGCGCAAATTCCCCCCTCATCTTTTAATACATTCAATGCTTACATGCATTTGTCTCGCAAACCATATTTATTTCAAGGGAATTTTCCACGTCTCAGTAATTTCTCTCGTCGTATTCGAGTGCTCATAGCCGTGTTATCGTTTGTAAACGAAGTTTTCCCTCAAGTCTGAATATTTTAAGGCAGTTTCCCTAGTCTCTAAAGCCGCTCGAGTTCGCTATTCTCCTCGGGCGGCCATTTTTCCAAGAAATTATGCCTTCCAACAGCAAAAACCGACTATCGCGGACAACATCGTTCCCTTTCCGCGTAAGTATGAGGCTCGGGGCAGGAGGTATGGCGCTTCAAAGTGGCCTGGAGCCTGACAAACCAACCGACTGAGCTATCTTTCCGAGCAACATCCAAGGGTCACGAGTTCAAATCACTTGTACTCTTTCTTTTTTTCCCCCCCTTTTTTTCTTTTTTTTTAATTCTTTAATGTATTTTCTTTTATTTTATCACTGTACAGGAACCCTCCTAAAATGAAATTATATATAACCTCAATTATGTATGGCCACACATGTGCAGGTCATAAATACCAGGTTCTCTAGCCGAGTGCCATCCGTGCGGTATAACCGAGCTCAGGTTGGTCCACCTTGACCGATCAAATAAGGCACCACTGTAGGTTAAATGAGGCGTAGAACGCCTGCTGGACCCGCCGTGGTTGCTCAGAGGCTATGGTGTTAGACTGCCGAGCGCGAGGTCGCAGGATCAAACCCCGGCCACGGCGGCCGCATTTCGATGGGGGCGAAATGCGAAAACACCCGTGTACTTAGATTTAGGTGCACGTTAAAGAACCCCAGGTGGTCGAAATTTCCGGAGCCCTCCACTACGGCGTGCGGGGACGGTAGAGTATCCGCCTCCCGTGCATGAGGACCGTGGTTCAAATCCCGGTGCCGCGCAATTCTCCACCGGAAAATACAAAAAAAAACCGCGTGTTGAGAAAAATGCACAAACAGGCCTGGAGTGCGGCCTGATCCCGGTTACCAGAACCGGTAACGCACTCTCTCACCAGAGCAGGATTGGCCACCCTGGTGCAGTACTTGGCCACAACCTCCTATATGAATACAACAATCAAACCCCGGCCCTCAGTCCCCAGCAGCCGCGAAGCAACTGACCACGGCGGCGGTCAGATCTGTGACGCTGCAGAGGGTGCTAAGAATACCTGGCTCCGGACAGGCCGCCATTGGAACCTGAACCTGGCAACGTTTAACGTTAGAACGTTATCTAGTGAGGCGAGTCTAGCAGTGTTATTGGAGGAATTAGAGGGTAGTAAATGGGATATAATAGGACTCAGTGAGGTTAGGAGGACAAAAGAAGCATATACAGTGCTAAAAAACGGGCACGTACTGTGCTACCGGGGCTTAGCGGAGAGACGAGAACTAGGAGTCGGATTCCTGATTAATAAGGAAATAGCTGGCAACATACAGGAATTCTATAGCATTAACGAGAGGGTGGCAGGTCTTGTTGTGAAGCTTAATAAGAGGTACAAATTGAAGGTGGTACAAGTCTATGCCCCTACATGCAGTCATGATGACCAGGAAGTCGAAAGCTTTTATGAAGACGTGCAATCGGCGATGGGTAAAGTCAAAACAAAATACACTATACTGATGGGCGACTTCAATGCCAGGGTAGGCAAGAAGCAGGCTGGAGACAAGTCAGTGGGGGAATATGGCTTAGGCTCTAGGAATAGCAGAGGAGAGTTATTAGTAGAGTTTGCAGAACAGAATAATATGCGGATAATGAATACATTTTTCCACAAGCGGGTTAGCCGAAAGTGGACGTGGAAGAGCCCGAACGGTGAGACTAGAAATGAAATCGACTTTATACTCTGCGCGAACCCTGGCATCATACAGGATGTAGACGTGCTCGGCAAGGTACGCTGCAGTGACCATAGGATGGTAAGAACCCGAATTAGCCTAGACTTGAGGAGGGAACGGAAGAAACTGGTACACAAGAAGCCAATCAATGAGTTAGCGGTAAGAGGGAAACTAGAGGAATTCCGGATCAAGCTACAGAACAGGTATTCGGCTTTAACTCAGGAAGAGGACCTTAGTGTTGAAGCAATAAACGACAATCTCATGGGTATCATTAAGGAGTGCGCAATAGAAGTCGGTGGTAACGCCGTTAGACAGGAAACCAGTAAGCTATCGCAGGAGACGAAAGATCTGATCAAGAAGCGCCAATGTATGAAAGCCTCTAACCCTACAGCTAGAATAGAACTGGCAGAACTTTCTAAGTTGATCAACAAGCGTAAGACAGCGGACATCAGGAACTATAATATGGGTAGAATTGAACAGGCTCTCAGGAACGGAGGAAGCCTAAAAGCAGTGAAGAAGAAACTAGGAATAGGCAAGAATCAGATGTGTGCGTTAAGAGACAAAGCCGGCAATATCGTTACTAATATGGATGAGATAGTTCAAGTGGCTGAGGAGTTCTATAAAGATTTATACAGTACCAGTGGCACCCACGACGATAGTAGAAGAGAGAATAGCCTAGAGGAATTCGAAATCCCACAGGTAACGACAGAAGAAGTGAAGAAAGCCTTAGGAGCTATGCAAAGGAGGAAGGCAGCTGGGGAGGACCAGGTAACAGCAGATCTGTTGAAGGATGGTGGTCAGATCGTTCTAGAGAAACTGGCCACCCTGTATACGCAATGCCTCATAACCTCGAGCGTACCGGTATCTTGGAAGAACGCTAACATAATCCTAATCCATAAGAAAGGGGACGCCAAAGACTTGAAAAATTATAGACCGATCAGCTTACTGTCCGTTGCCTACAAGGTATTTACTAAGGTAATCGCAAATAGAATCAGGAACGCCTTAGACTTCTGTCAACCAAAGGACCAGGCAGGATTCCGTAAAGGCTACTCAACAATAGACCATATTCACACTATCAATCAGGTGATAGAGAAATGTGCAGAATATAACCAACCCTTATATATAGCTTTCATTGATTACGAGAAAGCGTTTGATTCAGTCGAAACCTCAGGAGTCATGGAGGCATTACGGAATCAGGGGGTAGATGAGCCATATGTAAAAATACTGGAAGATATGTATAGAGGCTCCACAGCAACCGTAGTCCTCCACAAAGAAAGCAACAAAATCCCAATAAAGAAAGGCGTCAGACAGGGAGATACGATCTCTCCAATGCTGTTCACAGCATGTTTACAGGAGATATTCAGAAACCTGGAGTGGGAAGAATTGGGGATAAAAATTGATGGAGAATACCTTAGCAACTTACGATTCGCTGATGATATTGCCTTGCTTAGTAACTCAGGAGACCAATTGCAATGCATGCTCACTGGCCTGGAGAGGCAAAGCAGAAAGGTGGGTCTGAAAATTAATCTGCAGAAAACTAAAGTAATGTTTAACAGTCTCGGAAGAGAACAGCCGTTTACGATAGGTAGCGAGGCACTGGAAGTGGTAAGGGAATACATCTACTTAGGGCAAGTAGTGACCACGGATCCGGATCATGAGACTGAAATAACCAGAAGAATAAGAATGGGCTGGGGTGCGTTTGGCAGGCATTCTCAAATCATGAACAGCAGGTTGCCACTATCCCTCAAAAGGAAAGTGTATAACAGCTGTGTGTTACCAGTACTCACATATGGGGCAGAAACCTGGAGGCTTACGAAAAGGGTTCTGCTGAAATGAAGGACGACGCAACGAGCTATGGAAAGAAGAATGATGGGTGTAACGTTAAGGGATAAGAAAAGAGCAGATTGGGTGAGACAACAAACGCGGGTAAATGACATCTTAGTTGAAATCAAGAAAAAGAAATGGGCATGGGCCGGACATGTAATGAGGAGGGAAGATAACCGATGGTCATTAAGGGTTACGGACTGGATTCCAAGGGAAGGGAAGCGTAACAGGGGGCGGCAGAAAGTTAGGTGGGCGGATGACATTAAGACGTTTGCAGGGACAACATGGCCACAATTAGTACATGACCGGGGTAGTTGGAGAAGTATGGGAGAGGCCTTTGCCCTGCAGTGGGCGTAACTAGGCTGATGATGATGATGATGATGATCTAAACACTGCGCCCTGAGGGCGCGTGGTGCGTTATCATTTGCGGACAGAAAAAAAAAGGCTGTGACGGCCGCGGAGTTTTCACGCGCTGTTCAGCGAGCTGGCCACGGGCCACATCGCCCATCCAATCACTACGTACAGATGCGCATGCGCGACGTCTGATGATCTCTCCTCTCCGGCTCGCTGGAGCTACCTCATAGGCCACCTTATCGCCGGCGCGGTTTGCATTATGACACGCAGTACAGTGGGTCTACAACTGCTACAACGCTATAGCACGAAAACGAGAATGCGCAAACACTTGTAACGATCGCAGCGCCCCCATCTCTCAGCATTTCCCCTGCTAGTTGTAAACGTTCTACTTCACCCAACGCCACCAGTGGCAGACACGGAACGATGGCGCGTGCCGCGCCTAATTCGAACTACTAGAAATGAAGGTGGTGTGCTGTCGGGCACTCTGGCAGGAACCGTTACGACGAAGCGGAGTGTTGGAGTTCCCAGGAGGCGCAAACAAAGGTCAGTGCTGCATATTTATGTGCTCGTTACGATTGTTGCTCAGTGAAACCAAGAATACTACTGTGTCGGGTAGGATACCGCTGCGCTGCCGTATGCATTCAGTTGAATTCAGGCACGCCTGCTAAACTCGCTCTTCGACAATACATTACTGCGTATATAGTCCGATAGCTTTCAGAGTGCCATCCCTGCAGATTTGTTTCCAGCGCGCGTAATATAGCTATCTAGATGACGGAATGGTGGTAATTTTTCCGCCAAATTGCGGATCACGAGACGAAGGGCGAAACGGCAAATCGAATTAATGTGCTTACTTCGTCAATTGTGCTGTCTTAAATTATGCGCGGACATTTTTTTCGTAGTGTGCGAATTCACTTTGTCTTGGCGCGTGAAACTTTGCTTTGGTTAAACGTAATCGGTAAATGGTAATTCGCGTGAATTTACATACTCGTGGGCCGTAATCCGCTCGACATTTATGACACCGACCACGTTGCCGGTTCACGTGTTAGTTTCCCAGTAATCTGTGTGCCCCCTTATAGATGTTGCCTAGTAAGATAGCGACGGCGTTCGCTTTAGCTGACAATACCGCGTGTTTGCCCCTCGCGATCTCCTCGCGCTCACACGCTTAGCAATTTCCAAGCAAATTTGTCATAGCTTGCGTGCTTGGACTTATCTGTCATTTTTTAAACGTGTGGGTTATTCCCGCTGTTTTTTTTTCTGCTAGGTAGCATGGATCTACAGTGCTAGCCAAGCCGGGATCGTCGTCCCGGGTATATTTGTCTTTGCCCCTTGCGCGCACGTATTGCACCAAGGAGAGTGCGCGAGTAAGGTGCCATTCGGCATAACTGTTAATGATGGTTCAAGGCGCTGGCGGCCGCACTGCCTAGGTTTGGCTGTGTACGTTAGGTTGTTGTTTCTTGTTTCTTCCAATGCCGTCGGCCTTTTCAGATGTTATGTTCATGCCACCCTTAGCTTGCACCCTGGCGTAGAGAAATGGAAGGGACAGTGGTTTTCTTAGCAGTAGAGTGAGTTCACGCTGCTGTCGCTTCATAACATAGCTTTTTTGGGGCAGCTTACATTAGTTAATAAAAACATTTTATTAGTGGAGGGAAGAAAGAGAGGAACACGTGCTTGGCCTGGCCTGGTATTCAGAAATTATGCCGCCATTTCTATGCCGTGGACGTCAGTTCTGGTAGCACGACAGAACAATTACAACGCGTACGTGCTGAATAAGTTCTTACATCATGATGTGCCCACAAAAATTATGCCATTTCTGCGCGTCCTCAAACTTAATGCAAACATAGCTACGTTCTCTGTTCGACAATAACCTGTGCAGGAACTGAATATGGCTGTGCCCACTTGGATAGTTTGTGACAAACATTCCTGTTTTTGTATGAAAAATAAAAATTAAAAAAAAATTTTTCCAGTTTCTACGCGAACCCTTCGCGTCATGGCTGTGGCATGCACTGTAGCCATACACATCTCGGGCGTACCGAGGGGTCGTTGTGGCGAGTGCGAGTGTGACGGTTTAGGGCGCACTGTGGAGCTTGTAAGCCACGAAAGAGTGCCACTTGGGTGGTTTATATTATGCGGACATTCACCAGTCGCTCATGGAGCACTGACACGTGAGCCTAAATTATGTTACAATATTTTTATGCCTTAGTGTTTAGCAATGAGACCTTACCAGTGCTTCGGCAGTGGATGGTTTATTTTGTTTTGTAAAGAAGCTCCTCTCCAATTTTTTAGTTAACCACCTTCCAATCGATTTTGGTCTGTGGGGTCGTAACTGGGTCAGTTGAGCATTGCAAACGAAAAAAAAGCCTTGAAACTGCAACTTATGAAAAGGAGCAAGGTACCTAGGACATGTGGGATCTCTTCCTTCACTTTCAGTCTTGTTCTTTTTTTCTAGTTTTTCTGTGTGCTGAAGTACAATAGAAGCAGTACATATTTCTAAAATAAAATGGATATCCTAATTGTAACTACAATTATATTTCTTTTTTTGTGCACCATCAGTTACAGCATCATATGCGATGTACCGAGGAACAAGCGAAGGTATGCTGTTTCTTATTAGCATGACTCTTTTGGGTCGTTTGTAGAAGACTTTATGGTTATTTGTTTAGCATATTCTTCTACAAGATAGGCCCAGTGTGGCCATACTAAAAATTTTTATAGCATGCATTGAAGCTGATGTTGCAAAAGCGAAAAACATGGAGTGGTGCACACGTCATATTTGATTCTCTGATTTGCAACTCCGCCAAGAGCATTACCCCAAAAAATTTAAACCCCTATAAGCGTTTCAAGCAAATGTTGTGTTTCGAGCAAATGTCGTGTTTCGAGCAAATGTCTTAGCAACTCATTGCTGACAACAGAGCACCTGATGTTGAAGGGCACGCTACTATAATTACGCGAAAATTCAATGCTTTGTGTAGTGAACATTATTATTTGGCCTGTTAAGGAAATGACAAGTACAGTAAACCTTTGTCACTGTGTACTTGCTAAGCCATTTCTGGGATGGAAAAGTCGAAAAAGGTTGATGTGGGCGAGTACAGGCATGATACTTGTAGTAAACAATGGCACATAAAAATGGGGATGAATAGGGTCGACGTGTAACAACACGGTGCCAAACTTCTAACTAGATTTTGGTAGTACTGAAGAGGGAAGTTCCAAGTCCCACGTGTTGTATGTGTTCCCTTTACATACCCATTTCCTTGCGCCGTTGATAACCACAAGATGAAAAAAATAAGCACTCTCGCACCCCTAAACAAGCAACCCCACCTCATTCTTTAGGTGTTCTAGTGTTATAATCGGTTAGGCCTATTAGTCCTTTGTGAGCAGTCTTGCCTTGTGATGGATGGTTTAGTGAGGTTTCATAGGCATATCATTTACTGCATTCTTAGCAGCCGACTTACAAATCCTGCAGTCCTCTTACGAAGCGAACTCACAGCTGTTCTCTGCTTTGAAATTTTCATAAAAACTGAAAACGGAAGTACTTGGAAATGCTGTAGAGTTTTTCTTTAAAGAGCTGTAAATTGTGTACTTTATTTTATTGTGTAATACCTAAAACCACAATGCACACATCGGTCCACTGTGAGATAAGTTACTCACTATAGAAATGATCTTTCTTTCGCAACAGAACCTGGAGACCTCACGTTCTTGGAAGCCA
The DNA here is from genome assembly GCF_023375885.2 of Dermacentor andersoni. Lineage (NCBI taxonomy): Eukaryota > Metazoa > Arthropoda > Arachnida > Ixodida > Ixodidae > Dermacentor > Dermacentor andersoni. The sequence goes on from NW_027314752.1 coordinate 18,250,863, forward strand.
GTAAGTTCAAAGCACTCACAATTATTTTTGTTTCCAATGTTTGCCTGAAAAACTTTTGGGTAGGCAGATGTGTCAATGTATTTCAGTGTGTAACATAACACTGTGCCGACTGACAGACTGCAAAACATTACCGGATAAATTTTATATTTTAGCAGTTGAAGCCTAAGTGAAAGGCTCTGTGTTTAGTATTTTGATTTTTTATGCAAGGACAGCTGTTGTTTAGAGCTGAAGATTGCTGCAGTTTGAATGTGCGGGTAAATTTATACATAAAGTTAATATACACCTAAAAAACTGGCAATTACATGCAGTGTTAGAACAATTTCGTTGGCACTTTTCGTAAGTGTAACGACCTAATGTGGCAAACTCTAAAGGGACACTGAAGTAAGTTGTAAACATTGCCTAAAACATTACTGGAGCCCAGAATGCCTAGGCCATGTTCTTACTTGTTCATTCAATTATTATGCATATCCTAAAGTAAAAGAGTGCTTGAAAGTTCAGAAGTACCGTTTCCTTACACCTTCCTCCCCTCCGCTTTTCGGACGTTGGCTGAGACGTCCGCCGGATGCTAAAGCTCGCTGGAATACATTTAGCAGATTTATTTTATCTTCAAATGGCCCAACCAATGCGTGAGCAAATGAAAAGCCGATATTGCCTGTATTGTGGGTGGATATTTGAATTTTGATGGTTGAGATAGTATGAAACCACACTGCAAAACAGTGGAACTTTGTTACAGTACTTGGTACAGTGGCTGTGAACTGCACGTTTGCTCTTTCCGTGCATTGCAGCCAGCTAATGCTGTAGATATCCTCTAAATATTCATTATACTGCGCAATGCAGCCAGCCACATATCAACATTCAACAAATTCATCTCAGGGCCCCTAAAGGCAGGACATAGCATTTATTATGCATTTTTTATCTTCCGCTGAAAAGTGGAGTACTGTTTAGAGAGATTTATAATCATAAAACAGTGCCAGTGTGCAGGAAACGTTGCAGAATATCGTAAATCACGAAACAAAATTCAGAGCATTGCCTATTAGATTTTAAATAAACAAGTGGGTTGCATTAAGTAGAGCTCATTTATTCAATGTAAATGTGGGCAAATGGCCGTTTTGGTGGGTACTTGAATTATGAAGGAAAATATTTATGGAATATGAACATAATATGAATAATACTTTTTAGAATAAACTTTTAATCTACATGGTAAATGAAGCATTAACAGAAGTACAATGTGAAGTTTCTGGCAAGAAATGCCCTGGTGCCACACCGCAACAGGCTTGCTGAACTTTTTTAAGTATGTGCAGAAAAAGCTTGAAATCTTTCAAGTTATCATGATCGTCGCTAATTGTTTAGAACATAACATAGCGCATCTCGGATGTCTTGCAGTTGCTCCTCCCCTGGCGAGAGGAGAAATGTTTGCTGCTGACGCACAGCCAACGGCAGCGGTGGAGCTTGAGCCCCAGGCTTCAGCTGAAGTCTCAGCCCCAACACCATCCCCTTCAATGTCATCCAATCTGCAGCACACCACGATGGTGACAGACTCATATTCAACCTCACCCGACGTGCTAAGGGATCTTTCGCCTGCTGCTTTGGCGCCAGCACCTCGAATGTCCCAGCCTCAACTGCATGTGTCAGCTCCGCCCCCTGCAAACCTGCCGGTAGAGTGTACTCATATGCGCCAGCACTGTAGATTTTCACCTAAGCAGTTTAGCCGGTTTGCCAACCATATGAGTGGGGTTCACTCTGGAATTAAGCGGTACACCTGTTTCACCTGCACTGTAACATTTGGTGCTCTTGCACGATACAAGAAGCACTGGGATAATAACCACGCAGTCTCTTTTGGAACTGCTGGGATACCCGTGGTGAGGGCTGGTTGTGCACCATTAAGCCCAGAGCATCTTAGTGTTGACCTTGGGTATGAGTGCCAGCCCCCTTCATTAGGTGATGAAGCATGACTTTCAGACTTGTGCCGTATGCTAGAAGGGAAGCACAGGTGTACGAAAACTGTTATTGATGCTGTTGTTCAAGATGTGTCAGAGATGTTTCGTGCAAAAGATTTTGAGCTAGATATTTCACAGCTGAAAAATGACAAGGGGAGAAAGCTTTTGTATGAGAATAACAACATTTATGTGAGGCCTTGTGAGAAAATACTTCCGAATGGCTCTAAAGCTTATTACGTGCCACTGAGGCAACTTTTGGCAAACCTGCTGAGACACCCAGAGGCAGCCCAATACCTCCTACGTCCAATCTCCTCATCTGGCGATGGCTGCCTCAGAGATTTTAATGATGGTGTGAGATTTTGCAGTCATGCACTGTTCAAAGAGAAAAGGAATGCTCTCGGACTACTAGTCTACTGTGATGATGTGGAGATGGCTAATCCATTGGGAATGAAGCGATGGGCCTGTGCAAAACTGACGATCTTCTGTATCATGTTTGCAAATTTACCACCTTCCAAGCGTTCACAAATGAACTCAATTTTCTTTCTTGCAGTAGGCCAGTCAAACGATCTTAAAACCACTGAGTCTAAAACAGAATTGCTGCAGGACTTCCTTTCAACAGTAAATGAACTTGCAGCTAAAGGTATTGTCTTCACAGTACAAGGAATAGAAACAAAGCTTTATGGACAGGTTCTTGCCTTTCTTGGGGACAGTCTTGACTGTCATAACATTGCTGGGTTCAAGGAGTCATTTGCACCGAATGTCAGGTATGCGTACCGACGTTGCAGTGCCCGTACTTGTGATTTTCCTAAATATTCCAGACACAAAGAATGTGATTTGAGGACGGATGATGAGATCAGCAGGCAAGTGGCGCAGTTAATGAATACAACTAATGTGACTGAGCAGATTGAGCTATGGGCTGCCTGCGGCATCAATGGCCCATCCGTATTGAACCTTTTCACAGGTTTTTCATTAACTTTGGACCTGCTATTCGATCCAATGCATGTGCTCCTCGAAGGCATTATTCCAAGGGAATTAAGCATGTTTTTGCATTACCAGATACAAAAGTGACGCAGTTTTACTAGGAGAGAACTTAATGATGCAATAGCTAACTTTAAGTTTGACAAGGCAATCAGCTCCAGCGAATACCCAAGGCTGTTTGATGCTTCCCTCCCATTAGTGTCATCAGCGAGTGCAACGGCAATCCTCATGCTGCACCTACCTTTATTGATAGAGGGGATTGTCGCCACCAATCCCTTGGGCCCAACATTTGAGTGCTACACCATAATGAGTAAAATTGCCCAGCTAATGCTATCGCCAGTAGGGAGTGCTGAAGCAGTTGATGAACTTGAGTCAGAGGTTGTTAAACACCAGAAGCTGTACCGTGCCTGCTATGGTGATGTTGGTTTCACATCAAAGTTTCACATGCTGCTCAACTTAGTGGAACAAATAAGACAGCATCACCCTGGCCACCATCATTGGACTATGCCGTTTGAACGCAAAAATGCCCTGCCAAAATCAAAAAAGTTGTTTAACTTTAAGAATGTTCCCTTCTCAGTGAGCAAGTTTTACCAACTCAGCCTGTTGCATGTTATGTGGCACGGGAATGGTGAGGCAAAGAATGGTTTCCTAGAACGAGATGCTGGAACCATTAGTGATGGGCCGTTTTTGCTGACGGGAACCTTTGTTCAAGCAGGCCTCCCGGCTACTCTGGTTATATCTGTGGGCAGCTCGTTGGAGTCTGTCATCTGCGAAAATGTTGAGGTGGCACTGCACAGTGTGATGATGACTCGGACCTCTTCTGGGGGCATTGGATTTCTTAAAGTCATCACAATTGTTCGTGTCTCAAGCCAAGATTTTTTTCTGTGCAAGGTGTTAATGCTGTGGCAGTATGATCCTGACATTAACTGCTTTGTTTTAAGGGAGACTGGGCATGAGAGAGTTGTCACAAAGGAGATTTCTTCTCCCATGGTCTCTGTTTTTGTATGCAGGTATCGATTCTGTCCGCTGTTTGTCTCGCTACTACACCCAGCTGCCACATTGAGAATGTTATATGCAAAGTAATAACCTTTACTGTCATTGGTTACGATATCCTCAGACCTTAATGATGTAATGCCAAAGCAAAAACACGCTTCAGTCCTTTTTTTTGCTCTCGTCAATAAAACTAATTTTATTTATTTAAATAAGTATAATTCCTTTTGCACCTATCTAGCAAAAAATGTATTTTGGACCTTGCATACATCCTTGCTTCATTATCTTCGCATCCCACAAGACTATACCATTCACACGACTTTACCCCTATCTTTGCCCGTACTAACAATTTTAAATACTGTTTTTTTTCCGTCGCACGATAACAATAGGAATGACCTGTCCCACCATATTTTTGATTCTGGAAGCATACTAAAATTCATTGAAAATTTTTGTGAACTGTGATTCTGATCTTGTGCTTTACTATGTTATATACCTGTCTGTTGTTTTGCCTTGCCTGTATTATTATAACTGCCCCACTCCTGCTTTGCCCATTTCTTGGCATGCAGCGTTTTATAAATAAATAAATCAGTTTCAGGTTTTGTAGTGCTTTATGTGCGATTTTCTGGTTCTTCTTGTATAGGCCAGAGGGCAAACACTGACTTACAAGCAATGGAACAAGGAATGCATACCGCAATTTTCCTCGTATTCGAACCCATTCTTGAGTGGACATGATTTGCCTGTCAAAACAAGGCAGCACATGAAAGCCCAATTAAGAGACGAAATTATTACATACTTGAAGTAAGTACGCACTATCAGTTTTGATACTTCGATTGTCTTTGTTTTGGTATTGTTGCATTACAAATCAGTTCTCAAACAACTTTTCGGTGAAAACAACTTGATCAACAGTCCAAATACATCAGTAAGAAGGCGGCAGTACGAAGCGTTTGGTAGCACGTTGGCGCATACTTTCCCGGAAGTGCAGTTTCAGGCAGGAGGCCCTGGCAAAAAAAAAAAAACAGAGATCTTAATTTTGGTTGGGTAAGTTAGTTATTTGTTATGTATTTTTAATGTTAGATGTGTAATAGCATATTGATAACCATTTCATATTGAGCACTCGATTCCCGCATAATCTGGAGAGGCCACTACTATGCGAGGTGTGTATTGCCATGTATTCCAATGTTGACTCGTTATTTCAGAAAGCATTGATGCGATCTGTGAGTGCAACGAGGAAAACGTGGCTGCTTCGGATGAAAAAAAGTATCTGAGAAGCCTGCAGAAAGTGACCATGCTTCCAGCAACCCAATCCCTTGTCCTGATGCGCTACTTGAACTAAAGGTGATAATTTCATTTTTCAAAGGCCTTGTTCAAACATTGCCTGACAACAGCTAGTTACTTCTATGTTGAAAGTGCTAGCTGACGATATTACACATATAAACAGCCACCTACCACTTGCATTGGTAAACCATTTTTCAGCAGGCAAAGTGAGGTACATTGTGGAACTACTAGATGTTAAAAGGTATTGAGAGTTGTCCTGGCTGTCTGTCCAAGCATTTATGGCTATGACCGCAGCTGTGGCAGACAAGGAATGTAAGGAATGCCTGTGCTGCTACTCACTTTGGAAGCTGCACTTGCGTAAAACAATTTAAAATACTCGAGTGAAAATGCTTTATTGGCTCGCTGCCTTTACTGTGTTGTGCCCCGGCATCATTTCCTTAGGCTCTAGCTTCCAGACAGGGGGATTTTGCATTTATGTTTTTGATCAGCTGCTTGCCATCTCCAACTATGCTATCAATTTTCATTTATGTGCACACGTTTCCTGCGATCAGGTGAAATGCATTTAGCCATTTTAAGTGTAACGTCAGGCGTTTTTTCATGGATGTTACTATGTGTGGTTTGTCAGAAGCACAAAAACGTAGCTTATTTTATAATCTATGCTTTGCTGATGTGTACAGTTCTTTATTTATCTGCTTTGCTTTTGTGCTTAGGCAATTGAAGACATGGTCACAGACCCCTTTTGTATGGACCTTGGGCGAATGAAAATTCTTTTGGCCGCAACTGCAGAGGCCCGCCGCTCCAATGCACCAGATAATTTGCCGTCATATTTTTTCAATCCTGACGTGGTAAGATCACTCATGTTTTTCAAATTTTGTGCGTCTGCTGTGTAAGGTTAAGAGTGCTTTATTTTGTAAGCTGTGATTTATGTTTAGTCGGCTGTGCTGTTTATAGCATTTGATGAATGGTAAAAAGTGAGTGCTCATTTACGCAGACCGGCTTGCACTTTATTACCTTTAACACCATGAAAAAGCATTGCTATAACAATGAATGTTCAAAAATCTAATCTAAATCAAAATGAATATGGAATCAACTCCACTGCTAGAGTAGTTGTGTGAAAGTGATATTTTTTCTCATCATATCGTTCAGCAGAATTAAAGTATTTGAAGCCAACCTAGGTCCTGTTTTTGCTTCAGTGGGCCATAAATTATCAGTCAATGTGCATTTCTTTTTTTTTTTCAGCTTGCCTTTGAAGCAGAAATAAGGTTTAGAGACACAGTGGAGGCTATGGAGGCCAAGCTAAGAAAAATGCAAGAGGTTTTGTACCGGCAAAGTCTCATGGCAACTGAAGAATTTGTTCGACCCAGGAAGGCTGATGCAGCAGTTTTTGCTAAGGTAAGACGGCACTTTCTGATCTCTTGAACAGAAAGGGACTGATAAAAAAAAACATCAGGGCTGTAGTTCCGTACGCAAAATACCTAAATAAATATGGAAAGGTGTAATTTAAATCAGACTTTAAATCATGGTTTACCTGTAAGTTATTTTAAGCATAGTAACAGCACTAGAAAGCACATAATGGAGCAAAGAGGACATTTAATTGTAGTGGAAAGGTGCATGAAGTATGAAGTGCGCAAATATTATTATATTGTTTGGTTGGTAACTAAAGCTCCCTCAAGGCTGAAAAAGCCGATTGATGTTCAGATCATTCAACCATAAACGAGTAATGCTTTTTCCAGAAATAAAGCAGCAATTCCATTCAAACTAAGCAATCGTCAATAAGGCGTGCTTATAGACTTTTTGCGCACAGTGGCACCTTTTGCAGGCTTGAAAGAAAGGAAACCAAGAAATCAGTGAAATAAATTACCGTATTTACTCGCATAATGATCGCACTTCTTTGTCAAAAAATTGATGCAAAATCAGGGGTGCGACCATTACGCAGGTTAAATTTCCCGCGAAAAGAAAACAAATTTTCTTTTCATGCCGCGTTTGCTGCGGGACATCAAAACATAAATGGCGGCCGGCGGAGCAAGCCGAACACGCCGAATGCGATTTTTTTCTTGTGAGTATATTACGTGCATTGAAACAGTTTCTTTCATATCAGTAATGAATAATATCGTTAATATCGGCAAGTTTGCGGCTATAACGTAGCCATGTCCACTTTGAGGGGACAGAAACAGATGGCGCACCTAGCTGCCAGTGACATAGAAACACATGGCCGGTATGCTGCGGAAACTGCGGCATCTGTCTTCACTACTATCCTTATACGGCAAGTTTCGCTAAGGGTGGGTAAATATCTTAGCTGTGTTACAAGCGTCAGCGTATGAATAGGGTACACATTTAACGTATCAGTGTAAACGTGGCTACTATCGTTGCCCCCGATGCAGATGAGAAGAAACGAAAGGCGCCTTTTTTGCTGTTGTTGACCATAACCATTATGACGCCTACGCATAATAAAGGCAAGTTTGGTTGCAGCTTTTTTTTTAGTCATGGAAGTGCGGAAAGTGATGAAAGTAATGAAATGAGGCATCTACTTAAGAATGTTTGGTGCATGCAGACCGCTTGGTTTGTCTTGAAGTTCACGTAGCATTCCACAGATGGTAAGTGCGATCACCATTAGCTTGACTTGACACACGACATATCGCTGCGGCAAGTCGGTGGTACGATCATTACACGGGAAATAAAAAAAATGAAATTTTGACGGCGAAATTCAGGGGTAAGATCATTATGCGAGTAAATACGGTATTAGTTTTATAAGAATAACATCACGAACACCACAATTTAAAGCCATTGTGTAGTTAAAATTTGCTGCTTCTCTTTGGCACAAGAACTTGGCAACAGGTCTCCACCAGGCCCATGCATATTGAAAGAGAGTGGCAACTTCAAGATAGCCTGCAAGGAAAAGATTGTGACTTTACCACCTCCACCATCACCTGAGAAGGCAGTCATCCTCCTGTTGACTGTATATTTCATTTTGAACCTGTCGTACCCATATGCTTTAGGACAGTTCTTGGGACTTGTGCAGACAGTTGTTGTGAAGGGCGAGCCATTTGACAGTGGCTTGATGTCATTTAAGGTAAAGTCTCTGTTGAAAAACCTGAAGCAGTCAGGCCTATATTGACATCCCAAATTTTTGGTAGGTAGAAGCAGCATGGCAGCTGCAACACTGTGAAGTAGTGCCTTCTTTTACGAGTTTTTTTACCAGGGCAAAGTGCTGGCTTTAGGTATCTAGGTTGGCTTGTTTTTTTCTTAATTCTTTTATATGTCACTTGTATTTTTCCAGGCTGAATTGTTTGCTTATTTAAAGATTTCTCACTTGTTTTCCAGAGTTTCTTACCTTTATATTTCGCTGTTGCCTTGCCGACTTTTTAACATGTGTAACATGCTTCCAGCTATTTGGGGCATAAAACTTTATTAACATTTATTCTAGCTTTCATGCTAGTGTTTGGGATGAGTTTATCCCAAACTATACAATGCTGGGGCAAGTAACCTGCCTGGAGTGGGATGCTTTTTCGGGATGCTTATCAAGTGTTTTGGTTACAATTAACTTTGTATTGTACGTACATCTATGATCTGCCAACTCTATTGTTTCTAGTGTTCATGTTTCTGTTGTGGTATTTGCGGCATGCTTCTGGCAAGTTCTGGTGTGCAATTGTTTCATTGTTTATTTTATCTTTCGCTGCCTTTTCCCTTGAATAACTCATCCACTACATTCTTCATTGGGCTTGTCTTAATTCAACTCTATAGGCCCATTGTTTTATGCCTTTTTCGTATAATTCTTAGAGTACTGCATTCTTTTACAACGGGGCTGTGTAAACTTGGTAAATGGCAGATGGGTACTGGCGCATTTGAGTTACATTACTTCCTGTGATAAGCCACCGTATTTTATAGCCTTGTTTAATGTTTCTTTTTTCCACAGCCGATGTGCAAGTTTATTTGCATGGGGTGCACTTATGCCTCGGGCCATTTTGTTACCCACTTCTTTAATATGGGGGCAAACGTGTGAATGCCGCTGAATGCCTAGTCTCTTTTCTTTTTGGTATTTGTTCCGTGTTGACTAGTCATTTTTTGTAAAACTTGAGATGAACATGTCTGAAGTATATGCAATACTGCCACTCAATAAAGTTTACTCATTTTGAAAAGCAGTGTAATGATTTGTTTCATAGGCATTTTAATTTAGGTACCTTGTTTCTTTTACATGCAGCTAAAGGCCAGAACAGATCCAGCATGCAAAGCCAAGGTTTCCACTATGCCATTCCAAGTACCTAAAACCTACTTTTATATGGAACTGTGCTCTAATAGACAACTTTCGGGGACCACACTGCTGCTAAAATTTCTGCTTTCCAATTGTTGGTATCCATGCAGGCCACATGCCAAGCCAGCTTGGCATATGACCTCAGTTTGTAGTGACAGCAGAAAGCAAAAATATTGCAGAAGTGGGAACCCATAGACAGTTTCTTAACTGTCTATTAGAACATTGTTTTATATAAAAAGCAGGTCTGAAAGTACCTGGAACGGCGCACCGGATATCGCCATTACCATTGTATGTGGATCAACGTTCCAGTAACTGAAATAACCCTTTTATTTGGAACAGGGTTCCATATACTATTTATGTGGAACAACGATCCACATAATAAGTAAAAATATGTGGTGAAATTTTACATGTGCTTTTTAAAGTATGTGGTACGTCGTTCCAAATACATAAGTGGAAGTTTTTTGCGAAACAGTTCCAGCTACTAAGTGGATCTTATGTGGCTCCAGATTAAGAGTGTCTGCGTGCCGCCCTCGCACCTGTTTAATCTTTTCCTAGACGCTAGAGCTATACTGTGTCCACGCAACCTTGAGCGATCGGAAAGCGCGTTTTCCCCTCTTGGCCGGCGGAGAAGGCAGGCTTTTCATCCGGCTGCAGAGCCCTCCACATCTCAGTAAAGTGCCTCGTGGTGGTCTCGTGCGGACGCTGCCCCCTCGGTGAGCGCATATTCGCCATCATCCTTTAAGAGGTTCAATACTTACAATCATTTGTCTCGCAAACCATATTTATTTCAAGGCAGTTTTCCACGTCTCAATAATTTCTCTCGTCGTATTCGAGTGCTGATTGCCGTATTATAGTTTGTTAACGAAGCTTTACCTCAAGTCTAAATATTCTAAGGCAGTTTGTCGTGCGCGTATCATGGCCATGTACGCTTATATCGCCTTCCGTTTCTCTACCACGGCTGCGCTTTAAAACCAAGGCGCTGCAATTTTGCTTTCCTTTCCTTTCTTTTTCTCCGCCCTTAAACTGGCTCTCTTAACTACTACACGCAGAGACAAATCAACCAGGCGCGCATTAGATCCCATAGATGAGATGAATATTTACAATTAATATTAGGGTTATAATTATATTCGAGTGCTGATTGCTGTGCTATCGTTTGTTAACGAAGCTTTCCCTGAAGTCTAAATATTTTTTAAGGCAGTTTGTCGTGTGCGTATCATGGCCACGCACGCTTACATTGCCTTCCGTTTTTCTTCCACGGTTGCGCTTTAAAACCACGGCACTGCATTTTTGCTTCAGAGACTTTTCTTTCCTTACTTCTTCTCCGCCCTTAACCTGGCTCTCTTAACTACTACACGCAGAGAGAAAGCAACAGCGCGCGTATTAGATCCCATAGAAGAGATGAATATTTACAATTATTATTAGGGTTATATGTATATTCGAGTGCTGATTACTGTGCTATCATTTGTTAACGAAGCTTTCCCTCAAGTTCAAATATTTGAAGGCAGTTTGTCGTGTGCGTATCAATGCCACGCACGCTTATATCGCCTTCCGTTTCTCTACCACTGGTGCGCTTTAAAACCACGGCGCTGGAATTTTGCTTTCCTTTCCATCGTTCTTCTCCGCCCTTAAACTGGCTCTCCTAACTACACTGTAAAAAATTTCCGTAATATTACGGAGGATTTCTGTCATTATACGGAGAACTGCAGATAAATATACGGAAAGTACGTCATATTTCAAAAATACGGCAAAATTTGCCGTTAATATACGGAAAGTGCTCTCCGTATTCAGCTTTACGGACATTTTCACTGTAGTCACATAGAGGCTATACACTGTTTTGGACGAAACAGAGAGAATTCCGTATTTTTGTTATGTGAACATCCGTATATTGTGAGAAAATTTAAGCTGTCTGAATGAGCGCTCGTACTCATAAAGTTTCAGCTAACAATACTTTATTGAACACGCAAACTGTACGCATTATGAAGATGCCTACAAAATGTGAGAGCTAGCCTTCTACCAAAAGCTGCAATAACAGTTCGTATAAATATATATACGCATCTTCTATTCCAGTAGCAGTTTGCCGCGCATATGGGCTTTTAACGCTGATCATATGCGCAAATATATGCGTGTTCTCGCAATGTTCTCAAATTAAGTGCTTTGTAGTTACTAACACAGCATATATGTTTAACTGAATGAAGAGCCGGGGACATACGTGCATACGTAAACAAGCTTGCGGCACTGAGGTGCTGGTGCACTGGGAATGAAATTGGTGCCCTATACGCCAAAAATTGTGCGCACTCTAAATCAGTACCGAAACGCAGGGTGTGGTATAATGACCGTAACTGCGTTTACATTTCGCAATAAATGTTCTCGAAGGGGACTGGCGGCCTATGCACTCTTAATCTGGTTCCATGTGTGTTCCAGTTAAAAGTGTGATCCATATATATTTATCTGGATCCCTACTGTTAATAAATGGAACGAAACATGTAAGTTGATATTATGTGGAACGTTCGTTCTGTTTTCTTTGTGTTTATCGTTTTTATGTGGAACTCCGTAAAGGGGAGGAGGAAATGTTGTATGATCCAGTTATCGTTCCACTTAGGTTCCAGTAAAATTTCTAGACAGTGCGTTTGTCTATTTTTTGCTTGCGTCTTGTTCCACATAACTCGTGCGCTGCAGTGAAGTGTGCAGTGTATCGTGCGTTAACTACATCATTGCACCACATACAAATTTGGCGCTCTTTGGGCGAAGACCTCCTTGACACATACGCACATGACATATGAAATTACAGAAACTTAGGCTGTATCTGTGAAGCTATCTTACAGCAGTTGACATTTATAAACTGCTAAGGAGGATTTTTAGTGCTGTAATATTACATAAAACAAAATCCCTGTTGGACTACGCCATAAAGCAAGCAAAAGATATATCTTAGCGAAAAGCAGAACTTGCAGGAACTTCTTGTCAGGTTGTCTGCGGTGCTCAAACGGCCTTTGTGTACCTGGTCTTGCCGTCGCTAATTTCAGACGCACAGTACACCAAAGCGTTGGTATCGTTGCTCTCTCTTGTGCGTGTCTCAGTTTGCGCTTACGTTTCAGTGACGGATGTTCAACAACTAGCTCGTCTCTCCATTTTACTTCAGTGTGTCTAAAATTAATAACTTGAATTCTAGAAGGTCTGGCGTCTTTCGGTACCCACTCTGCTCTTTGGACGAAGCCGATAACTGCCTGGGCTCAAGAATTTCTGGTGGACAGCGCGTTTTTTTGGACACCTCGGTTTCGGAACAAATGTTGAGGCTATCGCGTGTTGTGCATTTGACTAACAAGTAGCACCTTAGAAACAACGACTTCGGTTCAACTTTCAGCCATTTGCTCGCTGTGGTCTAGCACGATACAGAGTTTTCAACGCTTAAGCAATGTGTTAATATGACTACAGCCTTCAGTTATAATGAACCCTTGGGTCACGTTGCGGCATATTACGCATGCTTATACGCATACAAGTGTGGTTGCATTTTTCTGCTCGTGGTGGCTCTTTTATTTCCACAAGGAAACAAAAATATAAGTTTGCAGGGAACAGTCGACTCTATGCGATTCAGAAGTGGGGAACGAAATTAAACTTTGAGAACTTCAAATACTTCACAGTATCTGCAGTAAACTCTGTGCATTAATGCTGATATAATATTATTTTTCCAAATTATGCACTTCAACAAAGGAAAAATTCGCAGTGTAAACATCTATTTCTTCTTGGTAACTGTAGCTCGCTGAATGACACTTCCGTCTCCTGCTGCTCCCTTGTTTATTATTTTCCTGCAGAGCTGGCGTTTAGGAGGAAAAGAACTGTGCGGAAACGGGCCCCTGCATTACTTTCTAATAAATTGTACTACACTTTACCCTGGCTATATGCGAGTAATCTTGTCATGTGTATATCAAAGAGTGCCGCATTATATTTTTTTGGTAATGACCAGACTTGCTGTGGTCAAGGAAACGCAGCAAATGAAGGAGCGTAAATTTTGTGCTTATTGTTGTTAACAGCAACGCTGAAACGCTGTCTTCAAAAATTACGTACAGGTATTGCGCGCACTCACGGCCAGCAGCGCGAAACAACTTCAGTAGAAATTAAAGGGCTAAGCAGATATATATATATATAATTGCAATTACACGTATTAACCTATTGATACCTAAACACTGCGCCCTGAGAGCGCGCGGCACGTTGTGTTGATTCCGTACAGAAAAATAAAAGCGCCGACGGCCGGTGAGTTTCCACGCGCTGTTCCGCGGGCTGGCCATGGGCCACATCACCCATATAATCGGTATACCTCCATGTGCGCATGCATGACGTCTGACGAGCTCTTCTCGCCCGATAGCCGGCGCCACCTCATCGCCGGCGCGGTTTGCGTTGTGACGCGCAGTACAGTGGGGCAGCAACTGCTACAGCACTAAAGTGCCAAAAAGGGATTGCGCAAACACTTGTAACGATCGCAGCGCCCCATCTCTCAGCATTTCCTCCGCTAGTTGTAAATGTTCACTTCACCAACGCCACCAGTGGCAGGCGCAGTACACTGGGGCGTGCCGCGCCTGATTTGAGCTACTAGAAATGGAGGTGGTGTGGTTTCGGCCAGTTTGGCAGAAACCATTACTTGGTGTGGACGTACGACTGCGACATTCTTCTGATCCTGTGGCTGTATCACGGTATTCGCTGCTCGACGAAGCGGAGTGGTGAAGTTGCCAGGAGGCGCAAAAAAAAAGGTCAGTGCTGCATATTTATGTGCTCGTTACCATTGTTGCTCAGTGAAACCAAGAATACCACTGTGCAGGGTAGGATACCGCTACGCTGCCCTATGTATTCAGTTGAATTCAGGCACGCCTGCTAAACTCGCTCTACGAAGACATTACTGCGTATATAGTCCGATAGCTTAATTTGAGTACCATTGCGCCGGATTTGTTTCCAGCGCTCGTAATAGAGCAATCCAGATGACGGAATGACGGCAGTTTTTCCGCCTAATTGCAGATCGCGAGACAAAGGGGCACATCGAATTATTATTCGTACTTCGTCGTTCATGCTGTCTTAAATTCTGCGCGGAAATTTTTATTAGTAGCGTGCAACTTCACTTTGTTTTGGCGTAACGTAATGGGTAAACGGCAATCCGCGTCAATTTGCGTGCTCGTGCGTCGGAATCCGCTCGACGTTCATGACTCCATCCACGTTGCTGGTTCGCGTGCTTGTGTCCCAGTTATCTGTATGCCCCCTTACAGTATGTTGCTTAGTAGGATATTGACGGTCGCTTTAGCTGACAGCGGGTGTGAACATTCTCACCGTGCGACCGCGTGTTTGCCGCTCGCCATCTCGCTCTCACACGCTTAGCAACTTCCAAGCAAGTTTCTAGGAGCTTGCGTCCTTGGACTTCTTCCGATTTTTTAAAACTTGAGGGTTATTCCCGCTGTTGTTTTGTTGTTGGCGGCCGCACTGCCTAGGTTTGGCTGTGTACATTAGGTAGTTGTTTCATGTTTCTTCCAATGCCGTCGGCCTTTTCAGATGTTATGTTCACGCTACACTTAGCTTGCTCCCTGACGTAGAGAAATGTAAGAGAGAGTGGTTGTCTTAGCAGTAACGTGAGCTCACGCTGCTGTCACTTTATAATATGATCATTTTGCGGCACCTTTTATTAGTAACAAAAATATTTCATTCGTCGAGGGAAGAAAGGGACGAACACATGCCTGGCCTGGTAATCAGAAATTGTTGCGCCACTTCTATGCCGTGGACGTCAGTTCTGGTAGCACGACAGAACAATTGCCTACAACGCGTACGTGCTGATTAAGTTGTTACGTCATGATGTGCCCAAAAAATTATGCCGTTTCTGCGCGTCTCAAACTTAATATACTGCAAGCATAGATACGTTCTCTGTTCTAAAATAACCTGTGCAGAAACTGGATATGGCTGTGTCCACTTGGATAGATTCTGACAAATATTCTTGTTTTTGTATGCAAAATAAAAATGGAAACATTATTTCCAGTCTCTACACAAACCCTTCCCGTCATGGCTGTGGCATCCACTGTGGCCGAAGACATCGCGGGCGTACCGAGGGGTCGTTGTGAGAAGTGCGACTGCACGAGTTCCGGCTCACTGTGGAGCTTATGAGCCACGAACGAGTGCCGCTTGGGTGGTGCATATTATGAGGACATTCACCAGTCGCGCATGGATCATTTGCAGGTGAGCCTAAAATATGTTCATATATTAGTATGTCTCTAAGTGTTTAGCAGTGAAACCTTACCAGGGCTTCCGCAGCGGATGTTTTTTTTTTTCGTAAGAAGGCTTCCTCTCCATTTTTTTAGTTGGTTTGAACCACCTGTCTTGAATGAAGAGCAAGCCGTCTAAGCGATTTTGGTCTGTGGAGTCGCAATTGGGTCAGTTGAGTATTGCAAACGAAAAAAAAAGCCTTGAAACCACCGCCGATGGAAAGGAGCAACATATCTAGAACATCAGGAGAAAAGACGAGGAATGCGGGAGATGGAAATTCAAGACGTTTCGCTCATATCTAGAACATGTGGGATATCATTCCTTCACTTTCAGTCTTGCTCTTTTAGTTTTTCTGTGTGCTGAAGTACAATACAACCAGTACATATTTCTAAAATAAAATAGATTACCTAATTGTAACTACAATCATGTTTCTTGTTCTCGTGCACCATCAGTTACAGCGTCATATGCGTTGTACCGCGAGGAACACGAAGGTATGCTGTTTCTTATTAGCATGACTCTTTTGGGTCGTTTGTAGAAGGCTTTATGATTATTTGTTTACCACATTCTTCTACAAGATAGGCTCAGTACGGCCATACTAAAAATTTTTATAGCGTGCATGGAAGCTGATGCTGCAAAAGTGAAAAAGGTGGAGTCGTGCACACATCATATTTGATCCTCTGATCTCATTGTCCAAAAAATCCATCGGCATTATCCCAAAAAATTAAAACCCCTATAAGCGTTTCCAGCGAATGTCTTAGCGACTCGTTGCTGATCACAGAGCGCCTGACGTTGAGGAGCACGCTACTATAATTACGGGAAAGTTCAATGCTTTGTCGAGTGAATATTGTTATTTGGCGTGTTATTGAAATGAAAAATACAGTAAACCTTTGTCACTGTGTACTTCTTAAGCCATTTCTAGGATGGAAAAGTCACAAAAGGTGGATGTGGGCAAGTTCGTGCATGATGCTTGTAGTTAACGACGCAAAAAAACGGGACTCAAAAGGGTCCACGTACAACAACATGGTGCCGAACATCCCACTAGATTTTGGTAGCACGGCAGTTGGAAATTCTAAGACCCACGTGTTGTACGCTTTCCCTTTCATCCCCATTTTCTTGCGCCGTTGTTAACCACAAGATGGAAAAATAGCACTCTGGCACCCCTAAACAAGCACCCTTACCTCATTCTTCTTTAGGTGTTCTACAGTGTTATAATTGGTTATGCTTATTAGTGCTTTGTGCACAGTCTTGCCTTCTTGTGACGCATGGTTTAGCGAAATTTCCTAGGTATATCATTTACTGCATTCTCAGCAGCCAGCTTACGAATCCTCCAGCCCTATTACGAAGCGAACTGACTACTGTAACCTGCTTTGAAATTTTTGTAAAAACTGAAAATATAAGTACTTGGAATTAGGTAAAACAAAAATGCTGTAAGGTTTTTCAATTAAAAATAAATTTTATACTTAATTTTATGATGTGCAGATGGCTAACCCATTGGGAATGAAGCAAGGGGCCTGTGCAAAACTGACGATCTTCTATATCATGTTTGCAAATTTTCCACCTTCGAAGCATTCACAAACGAACTCAATTTTCTTTTTCTGAGTAGGCCAGTGAAACGATCCTAAAACCACTGAGTCAAAGAGAATTGCTGCAGGACTTTCTTTTAACAATGAATGAACTTGCAGCTGAAGGTATTGCCTTCACAGCACAAGGAACAGAAACAAAACTCTATGAACAGGTTCTTGCAATTCTTATGTTAAGCACCATAACAGCACTAGAACGCACATAATGGAGTAAAGAGGACATTTATTTGTAGTGGGAAGGTGCATGAAGTATGAAATGCGCATAGATTAGTATATTGTTTGACTGCTGACTAAAATCCCTCAAGGCTGGAAAAGCCAATTGATGTTCACGTCATTCAACTGGAAAAGCGTAAAGCTCTTTCCAGAAATGAAGCAGTGATTCAATTCACACTAAGCTATCGTCGATGCTGCATGCTCATAGAATTTTTCTGCACACTGGCACCTTTTGCAGGGTTGAAAGAAGAATAACTTATTAGTTTTATAAAAACGGTATTATCCCGAACACCACAATTTAAAGCCATTGTGCAGTTAAAATTTGCTGCGTCTTTTTTCTTTAAAGGCACAAGAGCTTGGCAACAGGTCTCCACCAGGCCCACGCATTTTGAAAGAGAATGACAACTTCAAAATTGCCTGCAAGGAAAACATCCTGGCTTTACCACCTGCATCATCACATGAGAAGCAGTAAGCCTCCTGTTGACTGTATATTTTATTTTAAGCTTGTCGTACCCACACGCTTTTTGGACAGATTTGGGACTTGTGCAGACAGTTGTTGTGAAGGGTGAGCCATTTGACAGTGGCTTGATCTCGTTTAAGGTAGTCTCTGTTGAAAAATCTGAATCAGTCAGACCTAATGTTCACGTGCTAAATGTTTGGTAGGTAGAAGCGACATGTAAGCTGCAAAACTGTGAAGTTGTGCCTTCTTTTACGATTTTTTATCACCAGGGCAAAGCGCCGGCTGTATGTTTCAAGGCTGGCTTGTTTCTTTTCTTTCTTTAAGATATTTCACTTGCATTTTTCAAGGCTGAGTTGTTTAGTTATTTAAAATTTTCTCACTTGTTTTCCAGAATGTCTTACCATTGTATTTCGCTGTTGCCTTGTTGAATGTTTAAAATGTGTAACATGCTTCCAGCTATTTTGTGCATAAAATTTTATAAACATTTACACTAACTTTTATGGTAATATTTGGGATGAGTTATCCCAAACTACATAATGCTGGGGCAAGTAACCTGCCTCAAGTGGAAGGCTTCTTCAGGGTGCTTATAAAGTGTTTTGGTCACAATTAGCATTGTATTATACGTACATCTGTGGTCAGCCAACTGTATTGTTTCTAGTGTTCATATTTTTTTGTGACATTTGGCACGTGTTTCTGACAAGTTTTTTGTGTGCAAACATTCCATTGTTTATTTTGGCTTGCACTGTCTTTTCCCTTTAATAACTCATCCACTACATTCTTCATTGGTCTTGTGATAATCCAACTGTACAAGCCTATTGTTTTATGCCTTTTTCGTATAATTTTAGAGTACTGAATTCTTTTGGAACGGGGGCGCGTAAACTCGGTAAATGGCAGATGGGTACTTGCGCATTTGAGTTACGTCATTTCGTGTGATAAGCCAGAATATTTTATAGTCTCTGTTTAATGTTTCTTTGTTTCACAGCCGATGTGCAAGTTTATTTGCGTGTGGTGCACTTATGTGTTGGGCCATTTTTATTGCCCACTTTTTTAATATAGGGCCATACGTGTTAATGCCACTTAGTGCCTAGTCTCCTTTTCTTTTTGGTATTTGTTTTTTGTTGACTAGCCATTTTCTATGAAATGAGAGATGAACATAAGTGTATGCAATTCTGCCACTCAATAAAGTTTACACATTTTGAAAAGCAGTGTAATAATTTCTTTCATAGGTGTTTTAATTTAGATACCTTGTTTTTTTTACATGCAGCTAAAGGCCAGAGCAGGATCCGGCTGGTGAAGCCAAAGTTTCGACTGTGCCATTCCAGGTACCTCAAACCTGCTTTTATATAGAACTGTGCTCTAATAGGCAACTGTTGGGAACTGCCAGGGTCAACACTGCTGCTAAAATTTCTACTTTCCCATTGTTGGTATCGCCGCAGGCCACATGCCAAGGCTGTGCTGTCAAAATAATGTCGGTGGATGCATCAGCCTGCTTGGCATATGACCTCAGTTTGTACTAACAAAGGAAAGCAGAAATATTGCAGAAGTGGGAACCCATAGACAGTTTCCTGTCTATTAGAACACCGTTTTATATAAAAGCAGGTCTGAAAATACCTGGAATGGCGCACCGGATAGCCATGGTTATTTTATGTGGATCAACGTTCCAGTAACTGAAAGAACCCTTTTATTTGAACAGGGTTCCATATACTCTTTATGTGGAATGATGATCCACATAATTAATAAGTAAAAATAAGTGGTGCACTGTTCCATCTACTTTTTAAAGTATGTGGAATGTGGTTCCAAATATATAAACGGAACTTTTTTGCAAAAAAGTTCCAGCTACTAAGTGGATCTTATGTGGATCCAGATTAAGTGTGTAGATCCAAGTACAACGGTCGGAGGAAATTTTCGAATGCGGCAAGCAATTAACCCAAGTGTCAAAGGGCACTGCTGAACGGCAATGTACACTGTAAACAGAAGTAAGCCGAAAAGGGCATTACAAGGGTTGCGACCTCCCTTGAGACTACGTGCCTGAAAAGCGTGCTCCCTTGCAGTGGGAAAAAAAATGTTCAGCGTCCTCCACTTTGCTCCATCGCAAAATGGGGATGAAAGAAGGAGGGAGATCCTCAATATTACATCGTTTTTAGGAGGGGTTTACAAGGAAGAATGCTCCCTTTCACGGAAACGGAGTTTTATTTCATATGCCCGGCCTTATATTTTCTTTATTTTTTTAGCATTATATGTTTTACATACTAACGAGCATGCACCTGTTCGAGAAGTAAACGAGCAATGAGATGCATATTGCGCGAGTGCTTTTTCTTTATCTTGCAAGATTACACATTTCCAAGGGTCTAGTAAAGTTCTTCAAAGTGATACAATGAACGATTCGTTCGTCTCGTCGACCACAATGTCTTGTCGCGTTGCTAGAACGCCCGCGACATCTGACTTTGGAGGCGGGACCTTGCAGGACTTCGACGGCTTCGACTGCAATCTCCTCGCTTCTGTTCGTTTGCCCAACGACTGAAAGTGAAACTGAAGGCAAAGCCCGCAAAGCGCCACTGTCGTGGGCGCTGGTGACGGCACTCGTTTTGCTCTTCGTAGTTCAACCATTTCGCGTATCGTTTCACGCGTGTATCTGTATGTGTGGTTGCGAGTTGTCTGAGAATGTTTCGTATACTGTGGTGTCTTTATACCATACAAAAGAACTACAATCGCGTTTTCGTGATTTGTGCACTACAATACATCTTTGGTGGTTCTCCGCGCGACCGTGCGTGGGGTATTCCCCGATGCGCTACGATATGCAAGCGGCATGTGAAGGCTCGCCCTGTCTTGTCAAAGTCGGAGCCTACGGCGTCGACTTCTTTGAAAACAGCGTCTTTCGGATTACCACTTGTTCAACTTGCCTTTTGTTTTACGCGGATTTTTCAGCTGCGGTGGTGAGTATTTGCGTACGGTGCGGACCCAATGCGCTATGTGTGCGATGCCTAAATTTTTCCCATCAGTCCGCTGCTGTCTCAGACGGATTCCTTGAAAAGGAGCTAGAGCCGCACAGATCTCTCTCAAGTGCAAGTGCAAGTGTTGGATTTGGTCCATCAGGTGTGTCTAATCATTTCGCCCTATGTGTCGATATAGGTTGCGTCGCTAAGCGACGCCCCGCAGAATTGTCACATCGACATAAGTTCAAAGGCGGCAAATTACGGTTATGTAGCTTGACCATAGTATCTCTTTGTTTAATGGGGCCACTCAATGTGTGCACACAGTTGTGTCCATTTTATCAATTTTGTGAAATTAATGGAAATTGAGACGACCACCTAATCGTAGCAATTGCTACAAAGGAAAGCCATACGGGTTTCCTTTGTAGCAATAGTGCGAGAGACCTATACTGTTACGTCCATTTTGTGAAATAATCTTCAAACTTCAAATTTCATGTATTTTCATTGGGAAATCTGCGCAAGTTACAAGTTGTCTATGTATTCAGTAGGTACAACATTTTAAATCGCGTTATATTGTGTAACAATGTGCCAGTTTGAGGCAGTTAGAATGTCCAATTTTTCTTCTGTATGCAAACACTGTGTGAATTTTCATAGTTGTGTGTATTCCGCGAGTTTCGCCAGTGCTGAAAATGACAAATG
Source organism: Dermacentor andersoni (assembly GCF_023375885.2). Classification (NCBI taxonomy): domain Eukaryota; kingdom Metazoa; phylum Arthropoda; class Arachnida; order Ixodida; family Ixodidae; genus Dermacentor; species Dermacentor andersoni. The sequence continues at coordinate 18,272,402 of NW_027314752.1, forward strand.
GAATAAATATAAAAAGGCCTGTATATTTGTCTGCTTGTGCACTTGTGTCTTGGACAATTCCTTAAAACAAGCATGTTTCGGATAAACGAATCCTTGCGAAACGTGTTGCACATATTGCTGTATTTGTCTTTGAAGATTTATTAGGAAAAGCAGCTTTCATAGATTCAGTAATTCATTCATTGTGACCGCTTCAAGTGACTCTGAACTTGACCATCAATTTCATAGTGGCTGCTTCAGACAACCCTAGTATTGAGTGCTTACTTCTAAGTTTCAGATATGTTTGCACCGTACAAGTCTACATGCCTAAACATTAAACCACCAGAGCCCACGTTGTTCAGACAGCAATCTGGGCATCATGAAAAAATGCAATAAGAACGGCAGAAAGAACAAGTACTCACAAGTAAATCTTTATTGTCAGAGGGATACAAGAATTATACATCCATCCAGGATATGCACAGAAACCACATCATAGTCACAACAGGCGAAGCCTAGCCATATGTCACAGCCCTTTAATAAAAAATGACATTTACCTCCAGTGTATGCTTAATGAAGTCTTGCCAATTAGGCCATTTTACTAGCACTACTGCCCAGTGTTCTTGAATGCTGGCTCACATTTGCAGGCAGCAATAGGCATAGCAACCTCCATTATCTGTGCATCACTCATCACTCAATTCTAGGCAATTAGTTTGAGAGAGGCATTTCCGACCACACCAGACTGTACCAGCATTGCCTTGCAGCATGCTCATCAGTGTTGCCAGGGGGGCACACTGGGAACGTAACTCCTCGCCCCCAAACTGTACGTTGCTTTGTACCTGGCATAAAACGACGTGCAGACAACACTCAACTGCCACCCACACACCCTTCCCAACTTCAAAGGTCAAAGGCACGTCACGCACACACATAAGCAGACCAAAGAATCCTTGGCAATCGCACTGGGGCTTGTTACATGAGGTAGAAGTACAGATTCTTGGTCTCGATAGTCATGTCCGAACAGGATCAAAGTGGCTAAGCAAAATGAAGATCCCAAAGTCGAACCTACACCTGATACGAAGGATTGTTCCTAAATGTGGAGTAGCATGTACTGAGGTAGCCGGTAGCATTGTTGGGTCTGTACTCTACACTCTAATCTTGGTAACCTATAAGTATACCTATAAACATGAGTAACGAATAAAATAACGGTTACTTCGCCCGTCCTTTTGATGTTTTCATTATATTGCTCATGCTAAGGGTTACAATGACGAAACTGAGTGAGACGGGGGCTGCTTATTAGTTACATTGATGCATGTAACCTCTATATTGTAACCTATAGATTTTTAGTAACCTTTAACCGAGACCCCACGGAGACATTATATAGGGACGGGAAGTTCGCAATTTACACATTAAAAAAGCTTAGGATAAGTTATCTGCGTGCACACATGGTTGATCCACTTGATAAGCACTTGTACAGGTGTTCAGTCGCAAATTTTGACTGAGAGCGAATTACTCATTGAGCCGGCAGAGCTACATATCGGAAGTAGGCCGCGGAAAAAGAACGTTCTGCAAGAATAATGACGATTCTTGCCGGAAGTACAACCATCGACTGAGCAAGTATTATATACAATTCGCGCTTTTCACAGACCCAACATGTGTCCTGCAGAAATCTATCTCGTTTCCATCGCACGCCGCTGCCGACACATGCCGCCGCAAGTGTTCTTGTTGTTTTTATGGGTCCCACATTCACGGATTGGGAGCCCTTTTGACATTCGTTTAGCTTAAAACATGATGAAATAATGCTCCTCTGGCACTTCTCCCTTATTCATGAGGCGAGAAAAAAGAAGCATGGTTGTTAATATTATATGGTAGGAACCTGGAAGGGCCTTGCCGACACATGCCGCCGCAAGTGTTCTTGTTGTTTTTATGGGTCCCACATTCACGGATTGGGAGCCCTTTTGACATTCGTTTAGCTTAAAACATGATGAAATAATGCTCCTCTGGCACTTCTCCCTTATTCATGAGGCGAGAAAAAAGAAGCATGGTTGTTAATATTATATGGTAGGAACCTGGAAGGGCCTTTTGGCGTGTTTACTCAGTGCGAATTTGGTTGGGTGCATTCATGGAGCAAGCTCAATCGCAGACTGATGTACGAACATTTTCCTCATATTACAGCCATCCAGCGCAATGCGTCGTTGCCTAGAAAGTGTCCAAAGAATTTAATGAGTGTTGCCCCAACGGAAGATATAACTGAGCGTTTTATCAAACAATCTCTGCAGCCGAAGAGCGAATTCGGAGCAAACAAAATGCAATCATTAAAACGCTTGGCACGTTTCTCCCATTATTTTTTGTGCACTCAGCAACGGCACGAGTCAACGTCTGCAACACGCCACATTTTGCTATATTGTACAGCAGCAACACGGTTGATGCAACACGCCAATGCATGTCAGCGCAGCAAACCCAGTACGGAAAAGCCGCATACAGCGGCTCCATTACCACGGAGCCGTGTAGGCAGATGAAAAGTACGGTTGGCTGAAGTTCTACCACCATGATAGCTATAAAGAATAATTCTGTTCAATACAACAGCATCGTTTTCAAGAGCGCACTATGTCCATAAGTTTGTGCTTTTGTTTTACCCTCAACGAACCTGTTTTCGTTAGAATATGTGCAGCGGGATCAGTATGTCCGTGCTTCAGTTACTGTACTTCAGTACAGTAGCAGCGGCCGTGTTTTTATGTCATCTCTCCGCGTTTCCGTATATAGTTTTAGCATTGCATGACGGGAAGTAGTTGAAAACATGGCGTTGTGGGCTCTGTATGTGTGTTTTGTTGCTAGTTTCGGCGCCAATTTTGTCAGTGGCAATGGCAGTGACGAACAGACACTTGTTTGGGATAATGCGCGGCAGCTGCAAAGAGCCATTTTGTGACTGTGAGCGCTTCAGTGTGCTCATTTCGGCGAACATTCGCTGTGACTACTGCGACCAGAGCCGCGGATCGCATGGGAAAATAGACGAACTTGGTAAGTGTTCTTGCATTGTTCTAGTTTGACTGTATTCAGCATATAGCTAGGCTGCAGCTTTTCTTTCATTATAGGTCAGGGAAGTGCAAAAAAGAAGGAGAGAGAGAAAGCAAAGCTGTAGGCAGCGATTTGCGCGGAAATGCATCCGTGTTTCTTCCACGCTCAAAAACGACACTTTAAGGCTCGTCCACGTTACCAGTACGGCAGGCCGCCGCACGCCGTTCGCGGGCCGCCGTTCGACGGCGGCTTTCCTCGCGAACGGCGAGATTTACTTGCCGTGGATAGGATGTGACCATATAATGTTACCGGGACCCATTTGCGTCGCATCCGTACAGCGAAGTAGCGACCGAGGAGTGGTCGTTCTGGCAACGTCGGCAGCCTTGCCGCCGCTCACCGCTCGGCAGCGCCGATATCGTCGCTAGGCCTTTTCCGGTTCGCGTCGAAGCGAAGGCTTATGGCGCTTCGCAATGAATCACCGACGCTCACAAGCCACAATATTTCATACCGTTGCTGTCGCTCTTCGCAACAGTTATACACAATGCAGAAAATACGCTAATAGCGGCACCGTTGGCAGTGATCTGAGCATAGCCGCGCCCGTCATCTGCCGTCAGGAGCCGTGCAGTGCAGCTGAGCTGGACAGGTGTCCGTGCTCCCGTTCATGTTTAACGTTTGACAGTGGATATTGTTTTGCGTAAACAGATGCGAACTGTTAAGAGAACAACGCAGGGGAACTGGCTCAACCTACACTAGGCTACAGATGCGAGTTTTGAGCGTTAGTTGCTTTCAGTGAGTTAGGAAATCCAAACTACTAAGGCGCAGTCAATGCATGTTGACTTTGAGTAACACACCTGCCCGGTTTACTAGTGCCAGCTTTCCTAGCTGACTTCTCTCCTTTTGCCCTTGTTCGTACATCTCTTTGTTTTATTATGTGGAAAAATGCGACATGCATGCCGTGCTCTAAACTACATAAATAAATTTCTGGCAGTGGTTTATGTCATCTTTAATTTCTTTTCATTGATGGCATTGCCTGCTGATGAGCTCCAAGTAACAGCACCTCACATTTACTGCGCTCCTGACAAGATATGTATTTTTGCTGGCAGCCAAGCCGAAGTCATCACTGTCTCCACGTCTGGAATACAACGGGCGCTTATTTTTTGCCTTTTGGCATATTATGTTAAGAACCTAGAATATCCATTTGCATTTTACCAAATGCTTGCTCTCGTGCAAAAAGTTGTGCTGCCAGGAGACAAGCTAGTGAAAGAACTGCTTTCTACCCGTCTCAAACATCTCTTTGCGCTCCTAAGCAGTAAAAATGTAATCTAGGGAGTAGTGCTGTTCACGCTGCTTTCCATGTTTTTCACCAACTCTGAAGTGAAAGAAAAAAGCAACATAAACAACATAGCAACTGATTTGCGGTTGGTTAGCTCCAAAGGTGGAAGAGGCTTACACCATAAGCAGCTGTTTTTTTCACGTCATACATTGTTTACTTCTAATCACAAGCAGTGCATTTACTTGCTCTAGTCATTTGTTCCTCTCCCTTGTGGTGAAGGCTGGTTAATTCTATTTCATTTGTGTATTCATAGACCTCAGAATTTCTTATAAGCATAGCTTAAGAATTTAATTCACCCACGTAGATGGTTGTTTTGCAAAATGTAATGCACTCTATTTGCCCTTTGCTCAGTGAGCAGATCTGTATATATCTCTGTGCCTGTGCAGAAATCTAGTATTGCAGTTATTAAAACGCATCAATTTTGATGTTTGTCATTTCACACAGTTGTGCTTCAATGACTGTATATGGGAGGTCTCATGGATGGTATTTTTGTATCAGACCTTGAACAAAAAACTTGTAATAAAGAATTTCGTACCTGAGAGTACTCCCACCTATTTTTCGAGAACATTCACAGAATATTAAACGGAACAGCTTACTACGAAGGCTACGCGCATAGTTAGAAAGTGAAATAATGACATTGCCTTCAACTACAATAAAACAACTCATTGTCACAATATTATGGTCAGCAGCGCTTTGCAGTATGCTTTTGCTCACCTGAACTTAATTATTTTGGCCAATTACAATGCTCATGCATATGTTGCTTCCGCAAGTGTTTTTCTTCATTGAGTGTACTTCAAGTAATTTTGTGCCTTTGGAAGATGGATTTTTAATAAATAGTGGCTTTTCTGCACAAGTATGTAACACTCTAGGAACTGAAGGTATTTTGGCTTCCAAATATTTTAGAGGGACATTAACTCAGAGGCAGCATATGTTAGAAACTTACAGCTGAGTTATATTGGCAGTCAAGCAGGAACTGTCCCCCAAAGGCTATGTTAAATTTAGGGGTTACTTCGGCTATTTATTCAGATGTCTTTATTGTGATTGCTCTGTATTGTTATAGCTAACCTATAAAATCTATCATGGCGTCATGATTCAATATGTTCTGCATCTCGAATGGGGCCAACATTGTGATGCCTGTCAGTTGCCTCTGATTTCTGCTCGCCACAGCTTGTCATGTAGAAGTTTGAATTATGGGACTGAAAGAAATATATTTGGGTCGATACAAGTCCGAGCAAATTACATGCTCTCTTTAAAGCTTTAATGAAATGCATTGACAGTGAAAGTCTCTTCTTTTATAGTTCCACAATTTAAACACCGGCATAACTATAATCTGAGGTGAGAACATAGCCAGCTGGCAGGCATGACAATATCGCCACAATTCGAGAAGGCAATATCTTGTAGTGGAACAGTGCAAATTTTCTTGTTTGGCTATAAAAATAGAATGCAATCAAGAAGAAAATATCCGTATTATTTACTGAAGTAACCCCTAAATTTAACACATCCTTTAGAGGTTACATTTGCTTTTAGAAAGAAAAGGACTACAGCGTAACCTCTAAAGCTTCATATTTTTCAAGGGTAACAATGTACCTTTTATTTTATATTGGTTACAATGTACCTTGTAATATAATGGTTACAACGTACCTTATATTTTGTATTAGTTACAATGTAACTTATAATATATTAGTTAAAATGTACCTTATAAATGCGAATTTGTGCACCTATACTAAGTGTTACCCAGCTAAGGGTGTACCCATGCATTGTTTATCAGTCTCAGTTTTACTGGCTCTCATTGAAGCAGTAGTACCAGATTGAGATCATGATTCAGAACATGATGTGGGCAGTAGCTGCTCTCCCTCACATTACTCCTCTGTTCACTCAAGAACATGCCCATCGCTGCCCACCCAGCACATTCTGAAGGATAGAGGCGGTCCTTCTTAGCCGAGCCCAGACCAGCCAGCTTCTGTCACCAGCAAGGCTACACCTCATAAATCCACACTCATACCTGAGCCCTAAGTGCCCAGCATGCCCAGCCAGAAGTACGGCCAAACATCTGTTGAGTTGCTCTGCGTTTGGCACGATCCGACAAAGGACGCTTCAATACCTGGGCGGGCACCGACCTGGCCCCTGCAGGAGTGGATCGATCCGCCATCGCACATTGGTCCCAAGGACTCGCTCCGGCTTTGGCTTGCTTTTCTGGACTATTTCAAGGAAAAGGAAGGGCCGGGCCGCCTCCTTGCAGAGCCAACCTCGGGACCACTCCACCTCGAGGAAGAAGAAAACACTGGTCCCTCACCCTCATAGAGTACCTCTTTCCTGTCACAAGGTCTGACCCATTAAATGCAGAAATGAATGCGTTAAAAAAAAGAACACTGCCTGCAATCCAAAGTGAACAGGCATGTGAATTAAAGGGGCGGCATGTTGCACCTGAACTTTGAAGCTTCTGAACCCTTTGACTATTTCCCGAACACATCACCATTGCGGAGCCTCGAGTAGATTAAGTGCCTCCAACAAGTGCGCCCTCCCATGAGAGATATCGAACTGCTTGGCTACAAGAAGAAACTTAAAGCTCTGGTACTGCGGTACACTGAGGCTGCTTTAGACCAATTCATTTTACACAGACGCTGCCATTACAGGAGATGTAAGCATGGTATGGGTCAGCCTTACGCATTTCCCTCTTTATGAAAATAAGGAATATATATGATGGATGTCTGCAGCTCAAGTGCAGCTCCATACCATACATCACAAGAGTGTGCTCAACAGGGCTGTTACAGGTTACAGCCATTCACGACGCCAATGTGACAGCCACATTTTTATCGAATGTCGGGGGCGAAATGCGAAAACACCCGTGTACTTAAATTTAGGTGCACGTTAAAGAACCCCAGGTGGTCAAAATTTTCGGAGTCCCCCACTACGGCGTGCCTCATAATGAGAAAGTGGTTTTGGCACGTAAAACCTCATATAATATTATTATTATAATTATTATTCGAATGTCAACCAAACACAAACATACACCAATTCATCGACGGCCATGAAACAGCTGAAGTGAGTCAGTAAAGCCACATTAGTTTGTCAGAAGACACACAAGCTTCAGAACTTACTTTTTAATGTTCGCCTAAAATGGGTACAAGGACAAAGCTATGTCCCTTTAATGTCATGGCAGATAAAGCACACAACACGGAGAATATGTTTCTACCCACACATCCCGAGCCACACTCACTCACCTTCCTACCCCGAAAAATTCACTCCGGCATGACACACTTGGTCTTTAGCTGAAATGTGGCAGCCGTAGCTGCATCACTTTTGCCAGCATTTTCAGGGGGATGATATCCTTAACTAATGTTTACCATCAGGAAATATGTAATTTTAACAATGTCAGCGCAGGCATTTTCACTTGCTGGCTATGAATGGAAAGAAATGTCATTGCTGCTTGAATGAAGAGAGCAGTCTTCTGCAGTTTTAATGTTAGTGTGCCTTCATATAATACTGTTTCAAAGCAGGTCTGTACAAATGTTCATTATTGGCAGGAAATTGTAGGCCTAATTGTGATATTCGCGAGTACAGATTGTGACCTTCACTAAAGCAAGTGTGTAAACAAAGCAAATGTTCTTTGAAGTCAAGTACCTTTCAGTGAGTAGCACATTGACCTTTGAGATAATTTAGCATCCATGGTGGAGAGATTAAATTGACATTGTATCTCTCTAAGGCACGCTTCGAAAAGTGTATATGGTATTTAGGAAGCTGGAATATTTGAAACCGAGAACATTTAAGGGAGACACAAATGCATTGTTGCAAAATATGGTAAAGCGTTGCTCTGCAGTTAGAAAGGTGATTCAGAAAACCTCTGTAACTGCATTCACCTATTTATCAAAGGTCCTTACTGATTGCAATGAACGATTCCCCATTGGCTGCATTAAGTAACTGTAGCATCCGTAGTCTGCTGCTTACTGTCAGCAATATACACACCATACCAGCCTTGGAGCTCAAACTTCAAAAGCTAAGATACATGTCATGGGTGACCTAATCATTAATTTCTGCAAAGTCTACTTTGTCACATTCACAGTCTATCAAAAGAATTTTGCCAACAGTACTGCTGCGAAAAGGCCATAGTGTCATGTTGTGACCTCCAAAATGCCTGGCCATTTACATTCTTTGTTCAGCGTGGCATTCAGACCTCCCTGCTAAATTGTCAACAACACAGGTGTTGTCGTCTCCATGCAAGGCTACCAGTTTAGTAGCATCTTTATTTTTCAAACTATTCATTTCATTTTTTTTCTTTTTTTCTTGCTCTTATTATGACCCTGTATTTTACTTTCTTTTTCTTTAAGGCCTTATTGTTTTAATTAGTTGGCCTCCAATGTTTAACTGAAATTAACTTGTAATATCCCATATCTGATACGACTAGTCGTAAAAGTGGAAGAAAACAGAACAAGCAGTGGATCAGTCACCTGTGAAGATTTGAAAATTGGGTCGCTCCATGGATTGAATAAACTCACTTGGGAAGCAGCACCAAGTGTGTTTCTACTCCTCTCGCTCATACCGTCTATGTAAATGTATGTTGCCCAACTAGTTGACTTTCAGACTGAACTGCAATATTTAATACGTCAAGTCTAATGCTGTTTCGGTTAACATTGTCAATGCAGAGAGAGAGAAACAACTTTATTTATCCCATCCTAAAGGGAAAGGGGCTGCGAGAAGAATGCGAGGGAGGTTATCCTACTCGCGGTAGGCCTCCTCTACCACCTCAGCCCACCTCAGGTTAGCTTCCTGAAGTTCGGGGTTGTAGCTGCGCATGGCATCCTCCCACAGCTCCCTACTATTTAAAATATTACAAAGGTTAGGGGGAGGGGAGTGGTTCTTGCATTGCCACATAATGTGGTTAAGGTCTGCTCTGCTACCAGGACAAAACTTACAGGCTTAGGTAGGGTATATTCCTGGGTAAATTTTGTACCGTAAGGCAGGAGATAGAAAAGTGTGAGTCTGTAGTTTACGCCATAGTACCTCTTGTATGCGTGACGACCGAATCATTAAAGGTGGGAGGGCTAGGAGACCCAGGCCGTAATGCCCGCAAATGTGGTGGTATGTAAGTAATCTGTCGTTGGAGGTGAATGCTGGAGGAAGATTATTGGCATCTGAACCATCCCTAGCCTGCGCTCGGTTCGTGAAAGCTCGAGAACTTAAGTGGGCCGCTTCATTGCTGATTAGGTCTGCGTGGGCAGGTGTCCAGATTAAACTCAGAAGTTGGGCTGGCGGATTATGAGATAGAATGGCTACGGCTGTCCTGCAAACCCTACCCACTCCAAAGTTGTGTACGGCAGTTTTTGAGTCACTTACTATGACATAGTAATTAGGTATTGTTGTGGCGAGTGCCACTGTTGCCTCCTCCCAAGAACAGGCTATAATGGATGCTCCCATCGCAACACTGCCAGTGGTGTCAACGACTGATATAGCAAATTTGTGTCCACACAGATACTCCGTGGCATCGACACAGATCACGTCTTTGTAGTTAAATAACTTTTTCTGCGGGGCTTTAGCTCGTTGTTGCCTTCTGTGTTCGTCATGAACAGGGTACATATTCTTAGGGAGAAAAGGTATATGAAAGTGCTCATGCATCGGGTGGGGAATGTTGAATTTTTCATTGGTCATGGGTGCTGGGGTAATACTTAGAGAGTTTAGGATGTGCCTACCAGTGTGGGTGTTCGATAAGCACTGGTATTGAGCTGTCAGGCGGGCTTCTGCGTGCTCACTAAATGTATTAAAGGTACCTGTAGCCAAAAGTCTCTCAGTGGAGGCTCTACTTGGCACTACAAGGGCAAATTTATAGTCTGGGTATCTGTGAGTTAACTTTATCTTCCTCGGCCCTAGTTAAGTGGAGATAAGGAAGGGAGAATGTGATTTTACTGATAGAAGACACCTGTACCAGTCACTCTTAGCAATTCTGCCTCACGGAGACCTCCATGCTTATTGTACACCTTTCCTTTAAGCCGTATGATGTGGCTTACACTTGCAGTAACCATTTTAAGTGTATACGTATTGAGTGTCTATGCATCCCAAGTAGACGGATTTTGTCTACCACGGGAACTTGATTCCCGTTATTGTTAATATGAATGTTGGGCGTATCGCGTTTATTTGCGGGCAGAAGTAACAGCTCAGATTTGGCGGATGAGCACTTGAGGTTCACGAACCTGGCTCTCGTAGCCACTGCATCTGCAGCCTCTTGTAAGGTATGTATCTTTAATGTAGCCATCTGAGCCACCCTCAATCCATAGGGTAATGTCGTCTTCATATAAAGAATATTGGAGATCCGGTATTTGCGCCAGCGTCCCAGCAATAGGCCTCATAGCTAGGTTAAATAGAAACGGCAAGAGCACGGATCCCTGAGGAGTGTCAAAGCTACCTAGGGTGATTGGGGCAGAAGTTTGATCATTGAGACTAATGGCAGCTGTGCGATTGGTAACAAATTCGTGGATGTAGTCATGCATTTTTCAAAATTATTAAAATGAGCAAGTTAGAGACAATTACTAGAGTATCTAATTTGTGATAAGTGCTGTATGATCTCGCCAGAGAACAGAATTCATACTCATCTCGATATTCTGATCTATGCCTTTCATTCCCCTCTCAGTCTCTCTTACAATAGGTAACATTGCATGACATGAGCATTGCTACTCACTTTATAGCGGAGACACCAATGGGATCAGACAGAGCCAACTCCTGTCCCTTATGCACATGTTTGGTATTGTCAAAAGTGTTCCTGTCAAATAAAGCCAAGGCACATTGGCCGCTCATATGGCATTCAGAGAGAGAGAGAGAGATAGCAAAGAGAGGAAAGGCAGGGAGGTCAACCAGCTGAGCGTCGGTTTGCTACCCAAGCTTGCTCAGCCATTATAATGGATGATGCATTTTCTGGATTTCTTCAGATGCCATCTCCCTTCTCTTTCTCATGGTATGAAAGATAGGTCCTGCTGGTCTGATGCAGCTATCATAATATATAATATTATAATTTGCATGCTTCTTCTCTTGGCCACTGAAGTGTATCACCCAAACAGAAAACAAATGCTTTTGTTCTTAGGTGCACTCTTGAAAACAAAAGCTTGCAGCCACACACACGCAGCATGGTATTGATTCTCATAGACACTTGTGCTTTACACTTTAGCCAGCGAAGGTTGCACATATACCTCATTGCAACAATGTTTTTTATGAGATCTCGTAAGCATGTTCATGCAAGTAAAAAGTAGATTATGCAAATGTGCAGTGCCAGCTAATTAAGGCTGAGCCTGTAAACAAATGCATACGGGCTGTATTCAAGGTTATGCTTTGCTAATAAGGCAATGTTTTAAGATTGCTCGCATGCTCGAGCTGCGTGCGACTCTACAATGTGGTACCTCAGTTGTAACAGCTTGTAAACAGTATTCCTATGGGGTATGTTTGTTCATTTGAAAAGCAGATTTTACTCAGTTGGTCATTTGACAAGCAGTTCGGTTGTTGAGTCCTGAATATAACTAATTTCTACATTGCATGTTACACTACACGCAAAGAGGCATACAGCCCACATATGACAGCATCAAATTAGCAAAATTTCAATTCCATGTGCACACAATCACTACATTTAATGTTGCCATTCCGTCGAATATGTACGGCGGTGTACGTTCCGCGCTCATCATTCGTATACATGCTAATATGAAGTTTATTTAGAGTTGCATGCGAGAAATACAGTAAACAGCATTTCAGCCGCATCGGCTGGCGAGCTTTTCCCTCTGGGTGCATGGTACTGGTGCCTCGTCCAGTGCCAATTCGACCGAGAAATATATACATACGGTGCGATTCGACAAACACGCACCTATTGCAAGGCCCGTAAATCTCAAGGATTATCTCAATTATCGAGGTTAAATTTCTTCTCTTTTTTTTCGTGTTATCCACCGTTCATTAAACAACCTATCGGTGATAGCGGCCTAGCGAGCACGGCACCTCCGGGCTGCCTGCTCAACCGCCGCCGACGCCGACATCGCCGGAAAATAAAATATAGTTTCAGTCGAAGTGATCGCAATCGCGCCTACTGTAAAATACAAAAAGCGAAAGCAGTAGGGCTACGATACGAAAGCGACTACTACCGTCGCGATTTTCGCTTTGCCGTCAACACCAACGTTTTTAGAAAAACCTTGGTCAACACGGTGACAAAGCATCATTTTTACGACATCACTGGTCAGACAAAGCGTTGTCGGCCGCATACGCTATCCGAGGACTATGGAACATTAGCGACAGCCTGAAAGTCAGCGAGTCATTGAATGTTTGCTGCTCGAGCGAAGTGCAGGCAAAACGCAATTTCGACGATAGAAAGACGATATCGACCGTCTACAATACTGCAGCGAGCCGCATTGGGCCGCGCTACTTGTTATGCAGTTAATCGAAGAATCCTTGTGCTATTCGTACGTCGTAAATCTAGGGTGCGATCTTGTACGCATTCCAAAATAGAACGGACCGCCTCCGTTCTATTTTGAAACGCGTGCAAGATCGCACCCCTAACGCCGCGCCGTAAGAAGGGGCAATTTTCCCATGCCGTTCGCCTGCTGCCCCTCACGCAGCCAGCACACGAGCACATCATCCGAAAGTCCATGTCTTATTGCGCGGCTGGCATCGCATGCGGCGGACGTGAGGCGGCACCCAGCGAAAGGAGCTCACGCCCAAGCCGGTTTAGTAAACCGCAAGAGACGGCTATTTTGTAATCAATCGTGGTTATCACCATGTGCTAAGGCAAGAAGAACGAGCTCGATCATCGGCTGCGCTTGTCCATGTGGGCCTGGACGCCGTTGTCGGCGACAAGACATTGCGCATTTATAAAAATTTATCCATAAACCATTGACAGCTAGCCCTGCTCGTGTAATTAACAACATTTTCCATGATGATAAATTGGCACTGACCCATCATATAATTGAAAGTTTTTGTAATGTATGACTTGTCATATTCATATCTGTAGTTTATTCAGCATGCAACACATTAAAGGGTGTGAACCTCAATCAGTATAATTTCACATAATTACATATGAATTGTTCTTGCTTTTTATATTACTTTTAGGCTCCCAATAAGTTGAGGCAGATTGAACCCGTGGATACAACTGATAATCATTAATAAAGGGAAATGAGACATCCACTCAAATGTAGCTAATTGCTACAAAGGAATCCTTACGGATTGCCAGCTTGCGGGTCTCCACAGAACTATTACGTCAAATTCTTGCCGTTGTTTCAAGTTGCAATGATAAATTCGACTTGGCCCTGTCATCTGCTAGGCACCTGGTTTGCTCAGATGGTAGAGCGGCTGCACCGGAAAGGCAGTGGTCCCAGGTTCGAGTCCCAGACCAGGACGAATTTTTCAACTGTGAGGCTTTTCTTTCCCGAACCCATATGAGTTTCTTTTTTAGCAGTTAGCTATGTTTGGGTGGGTGTCTCACCTCCCTTTATGAATTACTTTTCTCCATCTTGCGTGTTTTCGCAGAACTACTACATCAAGGTAATAATCATGTAAACATGCAGTACAACATGTACAAATAAGTTGTATGTCACTTTTACACTGCTTGATCGCTTGAAAATGGCAAACCAGAAATAAATTTCGTATTGTTGTTTTAATTAAAAGCTTGTATTTAGTATGAGATGCACATCTCACATTGCTATTGGGCACTAGAAGACATGAAGGGAAGGACAGGACCTAATGAAGTGACAGAGTACAAAATGATCGGACAAATGGAGGGGCATGTCTCATATCTACCACACAAAAATAATGTTTAGTAAACCTGACAAATTCGCCCAACAAGTTTTTTCAAGAAAACTCAAATTTTTATTTTCATCAGAAATGTACAATAGTGGAAAAAGATGCGGTTGAAAACGCCATGATGAGTTATCTGAACAGAATTATGTATACAAAGGAAAATAATTTGCCTACCTCCCACCTCTGTGTTACTGTAAGAAAGGCCAAACAATTAATATTTCACAAGAGAGAATGCATACAGCTACCACCATGGTTCCACGGTGGAGGGAGGAGTGGCACATTCCTCAGGATACACATCAAAAATAACAGAGCCATGAATGTGATGGCCATAAAAATGCATGGAAATTGGATATCAAACAATGATTCCGCGAGTAATGAATAGGATATCACGTAGATATTGTGAGCATCTATTCAGCACCTGTTGTGATTGAATATAGCTTTGCCATTGAAAGTTAAACATTTCAAACTGATGGAAATCCTTGTTTTATTTAACAATCTTCAAGGTATGTACGCTGAAAGCAGCAGGTTAAAATTAAAAGTTTGAAATCTGTTTCAATGAACAGGAACTTTTATTTAGCAAATGCTTGGTTCCTTAGTCAACTGTAGTTTGAGTGGGACAGCAGTAAGGACCACTTTAGATCAATGAGAATGTTTACAAAGGGTAACTTGTGTTAGATGGTGCAAGCTTAAGAGCTTATCTTATGTTATTTGTTACAATGCGAATAACAAAAGCCCTCTGAATTAAGTTTAGCAACTGTGATGCCTAGATTTTTGCATTTATTCACACATGTAAGTTCTCAGTGAACATAGGAAAATACTAAAAAAAAGTTTTTAATATGTATTTGTGCAGTTGCTAAGTACAAATGGTATACATATTAATTTTTTCGTGTAACCTAATGTTTATGAAGGCTCTGCAGCAAAATTTACCATTGATACATAAAACTTTACTGTGGTCTGAATAAATTATAGTTGCCACGTACTTGAGAAGCACAAATAAAACATGAATTTTTCACTCATAACTTCAGCTTGTTAATCCAAGAGCACATGACATAAGGCCCACATAAGATGGTATACCAGCAATGGACTTGCACAGGGGAGCTATGTTATACTAGACGCTGCAGGTAAATCGTGTTTTCTAAAAACAAGGTATACAGCTTAATGATGCCTAAGTCAAGCAATTAGGCATTGTATCTTTCATGGAGCAAACTTTAAAATTTGCTACTAGATGGCATACAATAATTACATCATAAGATCACATGTCCTCACTAGCTACTATGCTAACCCCACTATAGTATGAAAGAAAGGGTGGCAATGCAGATTGAGGTATCATTTATGTACCTTTAATGTTTCTTCTTTAAAAATATTTTATGCATTAGGCTTTTGTGAGGAAGTGTTCAAGTTCACATGGATGATAATAATGAAACTTTCAATTTAATAAATATGCAGTTGTTTACTTTGCAGCTTACCGTGGCACCCCACATGACATCTGCTGCACTTAGGGAAAAAAGACATGCTGTATCACTCCCCCCCCCCCTTTTTTTTCTTGTGCAGGGGGTGTCCTTTAAGGCAAACACCTAATGCATTTCAATACATGTGTTTTAATGATGCTTATGATAATGTCTGTGTGTCCGTATAGGAATTATGCAGCATCAAAGCCAAATAAATATGCCTACACTGAACAGAAGGTTACAGTACCATTATCATCAGTTTATTCTATATCGACTGCAGGACAAAGGCCTTTCCCTCTACGATGTCCAATTACTCCTGTCCTGCGCCAACCGATTCCAACTAGCACCCGCGAATTTCCTAATTTCATCGCACCACCTTGTCTTCTGCCGTTCTCTATTGCGCTTCCCTTCTTTTGGTACCCATTCTGTAACACTAATGGTCCAATGGTTATCTAACCAGCGCATTACATGACCTGCCCAGCTCCATTTTTTTCTCTTGATGTCAATTAGAATATCGTCTACACCCTGTTTGCTCTCTGATCCAAACCACTCTCTTTCTGTCTCTTAACATTATGCCTAGCATTCTTCGTTCCATACAATACCAAATGTTGCCATTTATTATAGAGGCAACAAAGAGCTTTCGAATGCTCTGCATAGATGAGATGGCAAAGGGTTGGAAAAGGCGTCACTTTCCTGCTGCTGAGCTGGCTGGTCAGATATAATGCAGTGAAAGCGCTCGTGAAATGTTTCGCAGAGCAGGCCATGCTCCGTGCAGCCCTTACCCTAGCCCCACTTTTATGCCTTTGGAGACACACATTTTAGTTAATATTTGCTGCACACACATAAAGACACTGACATAGATGCAGCATCGTTTTACGTTATCTTGCCACCCCAGGTAAAATCAAAACACTGCACTCCTCTCCACTTCGGCACCAAATTTAGGCATATCAGGTTACGAAACTTAAGACACATTGTAAGGCATTAGCAATTAAAATCGGAAGAAACTTTGTGCACATGTTTTCAGGCATCAGTTCCTTCTTCTTTCAACAATCAGCCATTGAAAGTGCATCTGATATTGAACATCCAATGGAATCAAACATTTACCATTGCCTATAGGTGAAATCCACATGTTAAAGCAGGGTGAGGGACGACAAGGAGTGCTGTGACCATCCAGAAGTGCCCCATCTAGGCAGCCACCTGTTTTGCCGGCAGCACTATATATCTCTGGTTGGATGTGTAGCTGCTCAGAAATATACGCACAAAATAACAGTAGATGCTGTTGTGTCGAAGTACTTATAGAACTCTGACTTACATACATGTGCCAACCATCAGCATAAAAAAAGGCGTTTGCAACAACCACAGTATCTTCAGTGGAAGTAGTAGTGTTATATTTTGCATGCAAAAAATGTAATGAAGTGTAAATAAGGCACTGAGCAAACATTTGTCTCGTGAATTCTTACTGTGCAAATTGCTCCGATTAACAATATATGATCTGATGTAGAAACATAGAGTTCCTCACTCTAACACCATGTGTGGGAGCTTACCAAAATACGCATGGACACAAAGAAAGACGATTCGATCAGCTGTTAAAAATATCAAGTGAAGCCCATGCAGGTAGGCACAACAAACTTGCTACTCTGTGTGTGCTTCACTGTCATGCTAGGAAAAAAAAAGAATCTTTTCAGTGTGTTGCTGATTAACAGGTATAGTAGGATAATTTGCTTGAGCATGCGCGGAACTTTATTTTCCGTCCTGCTCACGTGGCTCGATCTTTCGACTATCCGTTCATCGAAAGCAGAAAGTTCGGACAACGTACGGGAAACGGAATCGACAATTATACGAGTGTCACACGGCACACTTCTGATCGCGATCAAGCCCGATCCATATCGAATTTCTAGGTCGTGATTGGGTCCTTTGTACACAATGCGCGAGCTCTAGAGAGCCAATTGCAGTCGAGAATTTCGATCCGGATCGGTGCCGATCGTGGTCAGAAGTGTACGGGTGACACTGGTATTACACGTATAGATTATAGCGTATTTTCCTTTCTGTTAAGACGATATGCACACGTGAATATGCAAAATTATGCCTCGCATTTAAATATAAATAGAGAGACATTAGTGCGGCAGGTCGAAAGCCAGAACGTTAAGACCGCTGGAAACGGGATGCGCGTAGCGTACTCCCCTTTCTGAAAGACGATACGTGACTAGATGAATTGACGCGGCTAAAGTCTGCTTATGTGATTGTATGACATGGGCCAGTGGTATTTTCTCTGTGAAAATTCGCACTCGGGAAGGTCCCATGGACTGTAACATTAACCTTAGACACTTTAGCGAAAAAAAAAACAAATGCAAGCGTTCATCTCCAATCTCTGGGTGTGAAACAAAGCGAACATAACATGAAAACACAGTTTCGAAGGCGAATTTGTACACTTTATTGGCCTTTGACCCCTCGCATAAACAAAATGCTGCACCTTTAAGCACCGCAGAACACAAATATACAAGTAAAAAACACCAGTAGGGTGCTAAAATATATTTCTTTTGTATGTATGTTAAATGTTTTTAAATGCTGGTACCTGAAACGACAAACAACTGGACAACGACTGTGTCTCACAAATGCGTTTTTAACTTTATTTAGATGGCGCTACAATAGATGACTATAACATCTATAAAAGGCTGGATCTCAAGATCGCTTCGATTTAATGCTTGTTGATGTGCGCTCCTGTGCGCGCGAAACTGAAACTTTTCTGCGGCTGCGCCAGCTGCGCGCGCGCGCACGCGTTTGCGACGGACTTTCCGAAGCTGCTGCTGCTCAACCTGTCTGCTCGTCCGCTGCTGTCCCGAGCCCCAGCAAAATGGGAGACGGCGGGGTCGTCTGCTTGGCCATCCTGGAGACGGGCGAAAGGAAAAAGTTGACTTTCCCAACCAGCGCCTACAGTGAGCTAATGGAAGCACTGAAAAATTATACCGCTGTCGGCGACAATACGCTGGTGAGTTTCGCCTTTATATCTTATTTCTTACGAAGTTTAGGTTCTCGTCATAACCAAAAATTCTGGCTCGACTTTTTCCCGATACCAGAGAATTTGTCCCCGATGTTCTGGCTCGCTATCCATTTTGCAGGTTAAGCAAAATTTCGGGAAAAAAAACGATGCTTGATGCCAATATACGCTTAGATTGAAATGAAGAGCATTGCATCCCCCCCCCCCCCCCGAGGTACGGAAGCGTATTGCTGTTAGTGTTTTTGCATTTGTACATAGAACTGAGGTGAAACACTGTGAAAAAGACGAGGACACAAGGAAACAAATACCACAGACAAGTGCTGACTGCCCACTGGAAGTTTACTTGAAATTCACCGGACATTTATACCTTTTTCAGCATAGGCATGTGCACATCAGTCGTAAAAACATCTGCAAATCAACATTTTAATCTTTCTTCCAAAAATGTGATTTATTTTTCCGACAAGGCAGGAGGGAGTGCTTACACATTTATCTCCTTGCTTTCTTACATGAAAGGCCTCTACTATTTGCCTTTCCTTATATTACAGGCCTTTCATATAAGAAAGGAAGGAGATAAATGTGTAAGCACTCCCTCTCTTGCCTTGTCAGAAAAAGAAATCACATTTTTGGAAGAAAGATTAAAATGTTGTTGATTTGCAGATGTTTTTACGACTGATGTGCGCATGCCTATGCTGAAAAAGGTATAAATGTCTGGTGAATTTCGAATAATCTTCCAGTTGGCAGTCGGGGCTTGACTGTGGTATTTGTTTCCTTGTGTCCTCGTCTTTTTCGCGCTGTTTCACCTCAGTTCTAAATATGAACAAACTAGCCCCCATCAAGATCTTACTAATGCATTTATATAGTTTGTAATGACTGCGACATACGTCTTTATTTTATTTTTTTCGGTGCCTGTTCGTGGCTGTTCTATATAGCTATTCCTACAGGTGCAGTGTACTATATTTGTGGTTCCCCCCTAAAATAGTAGTCAAGCGTTGTGCCCTGTTGTGACTTAAGTATGAATCTAGTGGCCTAGCCAGGAGAGAGGGGGGACGAATGGACATGGGGCATGTGCTCGCAAAACTTTATTTTTTTTTTATTTAGTATGCGGCTTGCCTCTTCCCAGGTCCAGCGTGCATCCCCCACCCACTTTTCAAAAAAATAAAAATAAGAAGTGGTTGTACAATAGGGACAATGCACGTGTATTGGTCATGTTTTTGGAGACTGCCCCGAAGTACATTAAAAACGTCCGTCTTTTCGCAATCCAGATGTACGATGCGGACTTCAACTTCAATACTCCCAGTATTATATAAAATGTTAGCCAATATAATCTCCAATAGAATAAGGGCAACACTGAACTTTGTTCAACCAAGGGAACAGGCTGGCTTCAGGAAGGGATACTCTAAAATGGATCACTACCATGTTATTAATCAGGTTATCGAGAAATCTACAGAGTGCAACGAGCCTCTCTATATGGCTTTTATAGATTACGAAAAGGCATTTGTTTTGGTAGAGATACCAGCAGTCATAGAGGCATTACATAATCAAGGAGTACAGAATGCTTACGTAAATACCTTGGAAAATATCTACAGATGTTCTACAGCAACCTTAACTCTACAAAAGCAGGAAGATACCTGTAATGAAAGGGGTCAGACAGGGAGACACAATCTCTCCAATGCTATTCACTGCGTGCTTGGAAAAATTATTCAAGCTAATAAACTGGGAAGGCTTAGGAGTAAGGATCGACGGCGAATATCTCTGCAACCTTCGGTTTGCTGATGACGCTGTTGTATTCAGCAACAATGCAGATGAGTTTCAACAAATGATTGAGGGCCTTAACAGAGAGAGTGTAAAAGTGGGGTTGAAGATTAATATGCAGAAGACAAAGATAATGGTGAATAGCTGGGCAAAGGAACAAGAGTTCAGGATAGCCAGTCAACCTCTAGACTCTATGAAGGAGTGTGTTCACCTAGGTCAATTAATCACAGGTAACCCGGATCATGAGAAGGAAGTTCATACAAGAATAAACGTGGGTTGGATCGCATACGACAGACATTGTCAGCTCCTGACAGGAAGCTTACCATTATCATTGAGAAGGAAGCTGTACAATCAGTGCATTTTACCAGTGCTGACATATGGGGCAGAGACTTGGAGACTGATAAAGAAGCTTAAAAACAAGTTAAGGACCATGCAACGAGCGATGGTACGAAGAGTGCTAGGCATAACCTTGAGAGACGGAAAAAGAGCGATTTGGATCAGAGAGCAAACGGGGTGTAGACGATATTCTAATTGACATCAAGAGAAAAAAAATGGAGCTGGGCAGGTCATGTAATGCGCTTGTTAGATTACCGTTGGACCATTAGGGTTACAGAATGGGTACCAAGAGAAGGGAAATGCAGTCGAGGACGGCAGAAGACTAGGTGGAGTGATGAAATTGGGACATTTGCGGACGCTAGTTGGAATCGGTTGGCACAGGACAGGGGCAATTGGCGATCGCAGGGAGGGGCCTTCGTCCTGCAGTGGACATGAAACAGGCTGCCGCTGCTGATGATGATGCTGATGATGATGATGAGACCAGCTAGTATAGTTCGTTGCAGCCCAAAGGTGCTCTGAATACTGTAGAGAAATTTCTTTACCTAGAATTTTATGTAGTCAAATTATTCTTTGCATGACACAGTTTTTTTTAATGTGTGCAGGCCTTCTAGAGGTGGTACACCATTCAATATGACTTACGCAATAGGTAACAAGAACAAGGAAAATCCTGCAAAATGGAACTGCAGTGCTAGTGAAAAGTGAACTGGAACTTTCTAAAGCTATTCATCTTTGAATTGAAATATCTTAATGCCATCATTTTGATCAATATAACCTGGAAATGTACTCATAGTTAATAGCAAGAAAGAAAAAAAAGAAGATGCTTTCATTCGTAGGAAAGTTCCTTTTACTGTCCTTCATTTCTGTTGTATTAAGATGTGTGGAACTTTCTCTACCGGTGGTGGCTAAATAATGAAGAACTCGATCAATGTCGGACGTTTTGTTGTTCCCGTGTTAACCTCTTCTATATGTGACGAAAATAAATGATTAAACTGTCACTTTCTTTCAGCTCTCCTGGCGAGCATGAGGTGCTAACTGTACCTCTACAGAACAAGCAGGACTACTTGGAATTTAAACTACCAAATTTCCATCCCTATGAAAAGGTGCTCGAAAGTGGAACCCCTATCAGTAGTTCGCTTCGGCGGTTTGTCGTCGACAGACTCTTTCAAGAGTGCTACATGACTGCATGGTATGCATTGTGTTTCATGTTACAAGTCATTTTTTAATGACCTTGTTACCGTTGTCTTCAATGACATATACATTGTTTGATGTTTAATAGAAACTTTGCCTAGGAAACATAATGCAAGTTGCGATATTTGCTTTCCTCCTCATCCACCTTTAGCATAAAATTAAATATGGATAAACAAACAACCGGTGCATACTACATTTAAGTAATGTATTATATAGACTTGTAATTTGTTTAGCGTGAGGTTCTGGATACAGCAGACATGTTTCATGGGACAGTCAGTTTTACTAATTGATCCAAGCACATGTACTTGCTAAATACACAAATCATCAACCCTTTTTTCCCAGGCAGAGTTCTTGAATGAGAGTCCTTGCACAACATTTACTTTCAATATGTAGCGTATTTGTCGATGTATAACGCAAGCTAGTATCTTACTCTATAAGTTAATTTGTACACTTCAGAAAAACCAGCATAAAGTTCCTGTTAGTCACTGCCTAATAATTTCTGCTCTTCGAAACTGCTAAGAAAAAAATTCAGCTATACCAGTGTGCTGTAGTTGCTAGGGCCATACAAACTTGTCCATCTGTTACCACAGGTACCCATTGAGGCAGTTGTACCGAGTCGCAGCTCAGCAGCTTGTGGGCAAATACCCACATTTCATGGACAAAATACGTGGAAGCAGTGGCGTGGTGAGCAATATTTTTATAATACTTAGTGTCCTATACCATGTACAGGCATTTTCTATATTCAGAAAAATTAAGCTTCCAATAAAATGTTATATGAAGAGCTTTGATACGTAGAAGACTGGTTGTGGCCCCTTGGCTCGGCAAGGTTTTTGCAGAAAGACTGCTTTCAAAGCCTTTGGAAGTAAGATGTTCAATACGGGCAGTTAACAAGTTGGCTTAATGAGCTTGTATACTTTTGTTCTAATTGGTTATAAAATTAAGAAACTCTGAATCTATGTTTGCCTGTGAGAAGTGCTCCATATGCTCTTCTGAATCTAGTTAGGTTTTGGAAGAATTGCGTCAACATTGATCGTCACATAATTTAGTGACTCTCAAAATAATAATGCTGTGCCTGGTCCTTCATTTATTGCTGACTGTTTGTTTTTGTTTTTTTCTTAACAGGATTCTTGGGTATTGGGCATTCGAAACAAGTTCAAAAACATGAGAAAGAAGGCAGAGGGCTGTACAGAGGGAATGGAGGAAATGAAAAGGAAGTTCTTGCACAAGTCTGCGACCACGACGTCTGTCTCCGACGAAGGCACAAGTGGCAGGATCTCTCGCTTCTCTGTGGGTTCATATTGGAACTGTTACAATTACAAATCCAAAGAAGTGTAATTCTACTTACAAAAACCAATAGTTTGTTTACTTTTCCAATATGCACTTTAAGTTGCCATAATAAAAGGCACTAATCTGAATTATAGTAACATCTTTCTATAGCATACATAATGCGCAATACAGGATGCGGATGTTATTTAAATCAACTTACTGCTGTCTCTTGGCACCAAAGAATTCTTTTCTTCTTTTTTTTTCTTCTTTGAGCATACTTGTATACCTGCAATTTTGTAGGCTCTTACAATTTTGTGCAAGATTTTCAATGGCAGCTTTATTACAACTAATTTTTTGTCTTGCTAGGATGGTGCAGCTAGGTTAGAGACGAAGCTGGCAAGACCTAATTTAACCTAGGAAAAAAAAAAACATAAAGCCAAGGACATCGTTGCCATGTCTTCAGTAGTAGAATTTTCTTGAATTGAAAGCTTCAGGATGGCACATGCTTCGGCATTGATCTATTGTTTGGCATGTTGCAGGACTGCAGACACCTCGTTGTTCACGGGAAGACGGTAGAGTCAGTGGAAAGGCACACAGACGGGCTAAAAGCCAATGCATCATCATCTGATGGCACAGAGCTCCGGCCGCGGCTTTTGGCAACATCCAAAGCACGTCAGGAACAGCTGGAAACTGTGGACGTTGCAGAAGCATTAGTGCTGTTCCCTTTTTGTCAACAGAGCCATCGGTATGCTCAGATGTGTTCTATTAGTTGTACAGGGACTCATATTTTCTTTACTTCCAGCTACTTATGGAGTTTGATATACTCTTTAAGTGTGATATCCTCCACAACATGGAAGCAGGACTAGCGCACTTGTTGAATGACTTTCTCAAGAATGGCACCGAAGCGGAAATGGCTGCCTTATCAACAGCTTCTGGTAAATTTGGACGCTTATTTACTTTTGCATTTACTATTATGTTTTCCCAGTGTATTTGCTGCTGCAAGTTTGATCGTGATGTGGTGAACTGTCGCAAAATATTAGTTTTACACAATATCAATACACACCCTACTAGCACGATTTTTGAAATTAAGATCTGCAGGTAGCATTTTTTATGTATAAGCTGTGGTTTTTTGCTTAAGCAATATCTAGAAATTTGCTTTTTACTGAAGTTATTCAAATTGTGTGGTAATGACTTGGCAAAAATGCAGTTACATTTAATGAATGGTTGCCCAACCACATAAGGTCTTGGCATCAGTGTCCATTGGTATTAGACCCAAATTTACAATATAGGCCACTTGGTTGATGCATGATTCGTTGTGGTGCATAATTTGTTGTCCTAATATATATTCAATAGATTTGTGGAAAATACAACAGCAATGTGTATCAGCAGGAAGACATTGTATTGGCATATTGTCGTTTTTGTCTCAATTTTAATTCAGTAATTGTGGCATGTGGCAGTCGGCTGCTGTGGTACTGAGTAACATTTAACCTAGGAACATAGTGGTGCCTTAGCACAGAGCGGACTTTCAAATAATGAATCATGAATAATGAATGAATTCTTAACTTTCCCATAATGAATCAAACATTGGCCTATAGGGTTTCATTTTCGAATCAAATAGTCGGTATTCGTGAATTCGAATATTTTTCTAGTACCTATCGAATATTTCAAGCTCTGAAGAGTCCTGTGCATGTCGAGAAACTACTTGTTGGTTCTTAATGCTTAATTTGTGCTTTCAATAAACTGTTCATAACATACTTTGTGATGACAGATACTAGCACGTGAACATCATTTTATATTAGTTTGATAACGACTGTTCATTATTCAAAAACTCTTCGATATCCAATTCGATTGGCTAATGGCACCATTTGATTCCTATTCGATTTGTTCTCAAAAATTGCTATTCACTCACCCCTACACAAAAGACAACCACATTTATTATGTTGTGCCATTGCATACTTGTATAATTTTGTGTTGTTCCTTTGTGCCAAAGCACGAAAATGAATCTATTCCAGTTAGCCTCAATTTCACTTCTGTAACATAACAAATTCTTTCACATGCCACTTTTGGCTGCTGGCTGTTTTTCTGGAGTGCAAGTAGTTAGCTTCCAAGTAACACATTCTCAAGCTTTAAATTCATTATGTATTAGCGATATGCCGCTAAAACTTCAACGAAAATTTTCATTTGAAACTTCAGGGCTCATGTCCTCTTGGTTGCTGTCTTTATCCTTCAGACATTTCGTAATGGCGCATTGAAGTGCTCTGAACAAGAGTTCGTAGGAAATTCTTGAATTTCTGGATGACTAAAAATATGTGTAGACTTTTTGTGCTTGTCTGCCATGCCAGAAAACGACATGCTAGCCACCAGATTTCATCTGTTGCACTATGTTTCAAAGTACGCGGCTCAGCCAGTCTACAATATCCCATATTTGCAAGTAGTCCTTGGCACAGCACTTTGAAGATTTAGAAGCATTGATTTAAGCCTTTTATGTCTATAGAGCCAGTTCATATAGCAATGTTTAAATTGCTTATTGTTTTCTCTTTATGAAGCTAGGCTGCCGGGTTGAGTGAAGTTGCATGCAAGCTTAGGTGAAGGAACAATAAGGCAAGAGAAAACTGCGTCTCATTGGGAACGTAATATATTTTTTGCTTGCATAATTCAACTTGTCACCGCTAATGCTCTTGTTCCTTCTATGTCAACACTAGCAGTTGGCAAATGTGGTGTACAATTTGTTCTAATATTTAAAATATCAGTGCTTTGATTTAAAATAGTCTTCACATGATCTCTTCATTCTCCCGTTCCCCCACTCTTTATTTTTCAGAGGACTATGTGCTATGTCTCATGAAACTAGTGGCTTCTCGCTGTGGAGACAACCTCAGTACAGTTTTTACTGAAGTAAGCAAGTTATGCAATCTATATAATTGCATACAGTTGTGCTGTTGTAGCTATACGTGCCCTATCAACTTTCATTCTATGCCTTTTGTCGAAGTAACTCGTGTGTTTTGTCCTGCAGACAGATGATGTGCCACTGACACCTTGCGTCATGGTTGCAAGCAGTGCATACTTTCTATATGTGGACCGCCACCTGGCGTTTCAAGCTTCTTGCCTGCTTTCAGCGTTTGCATGCATGTTCGCAGCATTTTGGGTTTTCAATAATGAATACCGAAAGAAGGCTCACCGGCTGCTTACTTTTATTGAACATGCATTCTTGGGCTTGACCCAAACCAAGCCACGCATCAAAGCTCTTGAGTTGATCAATTTGTACAATTCTGAGCCCAAAGCTTTTGAATCAGCCTAAGAACAAGCTTCGCTCTGCATTCCCACTTTGGCTTGAATTTTATTTTTGTTTATCTTGTTCATTAATATCCAGGAAGAAGCTAACCATCCTGAATGGTCACTCCTAAGGAATCTTGAGCTTTATCAGGTCGTTCAGGAGGGCGAGTTAATGTCAAGGTTCCTGTAGCAACCCTCAGATGTTGAGTTCATCAGCTTATATTTTCCCTGCTGCGATTGTCACACTAGCTATGTGTACCAAGGCACATCATTTTTTTACAGCGTTAACAGGGCTAACTAAGGAGCTTTTTCACCATTGTGCATAGGGCTCAAGAGACAAGTTAGCTACTGAAGTGGTGGTCAGAAAACTGGTTTGTCAGCCTTTTCTTTTTCCTGCCAGAATCACAATGTAAGCCATGTGAACTTGTCTTCTAATTAGCTGTGCTGGCAATTCTGACAAAGGAGGCACATATGGGACCACGCACACTGCCAACTTCAAAAACATATTGATTTTCAGTTTTCACATTTGAGTGTGTACCACTCAAAATATCAAGGGACATACGAGCATTGCTGGGTAATCGCCAGCAAAACCACAGAAACCACAAGCTAAAGCTTTTGAGGCCAAACTGATTGTTCGGTGTGTTGTTTAACACAAGCAGAGATGCTCTACTTCTTTTGTCAATGATAGTGGGGTGTACTGATGCATGTGTAATGAAAAGTTGCAATGTTTCTTGCTTCCGTAAACAAGCACGTCATTCTGCACTTGCTTTTGCCCTTAATTAGTTCCCTTTTGTCATGGGTCGACAGTTGCATCTCTGGAATTGGAGGTCAAAGAAACCATCAAACTCCACATTCACATTTTTGCTTATGAGCTCCTGTAGCCAATTCTTTATGCATCTACAGATGTGAGCGATATAGGTCTTACCACAAGTTAGAGGAATGTAATTTATGAAAGACAACGTGCATATAATTGCATTTGTTCTTGCATATACTTTATTTTTGCGTGTGAAGCAAGCGTTTCCTTCAAGCCTTCTCTTCCTACAGAGCCTTACTAACTTACAGCACTGAAAGAGTGGGGCTAACATTACTCCTTCCAGCTATCTCGTTTAATGTGTGGAAATCATGTCACATTGAGGATGACAACAGCATTCCGCTTGTTATTGGTGCTTTTATTGTGCGATTGCTGAGAATACCTTCTGATTTTTGTTAAACAGGCCTCTGGTGACTGATAAGAGCTCATAGCTCCAGCATATCCTAGATGTGCGTCTTGTTTAAAGCAGTTGTTTGGGAATTGCTGGCATGATTTTTTTTAGTATGTCCCGCTTAACACAATTTGTATGAATGGAATTAAATGGTAAAAGTGGCTTACTTGCTCTAGGTTCCTAGGACCAAATTGATTCTGGTAATACAAATGTAAAGCAAGTAAGCAAGTCTTGCCATTTCATTTCATGCATAACAAACTTTGTAAAGAGGCAAATAGAAAAAAACTACTGAAAAACTCGTGCCCCAACCTTGTGCACAATAGCTTCAGATAAGGTGCATGTTTAGGCCATGTTTAGAGATAACAATATGCTCATGTGAATCGCCAGGAGACTGAATCAAAAACCACAAGGAAAGTTCTCAGCAACCGCATGATACAAGCGCGGTCGACGAGAGAACTTCACCAACATTGCAAGATTTCTTCCACATACTATAAGAGAGCTTGAAGGAATACCATTAGCCTCGTTCTTTCAGTGGCTATTGAGTTGGCAAGCCTCTGTAGAAAAGGCATGCAGAAGCATTTTCTTTCCATGCAAGAAATAAAAAAAAACAAATTCAAAAAAAGCTGAAACATGTCAACATTCAATGATGCATGCATCATTAATAAACTCCCAGCATCGCTATCAAAAAGAAAAAAAAAGAACTAGCATATCTTTGTTTGAATTAAACAACACGCCTCCTAATATATCATTTGGCCTCGGAAGTGTTGAATTATGGCTCCTGTTTTGTTCGTGCTTAACTAGCAATATACAGCTGTCCATGATATCTAAAAAATAAAGTATGTTAGAAGTTCGTTGCAGTGTGCAAGCTCGGGTGCCTTAATTGTCCATGTCATTGTGCCTGTGCTACGACAAATTTCGCATCACCTTCCAGTGAGCCCATAAGGCTACCGTCGCCGTGAGCATTTCTTTTATTGCTTTTTTTTTCAGGTCTAGACGAGAACTTTTTTTCATTATGCGTGGTGTTTGCAATGGCCTGAGATATTGAGCTCATCAGCAGTTTTTCTTTCTCGCCAGCTGCGATCATTCGCGCTAGTTAGGTATACCAAGGCATGTAGTTTATTTATGAACATCGAGGAACTAGCTGGAAGAGCTTTTTTTCTCCTCCATTGCATATGGCACACAGAAAGGGTGCTAGCTCCTCTAGGAGCCCTTGGATGTAAAGTGCGTCAGCTTTTCTTTTTTTTTCAGGCTGTGACTCTAGCTAGGTATACTATGGCATGTGAAATGTGTGTGCGCTTTCTTTCTTTTTCTTTTTTGAGGGCATGTTGCAGAATTAGCTGTGGAGCTGTTTTCTTATGCATGGTTCCCATAAAGTGAGCTGCCTCCTGCAACAGCCCTCAGATATGGAGTTCGACAGGCTTTCTTTGTTTTTTGTTTTCGTGCTGCAAACGTGACCAGCTAGGCATACCGAGGAATGTAGTTCACTTATAGACGTTGCAAAACTAGCTAGAGGAGCTCATTTTTGTCTATTGCGCATAGTGCACATGAAGAGAGCTAGCTCCTGTAGCAGCCCTTAGATATCAAGCATGATAGCTTCTTTTTTTTATGCTGCAATTGCAACTGTAGGTAGGTATACCAAGGAACATGAACTCGATTTTCTTCTTTCTTGAGGGCATGTTGCAGAATTAGCTGAGGAGCGTTTTTCTTATGCACGGTTCCCATAAAGTCAGCAGCCTCCTGCAACAGCCCTCAGATGTGGAGTTCGACAGCCTTTCTTTTTTTTTTCATGCTGCAAACGTGATTAGCTAGGTATACCGAGGAATGTAGTTGACTTATGGACGTTGCAAAACTATCTATAGGAGCTTTTTTTTTTCTCTCTACTGCGCATAGTGCACAGAAAGAGAGCTAGCTCCTGTAGCAGCCCTTAGATATCAAGCTTGATAGCTTTTTTTTTCATGCTGCAATTGCAACTCTAGCTAGGTATACAAAGGCACGTGAACTTGCTCTTTTTGTGTGTGTTTGTGTGTGTGTGTTTGTGCGTGTGTGCGCATTTTCCAGAGCTAGTCAATCGAATAATTTTTTTTCTCACTTGTGTATGGTGCACAGAAAGTTGGGCTCTAGTATCGAAGGGCAGTAGAAAGCTTTTGTGGTTCTTTCAGTTGCTAGCCTTGTTTCTTTTCTGTACTGTAGCTCTACAGGCTCCTGGTCGGTTGCCTTTTTACTGCAACAATTTGCAAAATGATGAAAGCTCCTTCAGCTGTCTTCCATTATTTTTTTCAATTCTGTGATACCAGCTATGAAAGTCTCCAAGCACCTTATTCTCATTTATGCGTGTTGTAGATCTTGAGACTGCATGTTTATTCTTTTGCTGTTTTAAACGTTCCTTTCTAATATTGAAACATGTGATGTGTGGCAAAGGTCGTTAAGTACAAATTTTGTATGTAGGCCTGGTGTATTCTAGTCAAGATTTTTAGCACTCGTACATTGTTAAGAATTGTGGCGTTTTCTAGTCAAGCTTCCTAGCACCCTTTCATTCTTAAGAATTGTCGCAGTTCATAGATTGGACTGTTCATTTGTATGCTGTGAATTAGGACTGCCCAGAAAGAACTTATCCATCTTCCTTACCTCATTTTATTTATACGCGGAATCCTGCCATATTGCCTTGTGATATGAAAAGTGAACTGTTTACAGTGTTCAGAATTGTTCCTGTCTAGCCTCATTATGTTTTTGTTTACTTTCTTTTATAAGAACGCTCGTTCCTACCATTTGTGTTTTTACCGTATCAGTAGTGAGCTGTGTAGTAACATTGCCTTAAGCATTCTGATTCTTCCAAACTGAAGAAAAAAGATGGAAGTGGATATTTTATTGCTTTAGAGAGGCGTGAAGAAAGCCACTATCCAGTAAACATATCTTTCGTTCCTATGATTTAGGTTCTTTTTGTTACCTCCAGCATGGTTTTAAGTGATGTGGGTACGTTTGTAAACATTGCTGAATGGCACATAGCTTTGGATTAACAGTTTATTTCAATTTTGTGAACGTGTGGAAAGTGCCACATAAATGCTCCTAGATGTGATATTTTATACTGTATAACCTGAAGTGTTTCATGTTCACTGCAGGTTTGATTGTATTATTTATGTAATAAATCTTGTTCAATACAGAACTTTGTTTTCTACTAAGCACTTGCTTACAAAGTGAAGTTTCATGTGCCACTGCCGCACTTATTGCACTCAGTATGTGCCAAGTAGTGGGCAGATAGGCAAGAAGCACAGCTGCTGTTGTAACCTAAGAGGGGTGGGAAGGGGATGATTCGGGACGAAGCTTGTGTTGTTTGGGAACATAGCTTGCTGTTGTTACAGGCTAATAAAGCTTTATGGCTTCTGGGAGAGTTGTAACTCCCAAACTAGATGGCGTCGGTTCCTAAAAAGAGTTGGGGAGAAGTGGGCATTATGGCATCTTGCATCACTTCATCGCTATTGAAAGGAAAACATCCTAAAAGTTTACTTACTCTTGCCTTTCTTAACCTGGTACAAGGTTATAAAGTCACCAGTCTGTTTCATAAAATATACAATTATAAAATAAGATCTTCAAAATTATCTTTTCCCCATCCAAGTCTTACTGGGACCACATATTTAGGTAACAGTGCAGTCGTGCTGATACACTGTTTTGCGACTTCTTAAAAATGCCCATGCAGTGGAATTGCCTTCACCTCTCGTCATGAGAATCGCAATGCCTACTGTTAACCCCAGTGTTCCCTCAACTTTATTGCGCAGTACAACTTCCTTGCTACCTCTTGTAATGTTCTCGGGCCTTGGAAATATTTCCAGTAAATATGTCTTTTATGTACATGAACAAGTGGTGAAGGTACAAAGGGCCACTCTGTTGTGTGCTCATTGGCAAAGTTGATGCAACATCAGAATTGTTGCAGGTGGCTGTTTCCTTGCTAAGTGCTGAACAAATTGTCCCGAGGCCCCTGTGCTTCTGTATTTTGAGGCTTATTACTGTAGGGGCTTAACGAAGCAAACAGTTTTTGGAGTGCAGTATTGCTTTATTGTAATTGCACGGGCTTCCCTAAATAGCATGGATTAGATAAATGCAGGCCAGTAAGAAAAATTGGTTGAAAAAAAATGTGTACCTTGATAGGTTCCGTGATTGCAACTACTCTTGCATTTGTGAGGGGTGCTCAGGTCTGACACAGTCTTACTCCTATGCAATGCACATTTTCTTTCACTATTCTTCCATCAGCAAAATTTTACTAAGTGGTCTTCAAAAATGATACCACACCCGAGCACATCAAAAATCAATTAAAATATTATTCAAACCAAGTTTATTTTCATTCTGTCAAGATACAGAAAAAAGGACTGACAAGAAGCTCTTTTTCAAAACAGCTTGACTAGTTCACAGCCTTGTAGAAAAATTTCATAGCGGTAACAGCACTACGGTAAACTAAAGCAAAATTGACACTTGACAGACGGCGGCCTACAATAGAGCATGAACACTAAAGAATGGAAATGCAAAGCTAATACAAAGTTACAGAAGAGTTCAAGTATAACAATATGTGTAAAAAATGAAATACAAATTTTGTTAGAAAAATAACCATCTGAATGCTGTACAGTTGAAAATACCTAGAACAAATACACTGAATATGTAAAGAAAGAACAATATAGAAATCGGCTTAATACAAACAGCTACATACAACCAAATAAGACAATTAGATATAAGAGTATCGATTTGACACTTGACAAGCTGCATAATAAAAAGTCCTAAGAAGTCCTAGTTTCGGAGATATACAGCACTGCGTATAACATGGGGATATTCTGATGTGAACAATTAAGTCAAAATTGCCAAGGTCGTAGTGATTTATAAGGGAGGGAAGAGTGTTAGACAAGCGCTCTTTTCAGTAGTTTAATCGTATTGTGCCTACCTCTAAATTTTCTCCATGGCATGCGGGATAATTTAAATGCCTAATTCGTAAGTTGTTTAAAATGTGCAAAGTTGTGAAGTTTTTAAGAGTTTCTAATTTGAATTTTCTATTTAACATGTAATTGTGGATCTGATGAACCTTAACTATTCCTGAAGTGCAGAATAAAACGTTACCAGTTGCTGTAAAATGTACATTGAAAATTTGCCTAATACATTTTTTTCTGAACCAGGTATATTTGATTATATTAGTGACCATCGTTGTACCCCACACTGTTGGCAATAATTTAAATGAGAGCTAAAGACCGGGTGATAGAGCAGAAGCTTGATTTCTGTTAGAAGCAAGTATCGAAATTACTACAGGCACCTCATCTGACATTGTCTTCTGATAACTTAAAATTGTCTAGGAAGCATTTGTTTCAAGCATTTCTTTTTTTGTGCACTTCACTACAGTGGCTATCGCTGTAGTTTGATAGCAAATGGGCCAAAGTACCTCGACGGCTCGGTAGCTATGATTTGCTGCTGTGCACATAGTAATAAATTTATTTACAGCTGTGGTGGGCAAACTTCAGCAAGAGCAAAAATGTATATCAAGCTGTGCCTGCATGTAAAATAACTTAGGTGGTAAAAACCAAACAATCTGGAGTGCTATATACAGCTTTTCTTGCAGAATATACAGCTTTTGAAAGTCTGGGTTTGGCCGGCACACCTGCGTAAACTGCAGAACATAAACAGTACACACAATGAAATGTACATCGCTGCTCTTTGCTGAAGAATGTGTGATGAGGACAGACGTAAAAAACACAACATAAACAATAAACACAATGCAGCTTACATCATTGCTCTACGCTGAAGAAAGTGTAACGAGGACACACGTAACAAACACTTTTTGCCTGTACAAGTAAACTGGATCAAAAAACTCCGCATTGTGTTGAAGATCCTCAATGATAACAGTGTTGCCTGTGTGGTCTACAACAAAAGCATGAAAGTGCTCATCAAAATGTTTTGTACTTAGTATTGATGCAACAAGAAAATACCTGGAATTGCGATTTGCAATTGTTGTGACTGGTGCAAAACTAGGGAGCTCATCTTCCGTTACTGCCAATGGAATAACACAGTCTTTATGTAGCTTCCGTTCAGATGCTGTGAGCGATGAAATAATGTAGACATCTGCACCGTCAAGTCCTAGATCACGAAGCTTTCCTTTCAATACGTCTGGTAATGAGTTTTCCTCTGCCTTTCTTCTTCCAACAGCCACAACTGATTCGTGCTGTTGTGACAGTTCATACATGAATTGGAGCTGATGACGACGAGCCAGTGTTGCACAAATGTTCTTAAAGTTGCGGGTCTTTCTAGCAAGAGATTTAAAGAACTGGTGCTTCGCCTCAAAACGTATGCAAGACAGCTTACTGAGTGGGCCATAGGAAAGCAAGAGCCTGGGATAATGAATTATGTAGTGCATTTTTGGAATTATGTTCACATCGGGGAACGTTTCTCTAAATTCACTATGGGAGTCCTCAATCAGCGTTTGCAGATGGGGTGCTACACTGCGGCTGACCTGTGGTGCGAGAACAATGTTAGCACAGCTCGCAACTTTAGGTATACTCTATAGGCCCTGTTTTCTTCAGCCACACAGTCTCCTACAATGAGAAAAAAAAACGAAAAAAGCAAAGATTTTCTGCTGCTGAGCCTTTGATCATTGCTTTTCCGTGCACTGCCTGATGAGAAATGGGGGGTAACTTGGACTTCTTGTCTGCACCTTGAAAACTAAATGAACTAAGCCTCTGATTCAGCTGATCAAGAGTGAGGATATAATTGGTGACCAAGTGAGAGATGACGTGTTTTATTGCAAAAGGAATCACCCCCTCAAATAGGTCGTGCATTATATCGGGCGGCAAACCTTGCACCACATCAAATTACTGGAGTGCATTCATGCAGCTCTCCCCCGAGGCTCCATACACGCTTGAAAGGCTCTTGTCTGTCCGAGTCAATTGGGCATGACGTGCATGCATTTCTTTTGTTCTTAAAACTCGTTCTCGTGCCATTTGCTATTTATCTCTTCTCTTGTCGCCATACAGAATCGGCAAATAGGACCTGATGAGAAGCATTCGCGAACACCACCAAACTGGTGGCTAGATAAATTGTCACCACTCACATACAGCACTGAGCCCTTCACAGCCTTTCTACTAAGCTCAACTCCATGCACTTCTAGATGGTGTATATAAGCAAGAAGCGGCTGAACAACCTGGTGCAGAGAAATCTTATTAACAACAGACTTCTTGACAAGGAGGACTAAATACTTGTCAGCAAGTTTTGAACAGGTTTTAGGAAGTTCATTCAAAATGGTGAAATATCCTCCTAAAACCTTATGCTTTCCACGTTTGCTACCCAAAGGGTTGCAGACTTCAAATTCGTCAAAGTACAATTGAAGATGAACAGATTTTGATCTTTTTCATTTCTGAAAATGCAGTGTTCCTGAAAGTAAGACCCATCAGTTGCATCTTTCAACAGCATTGAGTCACTGCCTTGACTATATGAAATGCCCAGCTCGGCTTCAGAAAACAAATTTCATGCTGTAGCAACAGCCTTTATAGTGTCCAATATAGGGATATATAAATAGCTCTCAGATGCCTGTTGACCAGTGCTTATGTTTACAGTGTGTGGAGAAATGAATCCATACATACGTTTCCAGTGTCCCTCCCTCCCACATTTAGTTCTGAGTTGCTCAATCTTTGATGTGTCAACTATGGAGCTTGATTTATATGCCATAAAAAGTCAATGATGTCATTTGCAATGCCAGTAATAGCACCCTCAGGCAACTGTTTCCCTTCTTGCCACTTGAGCAGTAGAGACGAGAGACACATAGCACATTCATCACCTGGGTCTGCACAGCTGGAATCCAAGTCAGGCTCAGCATCACACACACTCTGCTTATTCACCACAATTTGACTGGACCCTGATGTACCAGCACGCTGGTCAGCCATATCAGCGCTGGGATGAGGGTCACTGGATCCTGATCGACCAGCGCATTGGTCAGCCATGTCATTGTTGGGAGTGAGGAAGTGTTTGTGGCACTTGCTTACATGCATGCGATATGACCTGTAGACCTTGTAGCTCTTAGAGCAGCCCTCCAAACTACAGGTCCAGTTGCTCTCGCTCCCATGACATGCGTTAAAGTGCCGAAAAAGGGCACACAGAGTGGGTTCTCTTCGATGACACCGTTTGCAGCTGTATGCAGTGATGCCCTTCATCTCAAAAAAATAGTAATTTAATCACAGAAGCTGAAAAACGAAAAATTCAAATGAACTGCAAGTGTAGGTAACTCATTGAATATAATGCATGAGCCCTTCTCGTTTGTGTACAAAGTATAGTTGTCAATGACATGTGGGTTATATGTTTTGTAGTGCAACAGGCACAAAAAAATATAGTACGAATATTTTGG
This sequence comes from Dermacentor andersoni, assembly GCF_023375885.2. Lineage (NCBI taxonomy): Eukaryota > Metazoa > Arthropoda > Arachnida > Ixodida > Ixodidae > Dermacentor > Dermacentor andersoni. The sequence goes on from NW_027314752.1 coordinate 18,308,289, forward strand.
TTTCAGACATGCATGATTTTTGCGACAATATAGTTTGAAATTATAGCACTTTGGCCCTAGATTAAACAATGAAAATTTGGAGGACGCTTAAGCTTCGCCTTTAACAGTGAAATGTTATAGCATTGAAAGATCGCCCGACTGCTTCTCATGCTTCTCAGCATTGCAACTTCAGCTTATGTAACCGTAATGTTTAAAGGGAAATGTCGATGGTGAATGCTATGCACGACGGCGAGCTTTCTGGTAGAAACACGGCCCCTCGCGTGGGCCAATCCCGAAGGTAGTAAACAGCCACGCCAAAAAAATCGCATCGTTTTCAGGTTTCTGTTGTTGTTTCACACATTTAATATTTAAGTCTGAGAAGATTTAACATAAAAGGCATGCTGTCAGTATTTTGTTTCATGGCATTTGTTTCTGGGCTGTCATTCTCAGAATTCCGAGGAATAACTCTGTCAAGAATATAACACAAGGTAGGATTAACTTTAGATATATGATTGTGTGGCAATATAACCCGCATATACTGCATGTCATATAGCAAGGCGTGGCATATACATATACCTAAATATATATGGATGATTTTTCTCTAACGGACAACAACGCCAACGCCATATATTGTGCGCCATGCGTCCTCAATGCTGTCGGGTTAAAGGGAAGCTTTTTCTCGGGCCCAACTCCGATGCCACCTATTCAAATACATGTAAAACGAAGAAACACTTTTTTGAGGTAACCACTTAGCCAATTTTAATGAAATGTGTTGCATTTGAAAGAGAATGTTCCATGCTAGTGACTATGGCAAGCGGAATTTTCATTTAAGACCCAAATGTTTTGAAAGCAACTTTAAAAAATTGGCAGGGCTGAAAAAAAAATGGAAGCACACAGTCGACAATGTCGTAGCTCTGCACCAAGGACAGATATTGCAGTTCTGTAAACTGCATCCATTAGAACATCCAAAGTGGACAAATCTGATTTATCAGTTTACATCTTGCATGATCGAAAGTGTTATATCAATTGTTTGCACGGGTATTGCAAAAGTCCTGCTCACATATCAATGGTCTATCAGAGAGCCATATACAATACATGAATTTTGCCTGCTTTAGATGTACTATTAGATACAATTCACAGAATTTTTATATTGTTTTTCATTCCCGAATTACGGTGTTGTACACCTCGAGTTTCGTTTTCTGACGGTTTGCAATTTTTAACAATTTTTATTATAATATTGACCGCATAAACCGACAATTCGCTGTCATCAGTCGCTAGAACTTGACGTTTTCTTTTAAGTGCAGCAAACATCATCAAATTTGGCAGAGTGGTTGCCCAGGAAAACGATTTCTTCTTTCCCATGTATTTAGATAGGAACCCCCGAGCTGAAGCTTCCTCTTAAAATAGAATGACAAAATGAGTAATAATAAAGTAGTTGATAGGCCAACCAACCTGAAATACGCTGCAAGTCCGTCCGCGCCACTTAGGCCCGTATCGTGGTAACGTCACACATTGAAGTTAACTTGACTTGGTGGCTTGAGTGCTGCAGCTGCGTCGTTGCTGGTGCATACATTCTCAATCAGTGAAAAAAAATATTATAACCGCTAGAGGCGCTGGCAGGTTCGTTTTCCTAAAGTCCTTTACGTTTTCCTAGTGTTCCTGTATATGCTCCCATAGGGAGCATCTGTATATGCTCCTTACGGGAGCATATACAGGAACACTACGTTTTCCTTTCTCTTTCTTTTTTCCTTCTCCCCACTTTTTTGTTGTTTTCTACTTCATCTTTTCTACTCGCGCTTTATATGCCTCTCTCACCCCTTCCCGTACAGCGCTGTAGTTGCGGCACTTTCTCTTCCTTTCTTTAACAATCGCTTATACGTGCTAGCAGGCGCTAGCGTCTTACTAGCGTCAACCTTAGGTCCGTTCAATTAGCCTGCACCACTACAACCTGTTGATGGCGGCGCACGAGAAGTTGGTGGGAGCATAACGCGCGCTTGAAGCGAATGCTGATCAAGGTGCCGACGCAGCTGAGTAGGTCTTATGTTAATTGGCCATCTAATATGCACAGTCCACGTAAGCTTGGGAGGTCCCGAACCGAAGTATTATGGTCAGTTTCTGAAGTGTGAACAACGCACCCTACGTTGTGCAGATAGCAGACGTGCGTATGCGGTGTTTTAGCGGCACGATTGGTGCACCACTGAATCGAATGACAGGGTGCTGCATTTCGTGGACTAGTCCTCAGATCGACCTGTTGTATCGAAAGGAAATCTGTGGGAAGCGTTGAGTTCCCTACCGATCTATTTATATTTAAGTCCAAATCTGGGCAGAACTTGTTTATTTTCAATAAAAGAGAGTACGCTGATTGAGAGCGCATGAGTGACAGCTGTCAATCATGCGCTAGAACAAAGAGCGCTATTTCCCGCGTGGGCACGTTTGCGGGGATATAACGCACACAAATACAATTGGATTAGTTCACAGTTTCGTATTGCTGGCCAAGGTTTACCCGTGAAGGCACAATCGCAGGCCATGGGAGAGGTGCGGCAGGAAATAAATAACTATAATTCGTATAATGTACACGTAGTACGTTTAAAATAAATGCGTTTTATTAGAGCAGTAGGTTACTGCCTGTAGAGTTTGTCTTTCTCGATCCGTTGTACGTCCCGTTGCAGCAACATCTTTATATACAGTAGCAACAGTGGTTTCGGTTGATACTTATCGACATATCCTGTCCAATTATATTCAATATATCCCGCTTTAGAGACCAAAGGATGTCTGTCGGAGGTCTGATTTCGGGTGTGGATATCATACCTGAAATTTTTAAGTCCCACACGTACGTCGTGAAATATAATAATTTTGGTCCTTCTTAAAAGGCGGACAAGTGGTGACCTCCGCGATAACTTGTCCGCTGATTAGATTATAAAAATTCTTTCATATCATGTTTTATATTGGCGGACTACATATATATATAATATCACTGGGGGAGACCTGGGGCACTATTTCAACTAAACGAAACTTTGAACGCGTTTAAAAAATCACAAGCACGGAGAATCACCATATCACCTGTTTCATTAACACGTTAATTGAGCAGCAATTTGGCGGCTGTCCAGTGTATTTGTCTGCATGTTTATTTTATAGTTTCTCACTGGTTAGCCAAGCCAGAGTCTACTAGTAACCAAGCCTAATTGGTCTTCCCGAGACTTGCTCGTCTGCCTCTTTCTGCTGACGCTAATTAAGCAGCCTAATACTCGCTCCATCTCCGGGAAAGCTACTCTAAATAGTGCAATACTGTTCCTTCACTCAAACCTAGGTCAAATGTCTCCAAGACTAAGCCACATTCTGAAAATGAAGATTTTTGTTTAAAGACCACTGGCCAGCTGCCAATGCGCGTAAATTGGAGGGGCCAACGAAACGAAACCAAAACATTGTCGTGAGTACTTTCTGAATATCATGCGCTTTCAATCAGTATATACGAGCAACTATACGGATATATATATATGCACACACACATACACACATATATATATATATATATATATATATATATATATATATATATATATATATATATTCGAACTTTGTTGCGTTTTGTATAAGTTTGTAAAACCCACATTTAAACTTGCAGATAGCGCCACAACAGCGCGCGCGGCGTGCATTCGAATCCACGGGGAAATTAGAACGCAGGAAACTGCGGTGTGCGGGCATGCTGGGGCAAGCTTGGAAGTTCAACATTTTCCGTTTATACTTACGAGGTGGCGTTATTTCGTAAAAAATAACAATACTTCCATGCTCTTCTCACGCTTACATATGAGGACGACGTGATAAAACAGCGTTGTATGGTGCGCAATGGTGAACGCCAACGAACTTCAAGCCGCCACCAACTTCCCGCCTTTGGACGAGGCATTTTGGTAAGCTTCTATTTTATTTCTCGTTTGCAAGGTTTTTTGCAAACAAACAATCTTTTTTCTTTATTTCTAAAAGAATCACATTTGATGTCGTGAGCCTATCGCAAGCCTCGCGTCGTCAGCAGCGGCTGCTGCAATATCTAGAACGTATTGATTTGCTCACTGCGCATGCATGATGTGAGACTTGATACTACTGATATGGAATAAGCAGAACTGTGTAGCTTCTATATCGCACAAAAGGGAAAAGACGCGATGGTAGTGTCAATTCAAATAAACAGGGCAAGTCTCATTTGTCTCGTATATTTTGTTAATTAATGTACTGTCATTTGCTCTACCAGCCATTGGCGTGCTTCGCGCTGTCCTCGCGTGCTGGGCGTTTTTGCACGGTAAACACGGTAAACAGCGCCGGTAAACACTGCGCACGGTAAACACAGTAAACACGGTAATAGCACGGTAAACAGCGCCGGACAGGGCACGACCCCTCCCGGTTCTTGAGCGCCTGCCAAAGAACTGAATTCTAGTGTAGGAAACGTTTTTCACAGCGTTCGCAGTATGCTTCTTGACATGTTTTCCCTTGTTCGGTATAAGCCTTTAGCTTACTTTTAGCGTCAAGATTTGACCATATCCTTTCTATGTGTAATGCATTTGTATCCAACCGCCGTGGACAGAAGCTGAGACTTCGTTTGAGATAGTAGCCCCTTTCTGTGGTAGGGATTACAATTCATTGGAAAAGTGTAACGGTTGAGCTGCTTATTTTCAACCCCCATAATTTAGATATACAAATTTATATAAGTGTAAAACTTGCAAAGTGCAGTTTCAAACTTTGCACTAAAGTTTTTTAAAGAAACTGAAAAAAAATTTTCTATGTTCCTTTATAATAGCATCGTTGTGCCCTGTGGAAACTGAACGTATGGAACGCACAAACTGACTGAATGGATGTGCAACCAATTTGCAAGAAACCTTACCAGAAAGAAAAATTGGGCTAGTTTATATTGACTGAATGCGATTCTGGCACAATAGATGTAACACAAAACGAAGGTAACAGTCATCTGTGTCAGTGCGTTACCTGCGTCATGTGTCCCGGCTACCGTGCTACACTACACCATCTTCTACAATAAATGAATTCCAACTGGAACAGTGATGTTTCAAAGTATTTAACCAAATTATGACTGGCATCACAGAAACTTCAACATTTGTTAACATCCGCCTGCCAAAGTGCCTGCATTTCAGCATATTGGTTGGAACTGATCACTTCATTTGTTGCAGGACTGAAGCTACCTTGATTTGTACAATACATTGGAGTACACGAATAACTACCTGAAAGCTGCTTGAAGCAGCAAGCTCTACAGCTGCGCTTATGTTCCTTTCCATGGGCTGGCAACAGGAGGAGGAGACGCATTGGTAGGCTTTACATATATTTGGCTGCGAGTTGCAGCTGTATCTGTTGCATTGTCATTTGATGTACAGGCAGAGAGTTTACCTCTTGGATGCACATGATGGTAAAAGATGCAAAAAAGGAAGGTGCTTCTTCGAACACCGATGACACTTTCCTCCTCTTATTTCTTTTCATTTTCTTGTTACCTTATTTTTGCTGACTATATAAAGCCTGTTAGGCAATTAAGCCAAGAAAAGGATTGACATAATTCGCTACAATTAAAATTGAAATCTAGAAAACATTGAAAAAAAATGTAATGAAAGTGGATGAAAAGATATCTTGTTGCTGGGGTTTACTACATCCACAACCTTAGCAGTACACATGCGATAAATCATCAGTTATGCTACAGTAACGCCATCCATCCAATAACTTGGGTATTTATGTGTAGTACACCTAGCCTTGGGAGTGTAAGCCAGTGCCACTTGGAGCCATGGTGGGCAGATGTGGAATATACTTTTTTGAACGATGGTGTCACATAATGCATGAACATAAAAGAGCACACACATTGCTAATAAACCCTCTTGTGCTGCCTATGGCATCAAGGCTACAAGATTCGAGGTGCTCTCCATGAATGAATGAGAACTGAAACAGAGGGGCTCAATTTTTTGTTAATCATGACCGTATAACGCCAGCAGGCAATGAAGCCAAGCAAAGCATAGAGGTAATTAGCTGTAGTTGAAACTTGAATGTTGAAAATAACGAAGAAACAAAAGGAAAATAAAAGGGGACGAAAAGGTAGTTTGTCACCGATAGGGACCAAACCCACAATTGCATGCATAATGTAAAGTTTATGGGTTTGGCCCCACAGGCGACACATTATGTTTTCGTCCACTTTCATTTCGATTTCTTAAAAATTATTTTCTACATTTCAGTTTCAACTACAGCTAATTGCCCCTATGCTTTTATTGGCTTCGTTACCCACTGGCTTCATATGATCGTGATTAACACAAGATATGGTTGTGATAACAAAAAAATTGAGCCCCTCTATTTTTATTCTTCTCATTTAGTTTTGCTGATGTGCTAAAACATAGATTTCCCAGACTAGGAACAAGACAAGAGACCATGCACATGCCACTTTTCTCCATGTTGAGGCTCCCTTTGCATAAAATTGTTGGCATCTAAAAATTACTTTCTGAAAGCTAATGGCAACATAAATGTCAATAGACATTTGAACACAAGTTAAATAGTTATGAGACAGAAATTACAACACACCTTTAATATCAATAAAAAAACTTTTGAGGCGGCTGTCAGGATCATAACTCACAAAACAATTAATTTCATGTAAGTTTTTGCGGTACAAGGAAGGAGTCGCATGTGTAGAACACTAAAGTAAGTTTTGGGGAGAAATATCAGAGAATTGAGTGGCTTGATGTTTAGTAACAACCATATCAGATATATAAATATACTTTATTGATAAGAAAGACAGAGAGGTTGACTTGAGCTAGTGCGCTCTTGTCTGCTACTCTGCCCTATAGGGAAGAGGGAAAGGGAGTGAAAGTACTGGGATGGATGATGGTAAAAGAGGTGGTGTGGGCTTATGTACATTAGCTGGTGTTCCTATTAGAGGAGCTCGTATAATTTCGTGTCGTGCAGAAACTGCAACGGTGCTTTTGTTGTCCGCATTGAAGCTGCCGTGTCTGGCCATGGGCCGAGATTAGTCTCCCCGAACATTGGTTGTCTGCCAATGCTAGCTAGGGAATTATCCAACACCCTTTGCTTCAGCATATATTCTGGGCAACTGCACAAATGTGTTCCAGTGTTTCAGGCACCTGACAGTGTTTTCAGTCATGGCTATTCAACTGGTCAGTGAGGTGTGTGTGGTGGCGGGTAAAAGCCTGCCTTACCGTACCTAACCGTACCATAACCACCATACCAGAGACCACAGACACTGAAGCTATAACTTTCTTCTTTGAAATAACTTCCCTTTAAATAGCTTTCTTTCTTTAAATTGAAGTATGGAAATAATTACAAATAGGCGTTGAGTTTGCAATAAGGAACACTAAGGAGAAACAAATATAAATATTGACTGGTGAAGTAAGCATCGTTTCAAAACTGTTTTCTATCCTGCAGTGCAGAACCGGCCTACAGAAAAAAATGAAGGCCAAGTTTTCATCATCATCACCAGCCTATTTTATATCCACTGCAGGACGAATGCTTCTCCCCGCGATCTCCAGTTACCCCTGTCTTGCGCCAACTGATTCCAACTAGCACCCACAAATTCCTAATTTCGTCGCACCACCTAGTCTTCTGCTGTCCTCTACTGCGCTTCCCTTCTCTCGGTACCCATTCCGCCACCCTAATGGTCCAACAGTTACCTAACTTGTGCACTACATGACCTGCCCAGCACCATCTTTTTCTCTTAATGTCAATTAGAATATCATGTATACCCGTTTGCCCTCTGATCCAAACTGCTCGCTTTCTGTCTCTTAATGTTATGCCTAGCCTTCTTCGTTCCATCGCTCTTTGCGTGGTCCCTAACTTGTTCTCAAGCTTCTTTGTCAGTCTCCTTCAATTTTATGGCCAAACTGCAGTGCCAGGATGTCAGCGTGATGCTACGGATTTCAAGGTATCCTTCTGCGTTTGTGCTATTGTAGCACAGAAGTTCTGAAAACTTTCTAGGTTGAGTCTTAGTTGATAGCTGCTTTGCTCTGTCATGTTTATCTGTATGTGTTCATAACACAGTGTTTTGTAGCTCAGGCACTTTACTTAGCTAGATGACCTGAGGCCTAATGTAAGATTGCTTGAATGGGCATCCTGCATGCCATGTGTCTATTGCCACGAGTTCTTTGTGCCTTTGTGTGGCTTGATTTACCACTGTGGACGCATGGTACTTTCTTTTTTAAGCGTGTAGGTTGATTCAGTGTTGCCACATGATGGTTCTGATTGATTCACAAGTGGTCACATACGTTGGTCATCCTCCTCGAGAATATTTGCAATGATATGTGCCAGTGCTTCAGAGCTATCTTTGATGCACAGGAATAGTGTCTGGCTGACACTCATTCAGAATCATCATCACTGACTGCTACAAAGTGTGCTCCAAATTGTAATTTTTCCTACTACACAGTTTGCACCAAAATACTCTTGGCCATTCCCACCACTGCCATAGTGTGTGTGCATGAGTCTGAAATGTACTACGAAGAGACTTCCTCAGCAGGTTTTGATGATTTGATGAATCTCCTTTTTTACGTTTGAAGCCATGTTGCACTCAGTGGGCAGTTTGAACTTGCCATATGAAAAGGTAACATAATTATCCGTGGAGCTTTGGGAATTGGTGTTTCATAGCGTGATTATTAGATTGAGGGCAGTCTAATAAAGCAATAAAAACAATACACTAAGTTTCTGCAGTACTCCTCTAAGCTTGGTTTTTGTGTAAGGGCTGATTATCGTCATTCCTTGTGATGTATTATTTTTCTTGTATGGCCTCAGTTGTATGTGACAAATCACGTGTCATGTAAGTTACAAGTTAAGGGAACATTGATGCAATGCAATAAATGATGAAGCATGCTCTTTAAGACCTCTGGCTGTTCACCGTCATTTGATAATTGCAGAATTGTTGGGTGGAGCGAGCATCAGTTGACATGAGAGTATTGAGGCTGAAACAAGACTCGGTGGTGTGTGTGGGCATGACTTTTATCACACTAATGACAAAATAATAAGCTTTGCTTGGTGTGCCAGACATACATTAATACAAATAGGCTCGCCAATGTTTTACCTTTTTTAGCATATATATATATTGACACAACTATATTTGGCAGAACCATAATTCAGCGGGTATGCGCCAGTGGGGACGACGCTGAAGTAGGGCGGGTTTTTAGGTGAAGCGGGGGAAACGAAGAAGACGTTGTTGTTGTTGTTCCCTTGGACGACTGATAAAGTGCGTTTCTTGGCGGTGCTGCTACGCATACTCGTCGATCCCACGTCGTTACACTGGTGGAGGAGCGGGGTATTCTTCATGATTGCCACCCCATCGCGGAGCTGACGATCGAGCCCGGAATCACCACCGCGCATCGAAACACCGGTCCACCAGTTCAGTCGTCGCCTGCTAGGCTTAGCGCCTGAGTCCAGTCCCCTGCAAGAAACTTTGAGAAATCGTTTGCCTCCTACAAATAACATGGCCACCGCAGCTCCATCGCAAGTAACACTACAGAATCCTATGATCCCGGAGAGCTTTCATGGTGATGCCTTTGAAGACGTCCAAGATTGGCTAGACCAGTTCGAGCGCGTCGCTAAGTATAACCATAAGACCAGCTCGGCGGACAAACTCTCGAGTGTCTATTTCTATTTCAAGGACAATGCTCGTACGTGGTACGTAAACCGGGAGAGGAGCTTTGCCACGTGGGACAACTTCCGCGCACAGCTGCTGGATACCTTTTCAAGCATCGACAGGAGGGAAAACGCGCAGCGTCTCCTTGAAATCCGCGTTCGAAAGCCCAATGAGAGTGTTACTATGTTCTCGGAAGACGTGGCCCGGCTTTTCCGTAGGGCAGACCCAGACATGCCAGAGGAAAGAAAGCTGCGATATCTCCAGCGAGGAGTGAAGCAGCAATTGTTTGCCGGCCTTGTGAGAAATCCACCGACAACAGTGGCACAGTTCACAAAAGAGGCTACAGCCATTGAACGGGCCCTGCATCAACGATACCGCCAGCACGACATGAGCAACTCGACGGCGAACACATCCGTACTGGCTGCGAGTAACGACATGTCTCTGCGTGAAGTTGTCCAAGAGGTGGTGCGAGAAGAGCTTCGGCAGCTCGGCTTTGCGGTTGCGCCTACGGAACCGACGCCAGCGTTATCTTTTGTTGCTGATGTAGTCCGGGAGGAAGTCCGGCAAGCTTTTTTAGCGCCAGACTGTGGCAACGTTCCGTGGCGCCTCACTTATGCGGAAGCTGTTCGCCGTCCACTCAACGCAACTTCAACGCCGTTAACACCCATAACTACAACACCACCTACGCCACAAGTAAAGTAGAGCCGACATCGTCACCCTCGTCGACTCTACCGACCCCGCCGATCATGCCAGCACAAACAACGCCATATTTTCGACATGCGCACGCCACTTCTTGGCTCCATGGAGAGCTACCGCCGAACTACCAGCGTCGGAAAACCGATTTGTGGCGCAGCGTCGACCGTCGACCAGTGTGCTACCATTGTAGTGAAGCTGGACACGTCTATAGAGTTTGCCGCAAGTGGAACAACTATCGCGCCGCTCCACACCCAAGCTTTCCTGCCAACTATGCTTATTCTCCGTACGATGGTCGACGCGCTTACAACGACGCTCCTGTGAACAGTCAGCCACCAAATACGACGACGCCCCGACCATGTTCGACTTCTCCATCTCTGGCGCGCTACAATACGCCGACTCGTTGCAGTTTTGCCGACGTCACTAGGGGCAGATCGCCTAGCCCTCGACGGGGGAACTAGCCGTAGCGACCTCCGGGGGTGAGGTTGCCAATACTCTAACTGCTCCACATCCCCCGTTATCGGCGAATGAGGACGTGAAGACTACATTGACGAAAAAGACGCGCAGCACAACGACAAATACGACGAATAGAAGTACGAAAGACGTAACTGACGTCGTCAGCGCCGAACTCATCGTTTGCATTGACGGCCATGAAATAGCCGCTCTGGTTGACACTGGCTCCCATTTTTCAATCCTTAGCTTACAGGTCGCTGACATACTGAGGAAGGTGAAGACACCATGGCACGGGCCCAACATAAGAACCACCGGAGGTCAGTTGATGACACCTGTCGGGAAATGCACGGCCCGACTCTTAATCGTCGGTTCAACCTTCGTCGTCCGCACTGGCGCATACCCGCTGAATTATGGTTCTGCCAAATATAGTTGTGTCAATATAAATATATATATATATATATATATATATATATATATATATATATATATATATATATATATATATATATATAGTCATATCATAAGCCAACAAACAAAGACACCTTGGTGTCTTTTGTTTGTTGGCTTCTCATGATATTATTAATAAAAATTGGGCCCCTCCTCTAACCCCCTTTCTTCTCGTTCATATATATACTTTTTCAGCCTGATCAGTGATGGTGCACTCATCTGGTGTTAAAACGTCGCACAATCAATTTGAAGTACTGAAGATTAGGTGTGCATTAATTTTTGGTGTGCAGTGGTTTAAGATGTGCATTGGTTTACAATGTTATCAGGGAGGCTATGTCTTGGTTCTGTTAAAAAAAGAAAAAGAACCAGCAGTACTAAAAGGATCACTAGGAGGAATACAGTTCCAACTGAGCCTGAACGTCATTTTTAAAGGCACATTCATTATAATTCTAGCTTTGGGAGAGCTCATTGCGGTTTACAGAACACGTATTATTTAAGTAATGTGTTTTCACAGTGATAGCGAAATCCAAAACATCTGATACTGAAACATCCCTTAAATACTATATCCTTGAATTACCACTGCTCTTGTTCAAGGGTGACAAGTGTTGCAGTCATGCGTGTGCAAACTACTGTTGTTGCGAAGATTGCCGCCTTTGCAGAAAAAGGGGAACTGGGGAGGGATGTGAGGCGAGTGCGTATTTTTTTGTAGTAAATAGCTGTATGCAAGAATAAAAACAAAATGAGAACTAATAAAGTGGTGATATGCTGAATACAAACATTGCATGATTGGCATTTATTGGAAGGCTTGTATAAAATGTGGTACATGTTTAGAATTTTAAAGAGATGTGTGGTAAAACCTGTAGCCCACTGAGCATAATTTGGCGTAGCCTAAGGTTATGTGGAGGTAGAAGAGCAAGCAATGTGTATCCATTTCACTCCTGTATCCATTTCACTCATGTACCTGAATTGGTCATGCCATCTGACGCAATGAGTGCCAACAGCAGATGGCTGCCAAGAAGACATTGGAGAAAAGCATAAGTTGTGCTGGTGCTCTTAGAAGAAAGCTCATGAAAAAGTAAAAGGGAAAGTATGAACTGCTCTGTCCTGCAAGTTTGGATAACAGGATAGTTTCACAACAGTGAACAGTTTGAAGAATTCGGAAGGAACCTGCTAGCGACATTTAAGTTGATTCCCAACAAAGCATCAATGCAGTAAGAACCAGCAAACAGCATGCCCATGTGGGACTGAACCTGCAGCCAGCACCATGAGAGTAAAAGAGGCTGTGCCAGCTGAGAACCTGCAAGGTTACAACTTCAGTTGCTACTTATGTATGTAAGCATAGCTGCGAACCCATGAACATTAAAATTCATAAACATCCTGTGCACAAGACTAGTGGGGGCAGAGGTGAGGAACGCAGGCTTTCTTTTTTAAAGTTTGCATGAACACAATCCTTGGTAAAATTCATGTGCACTTTAGTTATGGCGATTTACTGTAGTAGTAAAATTCAAATAGCAGAGGCTGACATGCAACTCATTTTTTTTAGGTCGGAGTAACCTTTTGGTGCGACTTTTCTTTGGCTAATATTGCCTGCTTCGGGAACTTGGCTGAATAAACTTGCTCAAAGCAAGTACCTCTAGCACATACCGTTTCATACTGCTGTAAGATGGCGGCTCATTTACTATTGCAGTATGCTTGTATGCCTGTTTTGCAATCATACCATGGAATTGTGGACACTGCCTCTGTGGCCATCAATCGAATTTCGCCCACTGCACCAAGAAGCAATCCTATTTGACTCGCCGCGGGAACCTGCACCGCCGCTCTTGAAGACGACCCTACCTTGCAAGAAAGGTCACCCATTGATGTCCCTGACTTGAAGAGGCTTCTTCTGTTCCATCTGGAGAACCCTTACTTCACTTTTGAAGGCGCCTTCTACAGACATGTGCACGGGACACTGATGGGTGCATCTATTTCGGTAACTTCTTCAAATCTAACAATGGAATGGCTTGAGCCTCGAGCACTCGCTTCTTCAAACTCGCCGCCGAAAGTCTTTCTGTTTCGTAGGCAATGTGTTCTGCATAATTCAATGAGAAGAAACTTCTTCATTCCTGTCGCATTCAAGTAGTTTTGAAGTGTATCCATTTCAGTCAAGGAAGAAAAAGACAGCGGGCTACCCTTTCTGGGCGTCCTCATCAAACGCGACTGGCACAGTCTGGCATTTTCTGTGTACTGAAAGAGCACACACAGGCAGGTATCTGCATTTTAATGTATTGCTTTCGATGAACCAGAAGGGATCGGTGGTCCCCTCCCTTGTCGGCAGAGCCAACTGCATATGCACAATGCCACTAAGCAGGGCTGCTGACCTACAAGAGGCGCACCAAAATCTCTCAGCATGTGGCTACCCGAGGTCATTTCTGAACTCGGTGGAACGCAGCCCCCCAAACTTGACTTTATGCTCCCATGAAAACATGCCACCATACCGTATTTGCCCGGTGTGAGCGAGGACTTAGTCCGCTTTCTACGCAGCCAATGCAACTAGGTAGCTCACATGCTATCCCAAAAATTGTGCCATCAGCTGGTAAATGTGAAAGAAAAGCTTCTGAAGACGAAAGTTTCCTGGCATTGTTTACAGGACTTGATGTGAAGACTGCGACTGTGTATATGTAGGCGAGACAGGCTATTTCAAACAACGATTGAAGCACCCTATCAACGATGTAAACAAGAAAAAAGTATCATCAAACGCCTTGGCAAAACATGCAGGTGACTAAGGCCACAGGATTGATTTGGATAATGCCAAAATACTAGAAAAGGAAAGAAATTTGACTTCAAGACACCACTTGGAATCCCTTCTCATCCAAACGACAGATACCACCCTCGAATAGAATGACGGAACCTTTCCCCCATCTACATGTGCAGCTTACATAATATTTTAAAGCCATATAAATTTTGTATCGCACATCTTTGATTACATTGTGAAGAAGCCTCCCATCAGGGGAGCCGAAACATATTATCTTGTATTGTTTCAGTGGCCGGTGTCGTTTTTACCCATCATGATGCCTCCCGACAAGCGGGCTTCCGTCGAAACTTCGACTTCACTGCACCATCGTAACTCAATGGGCAGCATGTTTAAAAATTATGATTAAGAAGGCCATTTGAATTTCAGCAGCGATCAGTTAGCAACTTTGAGGGAGGACGCCCTTCTAATAATGTGCATATTTATGGCAGTTATTCGTAATTTCCCTACTGCATTATATCAGTGCTTTAATAGGGACCAAAACAGTGCCATAACACAGCAAAGAGGGTATGACCAAGTGCCTTAAATCTGCAGGTTAATAAGAGGGCGAACACGCTTGACATTTCTAACTGAAAGTTGAAACTCGGGTGGTCTTCTGAAATATTTTTGAAGCGGTTCATTGAGCTATGCTGGTGCACTGCGATGAAGTTAGACAAATAGTTGGAGTTGTCCGAAATTCTTGGACATGCTTGTGTCAGGTCATCCTTTAAAACATATGGGAACAGAATAATTTTTTCATAAAAATTGATGCAACATTTGTGAAGTCGTAAAATGAACTGAAATCTATAACCTTTAATAAACATTTGGCAGTCCTTCTCTTTGTGAATGCTGCAACTGCTCTTCTTGGCCGCGATTTTATTTGTGTAGCTCACTCTCCCCCCTCTCTTGGGTTAGCAGGAGAAGAATAAGGCGGTGCGTAATGTGAAATGTCGTAAAGTCAAATAAGGAAAAACAAAGGCAGACCTTAAATGAAAGGATGATTGACAAGGGGAGGTTCTGAGTTATGGTAAAAGGGAGGAACAAAAGCAGCACTGGTGTTGGGGTCCTTCAGGAGTTGAGATAAAAACCAGAAACGCAAAGGAATTGACATGCAGCGGTAGGCACTGCCAGTTCAGTGTGCCTGGTTTTCTAAGAAAGCAAGAAGTATTCAAATAATCTCTGGAAGTTCATAAAAGAAAAGAGAGGGGTGGGAGGAAAGTTCACAAGGGCTCACGCTGCGGTAAGCCAATCCAAGGTAGGAAAGGAAACAGGCAAGGGAAGGGAACAACATCAAACAAATTGAGGTCTAGCAGTCTGTAAACCGAAAGCAAAGAGCATGCATACACATACTGGTGGACGATAAAAAAAATTCATTATTAGACACAAGAAAAATAGGGTTAGACTTGGTATGATTGTAAATTAAGAAAGGCTTGTGGAGAAAGTACAGATATACTTGTAAATAAAAATAACTGGATTGGTTCTTGGGTTATGAACAGCCGTGGCCTTACTAAGTTTAAGAATGCAAAAATATAAGTATAAATGAATAAATAATTCGGGGCTACTTGTGAAATGGTGTCATTAGTAAGCGAATAGATTCAAAAGCTCCTTTCAGAACATTTACATTGTTGGCTGGAGTTTACTGAACTAGTGGGTGAGGTACAATTTTATATTTTATGTCTCTGGAGAAGGCAAACTTGACTTTATAATGTGAAGTTTAATTTTATTGAATTTGTGAGCTGGCAGGTTAAAGTGTTGTGCCACTACTGTGGGAAGATACTTGGCCGTGCCTACTCAGTGCCCACTTTAATTATTATCCAGTGCTGTCCTGTTTCGTCGATGTATTGTTTCTACTAAAGGCATAAGCATTTAACAAAAGGCAACAAGAAATAATAACGTGGCATGGTGTAAAAGACAAGCGTTAAAGTCCCACGGTTTATTCAGCGGCGTGGGCCACTATGTATGTAGAAAATACGTGAAACAGAGTGAATGCACAAGAACAGGGCTACCACAATAGTGCCTACAGGTGGGCATCAGGCAAAACTTTGTTTTAAGGCTATGCGGTGCCGACAGTCACTCCATAGCCTTATATCCTCCCTCCTTGATATTAAAAAAGTCTTCTAATATCAGTTGTGCATTCATGTTTGTACTTCTGCCAAAATATATCTCATCAAGTTGGGGATGACAATTGCATGTGTTACACTGCTCACCTACATTAGTTTTTTCCCCTTGTTTTTATATTCTGCAAATGTTCTCTTGCCCTATGATTAGTGCAGCATCCAATTTGGCATGCGTAGAGGTTAGCAGAAGTGGTTAGTATTTAGCAAACAATTCCAGTGGCACCATTCACGAAAGGTCATCATCATCATCAGCCTGGTTACGCCCACTCCCATACTTCTCCAACAACCCCGGTCATGTACTAATTGTGGCCAAGCCGTGCCTGCAAACTTCTTAATCTCATCCGCCCGCCTAACTTTCTGCCGCCCTCTGCTACGCTTCCCTTCCCTTGGAATCCAGTCCGTAACCCTTAATGGCCATCGGTTATCCTCCCTCCTCATTACATGCCCTGCCCATGCCCATTTCTTTTTCTTGATTTCAACTAAGATGTCATTACCTCACGTTTGTTCCCTCACCCAATCTGCTCTTTTCTTATCCCTTAACGTTACACCTATCATTCTTCTTTCCATAGCTCGTTGCGTCGTCCTCAATTTGAGTAGAACCCTTTTCGTAAGCCTCCAGGTTTCTGCCCCGTAGGTGAGCACTGGTAAGACGCAGCTATTATACACTTTCCTCTTGAGGGATAATGGCAACCTGCTGTTCATGATCTGAGAATGCCTGCCAAACGCACCCCAGCCCATTCTTATTCTTCTGATTATTTCTGTCTCATGATCCGGATCTGCCGTCACTACCTGCCCTAAGTAGATGTATTCCCTTACTTCTTCCAGTGTCTCGCTGCCTATTGTAAATTCCTGTGAAATTGTCATGAAAGGTGTTGCATGCCTTTTGTCACAAGCAGCTGTATTTTTACACTTAAGTGTAGGAAGAAAGCTGAGATGGCTCCTTCGGAACCAGCGGCACAAATGCACCCCATACTTGTCATCAACCTTTTTCACTGGGTGCGACATTCATTGCACAGGGAGCACTACCTCTGGCTACTTCAAACTGCTCACTATTGCTTTTTGCTGCTTTCAACTCTTTAAAACTTTGCACCAGGGTTTCTGTGATTGGGAGGATCAGTGAGGGAGGCCAGCCTATATTATCCTGCCAATCTGAGGACAAAAGCTGGTGTGCATCATGTGATTATGCAACATCTTTAGAGCCTGCTCAAAGCACATCAGGACCATAGCGGGTTCAACAACGTTGGTATAGGCCAATTTTTACAGTAGCAAACCTTTCTTTGCTCTAGGTTGGCAACCCCAGCAAACATGCTTCATGGTGAATGCCAAATTATTACCTTATGTATGCAGCTTATTGTCAGTGGGTTGATAAAGAGTTAACGAAGTCTTTTCTGATTGGGAAATGTTGGTAAAAACATAACTGACAGTGACCAGGGTGAAAAATTATTTTCAAGCTTCACTTTCGGCTTGCAAATAGGAGCCTTGTTTGCAATGTTCTCGCCTTGCCAGTGGGCATCTCATGCGTAAAGGTTATTCCTTTTCCGTGCCCATCAAAGACATTTCAAATTCGATCTGCTCTATTTTCATGTTTCATATTAGAGTTAGGTTTTAAAGGATTAAGATATATATGTATCTGAATACCTTGAGAACTATGACCTCGTCAAAAATTTGATGATGTAATCTCACAAAGCCCAGGAGCTTTGTGATAGTCGCCGTCTCAACCCATGCTGCAAAAGCCTAAAGCCCAAATGTAACAAAATTTCACTTTGGCTAAATTGGTAATGATTGAGTAGCAGATACTACTGAAGCAACCTTGGCAAAGCTGCGGGGCTGGTAACTGTAAATCTTCTTGTAGGTTTTTAGTAGTAAATTAGCGGACGACGCGTGCACCTGGTACTTAGTGGCTATGACGAGAGTCGACATGGCCTCCAGGACACAGCAGGCAGCTGCAGGTGGACGTTTATCTCATAGGTCATGCTAAGGAGCCCTGCAATCTTAGTCATGCATCACTGCCACTGACTGGTAATGGTTGTATTTTCAGTTTTGTTATCAAGAATGCTAGAAGGCTGATCTGTATTTACATAGTTTGAATCACCTTTGTCCGCAGCCCTAAATTTTATTGTAGTTGGGCTTCAAAAGCTTAAAAGCAGCAAAAGCCCACAGTGCGCACAGTTTAAATGAAGTGAAGTTGCTGCAAGTACTGCCTCATGATGAACCAGTGTTGCACTCACTGCAGAAGGTTGGTGACAAGTATGGTGACCCCTTTGGGCTGTTTGATGTTGTGCTGCCAAGCCTGATGGCATGGCATCAAATCCTGGCTGTGGCAGCTGCATTTGGATGGGAGTTAAAAGCAAAAACACCTGTGTACTGTGCATTGTATGCACAGTACACAGGTGTGTATGCACAATAGAGTATACTGCACATACACAGTATGTGCAGTAGAAAACTCCAGGTTGCCAAAATTAAGCTAGAGACCCTCATACTGCATGCCTCATAATCATATTGTGGTTTATTGGCATGTAAATCTACAGAATCTGGTTTAATTTATTAATTGGCGCTCTTCGATTTTCAAGTTCTCATTTTCTTGCTAAAAAAGCTTGGTTCTTGCTACAAATCATGAATTGGTTATTACAGAAGGCTAACTGTCAATCTTATTTAACATAATATCTTCCTTTGGCATCCCTTTAGCGTGCTGACGCATGTTCCGAAGGACAAGGATTGTTTTACCTACCATACCATCTCTTTAATGTGCACTAGCGCATGCAACATGAATGCTTTTGGATTAATCCCTATTGGACTCGTGCTCAACAGCTAGATGTCATAGATGCTGAACTACTACTAATAACCACATTAACTTTTTTTCTTCTAGCGACGAGGCTCACTCATCAAGGGATTTCATTTCACGTAGTGAGTCTAGACAAGTTGCAACATTTTCATAATTTTTGTGTGAATACTGTCTGAACATATGGCAGCAGTTTCTGAGTACACTGATTATTTGAGGGCAGAGTGAGCAGAAATTAAGCAGATGTCTGGCTTCCATGGGTTTTAAAAATGGCACTAACAAAGTAAGGTGGCTGCAGTGACAAAGGTCGCCCTTTCAATTTTAGAATAAATGTTTTTGGGTGGTTCTTCATCTGAAGTAAATTGGAGCTGCAAAACTAACAACTCGCATTTGCAGCTTCAACTTAGTACTAACGATTGGGAGGAAAGTTTGAGCCTCTGGTGACCTGTTCAGAAAAAAGAACACCCTTTTCTCCAAATTTCTTTCCATGCCAGACCGGCAATAATGTATTTAATGGAGGATAACAAAAGCATACTTAACCTTTTCCAAGAAATATGCTTCATATAGGCTGTCCTTGCTTATTTGCAACTTAAGAACATGAAAAAAAGAACAGGTAGCAAAAGACGGGAGAAAATAATAAATGAAGTGCTTATATTGCAGTAATGAAAGCTCTTCACTATTGAATAACTTGTAAAATACAAGGGCTGTTTTTTTTCACGGTCTGATTGGTCGCAAAATGAAAACCACAGTGAAAATCAAAACTATGTGCAACATTTAGATGCACTTTCCAGCTACTTCTCTACATAGTCGCTGCTCCGATTGAGGCATCTGTCGTAGCATGGTACCAACCTTCCTATACCCTCATCATAGAAGGCAGCTCACTGTGCTTCTAGCCAGTTCTGTACGCTGATCTGCAGCTTGTCTGAGCTCCTGTCCTCCTAGCCAACGTTTCATGTGAGCAAAGAGTTGGTAACCAGAGGGAGCCAAGTCTGGGCTATGCGGTGGGTGATCAAACACTTCCCATCGAAAACGCTGCAGCAACTTCTTTGTTGCATCTGCACTGTGCGGCCGTGCATTGTCAGGAAGAAGGGCAGTGCCTGATGACAACATTCTTCATTGCTTGTTCTGAATTGCCTTTCGTAGATTTCAAGAGTTGCGCTGTATGAAGCTGCAGTGATGGTCGTGCCACGTCCCATGAATCCCACCAGAACACCATTGCTGTCCCAGCATGCATTAGCCATACGCTTTCTGCTGTAGAAGGTTCGCTTGAACTTCTTTGCTTTCGGGGAAATAAGAATGCATCCACTGTTTGAATTGCTCTTGTTTCTTCAGTTTCGAAACGGACCCGTCTTTTCGCCTCTGATTACTTTCTTCAAATAATCATCGTGCTAGTGCTGCAGAAACTTTAAGGCTGCTTCTATTCACTGTTTTTTGTGATGGTTGATCAGCACCTGGGGAAGCCACCTTGCACAGAGTTTGCAGTACTGGCGTCTCTCACTCATGATGGTATGGAGAGTTAACCATACAATTTCGGGAAACGGGTCACTCAACACAGAAATAGTGAACTGACAATTTTCTTGAATTGCCTGATCCACTCGCTGAACAAAATTATTGGTTGACACTTCCTTCTCTGCCTGCCTACATCATGAACGTCTGTGCGTCCTGCTTCAAAGTTCCTGCATCATGCTGCACATTGCTGTCACTCATGAAAGTTGTGCCATATGCATTACTCATTTGTCGATGAATTTCGACTGTGTTGCGGCCCTCAGCAGGCATAAATCGAATGACAGCACACAATTCACACTTACTAGACGACTGTGTTCAAGGCATGTTTACGTGCTCACTGTGCACTGAACCAATCGAACTTCGAAAAAAAATAACCCTTGGAATATTGAAAATTCTGGTGGTTTTCTGAAAATAATATAATAAAATTAAGTAATAAATATGGAGCACCAAGAACATTGCAAAAGAAGATATGTGCCCAACCCAATCTATGTGATGAATTGAGGAAAAATGCTTTGCAAGAATGACTCATTTCTGTTAAGGAGAGAAGGTGAATATCCATATTTGTAATGTGGAACACATCAGTCACTCCCCTCTTAGCTCTATCATGGTTCTTTGCAACTAACCTTGTGTGCTGGAATTCACGGAAACGCCCAGAGCTCTTGACATGTGCAGCCATGTGGCTGTTGTTTTTCATGCAAGATCCGAGTTTGCCCACTCCCTCATTGAAGCACTGATAATGATTGTGGGTATTATTGCTTGTTCCCATTCAGAAGCAAATTGAGCTGGTGTCAGTCATGTTGATATGTTTCTCTTGTTTTCTCATGGCGCCATACTTCTATGAATAAATGATCTCGCATACTATTGCAGAAAGTTGGGAGAGTTGATTACTGGCATTAGGAAACATGATTATTACACTGTAAGATGAATCACATCAAATGCACAGGACAGGCACTGCATGTCGTGTGACTTTACTACACTAGTCCGATTACATCCATGCATATAAGGCTCACATTTGGAGCAAAATATGACTATACATGAGATATAAGATACATCACTCATTTCGCCTATCATTCTTGTACCACACATAAACTAGAAGAAAGGGGGTTAACTCAGGGGCCTGATTTTTTATTAGTCATATCATAAAAAGCCAACAAACACTGGCACCATGGACAACATAGGGTAAATTGCTTGTGCTTAATAAACAAAATCAAGAAATGATAAATTAATGGGAATGAAGGTGGATGAAAAAACAACTTGCTGCAGGTGGGGAACGATCCCACAGGTTGTGGGATCATTACTCATCCCACAGGTTGTGGGATCGTTTCCATAAAAAGGAAAAATCGAACTTCCAAAACTAGCCTTAAGAGCTCCCTTAAGCAAAGCTCCCAAAATATGGGACTGCTAATTCTTTTTTTCATTGCATGAAGCACTTGTGCAGCTGCTGAGCTTTGCAGCAATAAAGTGAGGCAGAGTGCTTGCATCTGTGTAATCTCCATGCCACTATTTTTGCCATCTTTTATCTGACTGCTTGCTATGTCAGCATGGCAATGTACTTAGCCTCATCTTTCAGGGGTCCCTTGAGCTTCTCACGCAAATGGTAACACTGCATATTCTTCCTTAACATTCATGGGTTCCAGATAGCTCCTAGTACGTTTTCGTCTTCACATTTTCACCAAAGTGTATGTCAACGGAAGGAATGAACTATCAGTTCACCTGATTAACCACTTTTACAGGCAACAACCATTGCTTAAAGGCTCTTAAATAATTCTGCACATCTGAAAGTTCCTTGAATTGAGGCAAGCAAATAGTGCTGTGTTATTAAGATGGTCAAATGCTCAGATGATTAGTTATTTAAGCCAATGTGAAAAACGCCCCAGTGCCCATGTGTTGTTCTACAATGTTGGTCTGTATTGATTATTATGGCGGTGATCTCTGTGCACTCTGGAGATATGCAGATATGCATATTATTACTGGTGGTTTTGTGTAATCTGTTAACATATAAAACAACCCATTACATTAATCACAAAAAATTATTTTTTGTTTTTGTAATGCGTTGTCATGATTCCCTTCAATATCAGTGCTGCTTGGTGCCCTATTACATACCTGAAAAAACTTCTGCAGATATTAGGAGTTGACTCGAAATTTCTGAACCTTTTAATCACTGCAGCTATACATTATTCTAATGAAAAGCTATTCCTTTGCTACAGCATAGGTGTTTCTTAATCTGATTATTGGCACCTATAAACCACCCTAGCTGGATGAAAATACTTGGAATTAAAGACACTCATTGCAGATGAAATACATTATTGGCGCATATCAATTAATAAAATATTCTGGAAAGTTTTGTGTCATTCATTGAAGAACTCATTTGTAGCTTTCTGAGTGCCGTTTTGCTTCAACCTTAGACCACAAAATAATGATGCTCAAGGGATGTGACATTTTGGTAATGTATTATGTGTGTGCAGTCTGCACTGTACCAATGGACTGTCATTTTTCTTAAAACCTGAGATGGCCAAGATGCACTTGGTGTGGTGGCATTGAATGGCCCCACACTGTCAGATCATTTGCAATGCTATGTTTTAATATTTATATGGTGTCAGTTTTCAATACAATAGCACATAATCCATTTATGATTAGTTTTTCAGATTGCTCCCCATCATGCACTGCCATCTCAGCAGTACCATGGCTTTATGTGGAGTCCTTCCCATTTCAAGGCTACCAATGCTTGCACCACATCATCAGCCTGCCTTGATCTTTATGATTCATATGACAGAAGAAAATACGAAATGCCTACTTTTTTTAAGTGCATACTTGGCTTGATGCAATGCAACCTGCCATCAGGCTGTTAGGGCTCTATGCAGAGAAGATGTTTGTAATGATGCCTCGTGTATGACGGGGTGGCCAAGTATGGGCCTCTTTGCCTATGTGAGAATTTCGCACTTATGGATAGTGCATTATATTTTATTATAATGGTTCCTGTATTATATTTTCTTTGACATCCAACAGAAGTTTTTGTTTCAGTATAAAACCAAAAATAATATTTGAATTGCGGCTTTGTGTGATATTCAATACTCAGTTGAAGGTGATCAACAGAGGTTGAACTAACTAGTGTATCAGGTGGAAAACATTTTTCGGAAAGGGGACTTATCTTCATTAGGGTAACAACTGTTTTCCTTGGCAGCATTTATATAGTTCACTTTTCTTCACTTCCAGGACATCTAGCAAAATGAGTGACTGGATAGAGTAGGGTGAGGTAAGTTTAAATGCTCAACACAGGGGTTGAGTTGGAATAGCGAGGTGTGTAGTAGTAGGGGTGTCTGTCAGGTTGCTGACATCAATTTCTGAAAGTGGTCTTGGTGTTTGTGCCTACGTTGCTTATATGATGCAAGGCGTGTTCTTCGGCCAGAAATTTTGAAAAAAACAACCTTATATTTGTGAAAATGCAGTGAAATGGGGCTACCATAGGTATGTGTCACGATGGCCATCGGTTATGTGCTCTTGGAAGCTCTGGGTATATGCAGCTCTTTTGTGAACTTTTTCGACACCAAGTTGTGTATGTGCCACTGGGTGTGTGCCACTGCATATGTGCCACTCTTTAATGAGCCTCTTTGATGCCGACTTAGGTCACGGGGCATCATAACAAGCACCTATGTAGTGACATCTGTGTATGTGTTGTAAGTGTGAGCTAGAATTGTATCTACTTGGATTTTCTTTCTCTGACAATGACTAGTCCAATTGCTGAATTAAACTCAGCCTGAGACATCACCTGTTACTGTTATCACATGATGCCCATTCTGTTGTGACCTTCTCATGTTTTCTAGCAAGCAAGCTTGAATTTCAGGTACTGCCCAATGTTAAAAAAATTGATTCAGAGTGGGTGGTACAACCGAACTTGTCGAATTTCCGAATTTCGAAGTTCCGAATTTGTCGCTGTGTTGTGAACGCTTGTGCGCTCGTCATTTGCCGTCATCACGCGGAGATATTTGCGCTGAATGTCTTTCACTTCGTGTACAAAACTCTGCACGCTGCGGCATCGAAGAAGTTGTCCTGTGTTTGGGTGCACGTATGCGCTTGGACACGGATAGCCGGCTTGCTCTCAGCGGGTGTTCAACAGTCTACGCGCGCTCGTAACTTGCTCATGTGGTAAGCCCATTTTAATCTTATTTGGTTTGAATAACGTAGGTGTTAAAATGATGTGTGGTAAGCCGGTGTCGCGAACAGAAATATTGTTTCAAAAGACCACTATGCAACGTCTTAGGGCAAAAATGACGCATGAATGGGGAAAGAGTCACCCTATCTTTTCAGATCGATTCCAGTCGTAGCGCGATTGGCTCGATCGCAATTTCCGTGAGGTACTTCTAACCTTTTGTTAACTCGCGGTAAAAGCGTAGAATAAAACTGCGTTCAGTTGAGCTCTTGTATTGACGCTTGTATTGGCTTGAGAGCATACTGTATCCGATACAAGAACTTCTGTTAAAATACGGAAATAAACGTTCGAGGCAATAGCAGTTGCTCACTACCTGTGATCGTTTGTTTCTTGCTTGGGTGCACGTTTTAATTCTGACCAGAAAAAAAAGTTCTTTGCTCTGGCTGCTCTGCTGTGTTTCCTTGGTACAACTTTTTGCGGTGCAGCAAGACGTGTTCCTTCAAATGATTTCTGGGCAGTCAAGGCATTCGTGTCAGTAAGCAAGCAGTAAACGGGGTATCAGTGCGAACAAATTTGGACAAACAAGAGAAGCGAATGGTATCATCATAGACTCTTTTATTTGACGAATAATTCAGTTGTATTCTAAAGCGGAGAGTGGATATGCATGAAAGTCAGATTGTATTGATACGCAGCAAAAACATGGCAACATACCATTACTAATCAATCCTTTTCTTTTACTGAAAGGCAAGCTGTTGTTGTGCTGGAGCTGAGAAGAGGTCTGCTGCCTGCAATGGGTCCATCTCTCTCAAGTTATTGCAGTATTGTAGCTCTCAAGGTGAGTGGATTTTTTTTCTCTTAGCAATTTGCCACCTGAATCATGACCATTTACTTAGCTGTGTAGGTGATCACTGTTAGTCACATTGGAGTGCTGGTGGACCAGCACTCCTTTATGATTGCCACGCATATGACAGAGTGCAGCTGTGGCAGTATGCAAAGGTGTTAATCTATAAGCCAAATTAGGTTCTTTGAGGTAATATGTTAATATATTGATGACATTGGATTGTGGTCTAGCAGGCAAAAATGCTAAACAAGAAGAGATTTTAATTTGCACTTGGTAACATGTGCAAGCTATTCAGGCTGTTATACATAAAATGGGACATTTGTAGATGTCTTCTACAGTGCTGCAGTCCTGAATTGCTTCAGAGTTGAGTGATACCACTATAATTTCTCTGTAGAGCATGCAGCACAGTTTAGCATTGGAGGAGGCTGGCATCAACAGGCATCTACTTACTGTGAAGTTCAAATGAGGTGTTACTGTTAGGGTGACTATATATAATTTATGGTTTAATTCTAATCTTGTGTCAGGCAGACATAGTTTACCCACTTGGTTAAACAATAGAGATGTAATATCTATGTATACAAGTATTACCCATTCATTTATGCCATTTAGACAATGGCAGAAATGCGTGGGTAATACTTGTGTACATAGACAATACATCACTATTGTTTAACCAAGCGGTGCCCCTGCATGCTAAATTTTACAAGGCTATTAATAAGTAATGTCAGCTTTTGTTGTAACATTAAGGCACCTGTTATATTATTACAGATTACCACCATTGTGCACCATCATAGTGTGATATTTACACTAAATGTATTTGACTTTGGTATAAAAACCTGCACAGCGGTGCACCATGAAATTTTTTTTGTAGTTTCTGGCCTCAGAATGCACTTCACGTTATATTCTTGTTTGCAACAAGACTATAATGCAGGTTTCACTCCTTGTGTTTTGTGGCACTTCAAACTGCGGCGAGCTCAACCACTGGGCAGCAATACTACAATCGCTACTGCGTGTGGAGCTGTCTTCAAACACACACAAGGAATACATCATTGCTTTTTGAGCACAAAATAATGGACACAAGAAAGACGACAGAACAAGGCGCTACTCAACTGACATCACTTTATTGCGTCCCTCCTTTGTAGACAGCAGAATCTAGAAGAACATGCGCTGTGAACACCATGTGCAGTAACCACCAACATCTGATCAAAAAAGCACACTCATGCGACAGAATAAAAAAAACCATATTAAGCACTGTACAAGGTTAAAGAAAGCACACTAATGCACTGTGACCCCAATGACTGTATGAAGAAAACTTCCGTTAACTCTCTGGCGGTGGTATCACGGCTCTTTTTCAAAATCTTAGTATCATGAAACATTGTGAACCTAAGCGATCCATACCAACAGGCACAGATTTCCATTTGGCTCAACATTGTAAAACATGGAAGTGCAAAGCCATGTTTCGTGATACTACAATTTTGAAAAAGGGCTGTGATACCACCGCCCGAGAGTTATCGGAAGCTTTCTTCATACAGTCATTGGGGTCACAGTGCATTAGTGTGCCTTCTTTAACCTTGTGCAGTGCTCAATATGGTTTTTTGGATCCCGTCGCATGAGTACGCTCTTGTGATTGGTTGTTGGTGGTCTCTGCACATGGTGCTCACTGCGCATGTTCTTCTAGATTCTACTATTTATAAAGGAGCGACACAATAAAGTGATGTCAGTTGAGTGTAGCGCATTGTGCTGGTCGTCTTTCTTGTGTCCATTGTTTTGTGCTTAACAAAGTATTTATGGACTCACACCAACTAGCCCGCCAACAGATTGTGTTGTGGGCACTTCTGAAGTACTGTCTGTCCAATGGCCTTGGTGGCATGGAAGCGCCGTCCACTTCTATGCGTCGCTTTCTGTTTCATTGTGGCATCACATCACATTATAATCATAATGTGTATGCACTTTTTCCAACAGACCCATATTCCTATCCTTGTGTTATATTTGCTGTCACATTATTTATGTGCAAATGACCAGTGCTCCAAGCTCCATTTTATCGCAAAGTAAACTACTGGTACCTAAACAGTTCTCTATATCAGAAAACCAAAGCTCAACTGCCGAACAGTACCAAGCGGCAGCCTTAGTGCAGTGTCAAGTAGTCAGATTTTATTGGTCATGCAGAGGTGCACATGATAGCTCTTTATTACTTGCTGAATAATTAGGCTGTATGAAAACTGAGTATTTATGTAGCTTCAACCACATGCTATTGGCCATTGCTCCTGCCCTCATCAAATGTGGAAGATTATCACGGCATTTCCTATTCTCTTTTTCCTTATTACAGTGGGATTACTGCATGCGTAAGTAGGAAACGGATCACATAGGCAATCAAAAGCCAACAATGTGTAAACTTGGAACATTGATTGTACTGTTTGATGACCCAGAATAAGTAGAAATACACCATAAATGCTTGAGAATTAACTTTTACTTGACACGGGGCTAGAGCATACAGTGAGCATACTGTATGCTCATACGGTGTCACATCAATTTGAATTTTAGTGTAGCTTTACAGTGTATGCTTCTATTGTTGCATTCTGTCAGAGGAATGGTAATGTTTCGCTTGTATAGCAACTAGACTGTCTATATACAGTAGTAAAAATGTGTGAACTTTTTTTTAATGATTTGATAGAATGTGTAGAGTAATAAAGCCATACAATCAACGCACAGTGATGTGCCTTTCTGTACACATGTTGCAGGTTCAAAAAAAGTACGGTGGAAGATGTTGTCAAGGTTCCGACCAGAAAAGACAGCCAGTATAAAACAGTCCACGCCACTGATCTCTACTACAGGGTATGAACAGCACATCGAGCGCCCTCGACTGAAGCTGGCCTTGTCCCGGAAGTTGGTGCTTCACAACTTTGCGGCAGCACTTTTTTGCATGGGTGTGTGGCATTTCTTCCACTAATATGCCTGCCTGATGTGCCATAAACTACCCAAGCAGTGTTTCGAGGAGTCCAGAATTTTTCCATTTTAGTGTCTACAGTGTCGCTAACATACGTATCGTGCAATGGAAACACTGGTAAATCAGAAAAAAACTTGATATACGAGAACACTATCGTATACGGGTTCAGATTGTCAAAAAGCGCTTACCAGACATGTAGAGACCTCCTAAATTTTGAAAAACCACAAAGAAACGTTTTTCGTTTTTCGGCAGCAATATTATCTGATAGCACGCACTAGTTAGTCCACCATATGCCCTGCTTCCAGGACAAGCGACTGCATGACATCGCATTTCCAATGGCTTCACCTGCATTCGGTGCGGTGTGCTGCATCCAGCGAAACATGTTAGAAATCAGTGGTGCACAGTGTTTTCTGTCCCCTTTCTTGAAGCCTACTGAACACACGTTAAACTGCTTCCAAAGCAGAAAAACAGAGGGAAAGGGCTCTGAACACATTGCATTTTAAAGTGGCTGGTACTGTGTAACGCAAGTACTGTGGCATAGTAGATTTGCACCAGGTAACCTGGGTGCCCAAAAAGGCTGCTGTTTACTTGCAAATGGCCAACGTATTGTGAGCATGTTGGAGTTCTTTTTTTATTCTCATCGCTCATTTAGCTAGTGGAGACAGCTTTCACAACTGAAGAAGCCTTGGAAGCGTGAAACACTTCACAAAACCAGCTTCAATATATCATGTCTGCATCACAATTTCATGGCTGCATGAGTGAACCCTCTGGTTAACATGTAAGAGAGTTCATGATGTTTGCCATGCATTACCCACTTTATTTACAGGTCAACACTATCTTGAGATTTAAGCTGATGTTGTGTTTAGAGAAATTATGGCCGAGAGCCAGCTTTTGAGAATACAGATTGAGCTTAACAGATTAAACGCCAGAACAAGTCGTTGAGGATTTCAGATCAAGAATCTTCAAAGGCCAGTTCATTTAGTGGTGTTAACATTCTGCTCGAAGTTGTTGATTGTTACGTTCATATGGCGCCCAAGCATTGCGGTAACAACTTCACTTGGAGTACATAGCAAGGGTGTATTCGACGTAAGCTGCTGGTTTTTTTCTGTGTTTTCAAAAACTGGTTTCTTGTTCAGTTTAAATTTTCAAATCTTGCATTGTTTCTTAGGCGTTGTATCCTGTTTCCCTTTCCTGCAGCTTCTTAGTTAAACATCTGAATAGTGAACACAACTTGACCTTTTGCTTGATTGTCTAGATTACATGCCCTCGATGCAAAACAATTTCACTTCAAAACTGCTTGTACCATACAGAAAGAATAACTTAAAGCAGCCATAGCCATCAATAACACGCAAGAGATGATTATGAAAATTTTAATATTGTTTTTTGATCTACAGGGTGTCTTAACTATCATGCACCAAGATTTAGAAATATGCAAATGCGATGTAACTAGACAAAATGAAGGTAATGTTTGCCATCGCTTGGAGATACTCTGATTATGTTGTGCATACTGGCTAATTAGATAATTATTAATTAGTTATTAAATATCTCAAATATATAAATGAAATGTGTCAATGAAAAGTTGTAGAGCAATATGAAAGCTTCCTGATACACTTTTTTGTTACTGTTACTCATTGTGTGCTACATAAAAGTGTTTTTCCAAGGAATAAGCCTGCGAATACACATAAAGTGTCTTGAGTGGCCAGTCATGTGTCAGTTTTGTGGTGCAAAGCCACGAATACAACTTAAATGGGTTCTTTTAAGAAAAAGACTTAGCTCAGTAAATTATCTTTCTTTGTGCAGCCTGTGGAGACAAGGTTTCTTAGACATGGCCATGGCCCTCAATGAAGATGCCGAGGCCACAGGCAGTTCATCCAGTGACCGTGAAAAGGTCCCCTGGGGCACTAGTCTGGTTTGGCACCCCCACCTTTCTCCTGCAGCTTTTGTGTCTACTTAGTCAACCAGGTGGGTCAATGATGGCAAAGGGAAAAAAGAATCAACAGCATCAAACGCAGAACTTGCTCAAACTCAATGCATTTTTGGTGTGAAGTTTTTCCCTTATCATTTATCAAAAAACGGGTAATAAGTATATGATATGGTCTTCATACGGACACCTCTTTCCCACAGAGAATTAGCAGTAAAAAACGCAGCTTATGAAGGCTTGAATATTAGCTAGGATGATGTGGCATAGAAAGGATAGGATAGGAGATAGATAGGATAGGATTGGATAGGATGTCGATAGGAGATAGGTAGTGGTAGTATAGTGAATAATCAGAGTTTATGTATAGATTAAAAGACATTTCGTTCCAATGCCAAAATTTTAAATCATCCCAAATAATTCTTGCATTTTATAGTCTATGCACATTGAGTGACAGTGCTTCTTGATGCTTGCTTCTTGCTGACATCATTCTTATGCTGCATAATTCACCTGTTATAAATTCCCTATTTCTCCCGTTCAAGAAACTTTACATTCATCATAAGAAACATCGTAGATGAGTTCCAGAAACTTGCTGATGAGATTAGGGGGCGGCGTGTACCCCAGGCTTAGATATGCATTCAAGAGCCTCATATCTTGCAAATGCTAGAAATACTCCTGCTAAGCAAGTTCTTGGTGTCATACAAGGTTATTTGCGAATACGAATTTGCCTAAATTTAGAAAACAGTCAATCCTAATCATGTCAAGTGATATCGCTGACGATACACACACATTCCAACTGAACTAAATACAAATAAATATAGCACCAAATGCAGAATCATTGGCATGATGCCATTCTTTCAGCGGAATAAAATCTGTCCTGCGTTATAAATCTGGAATCTATTATAATCCAGACTACTAAATACTTATGAGGGTTGTGATGCAAAATATGCATGTATTTATTTCTCTTTTTTTTTTACTTTAAGACCCGATAATGCTTAAACACCAGTGAAAGAACTGAGATCACAGTACCTAATACTTTATATTGCTCCAGAAATCCGTTCCTCTGCCGATCGCAGCATTCGAAACTAACAAGAAGGCACATAACACTTAGGGTGGTGCTATTCACTTTGATTGTTTGGGAACGAAACCCATAAAGTACATGTTATGGCCCTACATGTCATTACGTTTGAACAACAAAATGGTAGGGGGTTTGCGTTTTGCAAAACTGCATGGAGGTTTTTACTGTGTGCAATTAAAATTAGGAACCTTCCCAGCTCATACTGAATGCATTCTCCAAAGCTTTAGTTTATACAGGTGCTCTACTTTACACAGATCACACTCTTTTCCCTCGTCACGGCCCACACTCTTAGGCAGAGTTACACCCTTTGAATTGCCCCTTCTTCCACACAACGATAATTGTCATCTGCCTTTATGCATTTCCTTTCTTTAATGCTGCGAGCCCTGTGCTTTCCAGTAACGAACTGCATGCGCGTTATCAGCATGATAGCATTCCCCACAGCAAAGTAGCGGGCGTGGCGTTTTCAAGGAAACGCATCAAGGCAGATAACGATTATTGTTGTGTGGCAGAAGGGGCACTCCAAAGGGTGTAACTTTGCCTAAGAGTGCAGGGGGTGATTCAGATTCTTCAAAGGTGTTTCATTGTATGGGATGGCACATCGCGCTTCACTTATTTGCAGAATATTGCAATTGTGTCATACGATATAAATCCACTAGAGAGCTTTAGCTTGCCCTAAATTTATTACAGCTGTGTACTGGTAAACTGGCCGCAGCTTGCAGTGCTTGTGGAAAAACAATTGTAACTGCCATATTATATGTAACTGCTAGTGCACAGGCATCGGGAGCAGCAATGGTTAGGGTACACTTGTTTCTTCTATTCTGTGGTATGCATCCTCCACCAGAAAGTAGTTTTTTTCGTCTTCCTCTTCTACCATATTGGAATGTGAAATGGGGTGTAATTTGTAGGGTATACTCTTGCATAAACTTCATGAGCATTTATTTTTCTCTGTGCCACATATGATTGTTGCTACCACTGTAAAAGCAGGGTGCCTGTTTACAGCACCCGTAGGGAACAATCTGTGAATCTTTAACAAAGAGTAAGGATAATTAATAATCAAATAATTTTTAGTAATTTTCAACAAATTTAGCACTCTTTGCTTTCCACTATTGTGTTTTTCAACTTCTAATGTTGGCAAAAGGTTTGACTGCAGGATGTCATTATGTGTGAAAGAGTGCACTTGTGCGCATAACACCTCATCGTCAACATTCTGCTGCACAGAATATCATTAGCTTTCGTATGCATTGGTCACTATCTCAAAAACCGGTTGCTCCTTTGTTAGTTAGAATATAGCATTTATGTAAAGCACATTTGATGTTCTAACAAAAAGCATTGTGCCCTCTTATCCCCTACTTCTCCTCACTTGATGCCTAGTGTTGTAGTAGCATGGCTGACACCATGAGAGTCAGTGTGGTGAATAATTGTGTCTGGTGGGGTAGGGGGTGTACGTTAACTTAAGCAACTTTTCCAGATGACTTGAATCAGTATTGTGGAATGCTGGTTTTTTTTTCAATCACTGTTACCAAGTTTCACTTTGGTTGTGGCAACAAGTATAATGTAGTTCGCTAGCACTCCTGCCAAAACATATAATGTGAAGGCATCTGTGTTGAAAAAAAGACCAGCAAATGGTTTGCCAGGACCTAAGGTCCATTTAGACAATTAAATTTTGAACTTACACCGGTGGAAATAACTGGTGAATGAAAGCACACCCAGGAGAACTGACCATAATATTTTCTTGCATTATAACACTGCTGAAGCTTTGAACTGCAATTGAACTGGCTTGTTTAAAAAATGACCCATTTCCTTGTTCAAGTAAGACAAAGGTTCCACAGGAAGACAAAAACTTGAAGCCGTCAACAGCAGCATGAATATAAACAGCGCTCGACGTTTTGCAGTCTTGCACCTGCTTATATTATCCATCCCATTTTTTTCCACAGGCTGTACTTTACTCTTTTATGGTCATACCCAGTTTAATTTTAATGTCCCTATTTTTTAATATTTGGTTAATATATCTTTTCTTCATCGGCTTTCAACAAAATATATATTCACAATGTGCCTGCATTTACCATTTGCACTGATCTTAACCAGATGCATCTTGATACAAAATTTATTTTCCTTAATTCTTCGTTTTCCTTTTCCAATAGTGCAAACTGTTTATCTTGATACCTGTTTTGTCTACTGGGAAGAATAGGTCTAGTGGATTAATAACTGCTTACATGTGTACATCGTTTTCTGTTTTGGTCACCCCTACTCTTGGCAAGTACTGAGAGCATTGCTCATACCCGCTCCATCACAATCACCACTGCTAAGCACACCCTTCCTTCCTTTATTTTAACACTTTGGCTTGACCTATTATATGCACCAGTTACTTCTCCCCCAATGAGGCTAGGGGCCAGTGAGATATGCACAATCCAAAGCAACACAGCCAAGGAAAACATTTGCTACCCTAATGACTAGCACCTATGTCGAAATGTTGGCTACAGCAACATCCCTTCTTCCAACAATGTTGATCTACTTACATGTTTTTCTAACGCAGAAGTTACTGCTTTGTCGTGTTCTGCTATTATACGTTTTTGCCGCTTTCTTTAGGATGGATATTCACGAATACTATCTGTTTCTCCTAACAGCAGCAAGTTTATCCTTGCAAGCGTTTGGAGTCAAGAACAACTTTCACCAGGAACAAGTGAAAGATGAGTGATCGAAGAAAATAAAGTTGCTTCTGTGATCAAAGAACTTGAGGACTGAAATGTTGAACCTTTTTGTATATATGCTATGCAGTGTATTCATATCACAAAGTGCAAAGTGTTATCTCTGCAGCCATGTCATAGTGTTGGCAAGAGTATTTTCTCAATGGTGACCTGCTGCTTTGACTATGAGCTGCCTTCATGACATTTGCATTAAAGGAGATGTACTATTGTGGACATAAGTACCCTGGAAGTGCCAGCATTGACCAAATTGCATTTCTGCTCAAGACCGCTGGAAACAGTTGTTCACGTATGCACACTCCGAACGCAGATGGTGGCACGGCTGATCCCAGCAAATAGCACACCAATAAAATTCGGTCGACTCTCGCACGTCCTGGGCAATTTTGTCCCCGATGGCACATTCTTCGTATAATGGATATGCTCTACAGGATGAAATACGGGAAGCACCTGTACTTTAACGCATATAGTACAGATTTACCATACGGAGTCTTTCGTTTTCTGAATACGGCAAGCACCTATATTTTAACGGTTATAGTACAGATTTAGCATACAGTGTGTTCCGTTTTCTGAATACGAGAAGCACCGTACTTTAACGGTTATAGTACAGATTCAGAATACAGAGTCTTCCGTTTTCTAGATACAGAAGCACTCGTATCTTGTATTACGGTCTCTCTTTTACAGTTGTCCGTTCTACGGAAATGACCGTTCTTAATTTACGGAAGAGTGTTCGGTCACAAATTACCAGCAAATTTTCTGTAAAGTAAGGCAATTTATTTACAGTGTACTACAGGCAAAGAGAAAGCAACAGCGCGCGCATTAGATCCCATAGATGAGATGAATATTTACAATTATTATTAGGGTTATAAATATATTCGAGTGCTGATGGCCGTGCTACCGTTTGTTAACGTAGCTTTCCTCAAGTCGAAACATTTGAAGGCAGTTTGTCGTGTGCGTATCAATGCCACGCACGCTTATATCGCCTTCGGTTTCTCTACCACTGGTGCGCTTTAAAACCACGGCGCTGGAATTTTGCTTTCCTTTCCTTCCTTCTTCTCCGCCCTTAAACTGGCTCTCCTAACTCCTACACGCAGAGACGAAGCAACAGTGCGCGCATTAGATCCCATAGATGAGATGAATTTTTACAATTATTATTAGGGTTATAATTGTATTCGGGTGCTGATTGCTGTGCTATCGTTTGTTAACGAAGCTATCCCGCAAGTTTAAATATTTTTAAGGCAGTTTGTCGTGTGCGTATCATGGCCACGCACGCTTATACCGCCTTCCGCTTCTCTACAACGGTTTCACTTTAAAACCACGGCGCTGCATTTTTGCTTCAGAGACTTTCCTTACCTTCCTTCTTCCCCTCCCTTAAACTGGCTGTCTTAATTAATACACGCAGAGACAAAGCAACAGCACGCGCATTAGATCCCATGCAAGAGATGAATATTTACAATTATTATTAGGGTTATAATTATATTCGAGTGCTGATTGCTGTGCTATCGTTTGTTAACGAAGCTTTCCCGCAAGTCTAAATATTTTAAGGCAGTTTGTCGTGTGCGTATCATGGCTACGCACGCTTATATCGCCTTCCGTTTCTCTACCACGGGTGTACTTTAAAACCACGGCGCTGGAATTTTGCTTTCCTTTCCTTCTTTCTTCTCCGCCCTTAAACTGGCTCTCTTAACTACTACAAGCAGAGACTAAGCAACAACGCTCGCATTAGATCCCATAGATGAGATGAAGATTTACAATTATTATTCGGGTTATTATAATAATCGAGTGTCGATTGTCGTGTTATAGTTTGTTAACGAAGCTTTAACTCGTCTAAATATTTTAGGGCAGTTTGTCGTGCGCGTATCATGGCCACAAACGCTTATATCGCCTTCCGTTTCTCTACCACGGCTGCGCTTTAAAACCACGGCACTGCAATTTTGCTTTCCTTTCCTTCCTTCTTCTGCGCCCTTAAACTGGCTCTCTTAACTACTACAAGCAGAGATAAAGCAACAACGCGCTTTAGATTCCATAGATGAGATGAATATTTACAACTGTTATTAGGGTTATAATAATAATCGAGTGCAGATTGCCGTGTAATAGTTGGTTGACGAAGCTTTCCCTCATGTCTAAATATTTTAGGCAGTTTGTCGTGCGCGTATCATGGCCACAAACGCTTATATCGCCTTCCCTTTCTCTACCACGGCTGTGCTTTAAAACCACGGCGCTGCGATTTTGCTTTCCTTTCCTTCCTTCTTCTCCGCCCTTTTACTGGCTCTCTTAAATACTACACGCAGAGACAAAGCAACAGCGCGCGCATAAGATCCCATAGATGAGACAAATATTTACAGTTATTATTAGGGTTATAATTATATTCGAGTATTCGAGTGCTGATTGCTGTGCTATCGTTTGGTAACGAAGCTTTCCCTCAAGTGTAAATATTTTAAGGCACTTTGTCGTGTGCGTATCATGGCCACGCACGCTTATATCGCCTTCCATTTCTCTACCACGGGTGTGCTTTAATACCACGGCGCTGCAATTTTGCTTTCCGTTCCTTCCTTCTCCGCCCTGAAACTGACTCCCTTAACTAATACACGCATAGACAAAGAACAGCGCGCGCATGCGATCCCCTAGATGAGATAAATATGTATATATATACAGATATATACATATATATATATATATATATATATATATATATATATATATATATATATATATATATATATACATAAATAGAAAATTATCAGTTATAGCTCTCGTAGTATAGCCCTCTGGGCTGTTTTTTTTTTCTTTCAAAAATAGTCCTATTTGGGGTATTATAATTCCACGAAGGAATTTCGCCCTCGTCAGCAGCAGTCCATGAGATAGTTGTTCTGGCGGCTAGCTTCCCACGCTATGCGTGCCGCCCTCGCACCTGTTTAAGCTTTTCCTAGACGCTAGAGTTATACTTTGTCCGCACAACTTTGAGCGATCGGAAAGCGCCTTTTCCCCTCTTGGCCGGCGGAGAAGGCAGGCTTTTCATCCGGCTGCAGAGCCCTCCACATCTCAGTAAAGTGCCTGGTGGTGGTCTCGTGCGGACGATGCCTTCTCGGTGAGCGCATACTCCCCCTCATCTTTTAGGAGGTTCAATGCTTACAATCATTTGTCTCGCAAACCATATTTAATTCAAGGCAGTTTTCCACGTCCCAATAATTTCTCTCGTCGTATTCGAGTGCTGATTGCCGTGTTATAGTTTGTTAACGAAGCTTTCCCTCAACTCTAAATATTTTAAGGCAGTTTGTCGTGCGCGTATCATGGCCATGCACGCTTATATCGCCTTCCGTTTCTCTACCACAGTTGCGCTTTAAAACCACGGCGCTGCAATGTTGCTTGCCTTTCCTTCCTTCTTCTCCGCCCTTAAACTGGCTCTCTTAACTACTACACGAAGAGAGAAAGCAACAACGCGTGCATTAGATCCCATAGATGAGATGAATATTTACAGTTATTATTAGGGTTATAATTATATTCGAGTGCTGATTGCTGTGCTATTGTTTGTTAACGAAGCTTTCCCAGAAGTCTAAATATTTTTAAGGCAGTTTGTCGTGTGCGTATCATAGACACGCACGCTTATATTGCCTTCCATTTTTCTACCATGGTTGCGCATTAAAACCACGGCGCTGCATTTTTGCTTTCCTTTCCTTCCTTCTTCTCCGCCCTTAAACTGGCTCTCCTAACTACTACACGCAGAGAGAAAGCAACAGCACGCGCATTCGATCCCATAGATGAGATGAATATTTACAAATATTATTAGGGTTTTAAATATATTCGAGTGATGATTGTTGTGCTATCGTATGTTAACGACGCTTTCCCGCAAGTCTAAATATTTTAAGGCAGTTCGTCGTGTGCTTATCATGGCCACGCACGCTTATATCGCCTTTCATTTCTCTACCACAGTTGCGCTTCCAGACCACGGCACTGCAATTTTGCTTTCCTTTCCTTCCTTCTTCTCCGCCCTTAAACTGGCTCTCTTAACTACTGCACGCAGAGACAAAGTAACAACACGCGCATCAGATCCCATAGATGAGATGAATATTTACAATTATTATTAGGGTTATAATTATATTCGAGTGCTGATTGCTGTGCTATCG
This sequence comes from Dermacentor andersoni, assembly GCF_023375885.2. Taxonomy (NCBI): domain Eukaryota; kingdom Metazoa; phylum Arthropoda; class Arachnida; order Ixodida; family Ixodidae; genus Dermacentor; species Dermacentor andersoni. The sequence continues at coordinate 18,346,379 of NW_027314752.1, forward strand.
TTTGCTAACGAAGCTTTTCCGCAAGTCTAAATATTTTAAGGCAGTTCGTCGTGTGCGTATCATGGCCACGCACGCTTATATCGCCTTCCGTTTCTCTACCACAGTTGCGCCTCAAGACCATGGCACTGCAATTTTGCTCTCCTTTCCTTCCGTCTTCTCCGCCTTTAAACTGGCGCTCCTAACTACAACACGCAGAGACAAAGCAACAACGCGCGCATTAGATCCCATAGATGAGATGAATATTTACACCTAATTATTAGGGTTATAATTATATTCGAGTGCTAATTGCTGTGCTATCGTTTGTTGACGAAGCTTTCCCGCAATTCTAAATATTTTAAGGCAGTTTGTCGTGCGCGTATCATGGCCACGAACGCTTATATCGCCTTCCGTTTCTCTACCACTGTTGCGCTTTAAGACCACGGCACTGCATTTTTGCTTTCCTTTCCTTCCTTCTCCACCCTTAACCTGGCTCTCTCAACTACTACACGCAGAGACAAAGCAACAGCGCGCGCATTAGATCCCATAGATGAGATGAATATTTACAATTATTTATTAGGGTTATAATTATATTCGAGTGCTGATTGCTGTGCTATCGTTTGCTAACGAAGCTTTTCCGCAAGTCTAAATATTTTCAGGCAGTTTGTCGTGTGCCTATCATGGCCTTGCACGCTTATATCGCCTTCCGTTTCTATAATACAGTGGCGCTTTAGGACCACGGCGCTGCAATTTTGCTTCCCTTTCCTTCCATCTTCTCCGCCCTTAAACTGGCTCTCTTAACTACTACACGCAGAGACAAAGCAACAACGCGCGCATTAGATCTCATAGATGAGATGAATATTTACAATTATAATTAGGGTTATAATTATATTCGAGTGCTGATTGCTGTGCTATCGTTTGTTAACGAAGCTTTCCCGCATGTCTAAATTTTTTAAGTCAGTTCTAGGCGTGCGTATCATGGCCACTCACGCTTATATCGCCTTCCGTTTCTCTACCACGGGTGCGCTTCAAAACCACGGCGCTGCAATTTTGCTTTCCTTTCCTTCCTTCCCCGCCCTTAAACTGGCTGTCTTAACTACTACACGCAGAGACAAAGCAACAACGCGCGCATTAGATCCCATAGATGAGATGAATATTTAGAAATAATATTAGGGTTATAATTATATTCGAGTGCTGATTGCTGTGCTATCGTTTGTTAACAAAGCTTTCCCGCAAGTCTAAATATTTTAAGGCAGTTTGTCGTGTGCGTATCATGGCCACGCACGCTTCTATCGCCTTCCGTTTCTCTACCACGGTTGCACTTTAAAACCACGGAGCTGCATTTTTGCTTCAGAGATTTTCCTTTCCCTCCTTTTTCCCCGCACTTAAACTGGCTGTCTTAACTACTACACGCAGAGACAAAGCAACAGCACGCGCATTAGATCCCATTGATGAGATGAATATTTACAATTATTATAGGGTTATAATTATATTCGAGTGCTGATTGCTCTGCTATCGTTTGTTAACGAAGCTTTCCCGCAAGTCTAAATATTTTAAGGCAGTTTGTCGTGTGCGTATCATGGCCACGCACGCCTATATCGCCTTCCGTTTCTCTACGACAGTTGCACTTTAAGACCATGGCGCTGCAATTTTGCTTTCCTTTCCTTCCTTCTTCTCAGCCCTTAAACTGGCTCTCTTAACTACTACATGCAGAGACAAAGCAACAACGCGCGCATTAGATCCCATATATGAGAAGCATATTTACAATTATTTTTAGGGTTATAAATATATTCGAGTGCTGATTGCTGTGCTATCGTTTGTTAACGAAGCTTCCCGCAAGTATAAATATTGTAAGGCAGATTTTCGTGTGCGTATCATGGCCACGCACGCTTATATCGCCTTCCGTTTCTCTACCACGGTTGCATTTTAAAACCACGGCGCTGCATTTTTGCTTCAGAGATTTTCCTTTCCCTCCTTCTTCCCCGCCGTTAAACTGGCTGTCTTAACTACCACACGCAGAGACAAAGCAACAACGCGCGCATTAGATCCCATTGATGAGATGAATATTTACAATTATTATTAGGGTTATAATTATATTCGAGTGCTGATTGCTGTGCTATCGTTTGTTAACGAAGCTTTCCCACAAGTCTAAATATTGTAAGGCAGTTTGTCGTGTGCGTATTATGGCCACGCACACTTATATCGCCTTCCGTTTCTCTGCCACAGCTGCGCTTTAAAACCATGACGCTGCAATTTTGCTTTCCTTTCCTTCCTTCTCCGCCCTTAACTGGCCCTTTTAACTACTACAAGCAGATACAAAGCAACAAGGCGCGCATTAGATCCCATAGATGAGATGAATATTTACAATTATTATTAGGGTTACAATAATATTCGAGTGCAGATTGCCGTGTTATAGTTTGTTAGCGAAGCTTTCCCTCAAGTCTAAATATTTTAAGGCAGTTTGTCGTGTGCGTATCATGGCCACAAACCCTTATATCGCCTTCCGTTTCTCTACCACAGTTGCGCTTTAAGACCACAGCGCTGTAATTTTGCTTTGCTTTCCTTCCTTCTTCTCAGCCCTTAAACTGGCCCTCTTAACTACACTGTTAGCAAAAGTTAGCCGACATTGGGGTTTTTGCGGCTCATGAGCTTTGAAGACTACCTTGCATCCGAAAATTACTCTGGCATGAGGCAGTAAAATGCGTTACATTACATCGTTTTACTACCATCTCTGAGAAACGTAGTAAAAGGATGTCATGAGCCGGCTTTACGACGTACAGAGTTTTAGATCACGTGACCGAAAACTATTTATTGAGAGTTTAAAACCACGTGATCTGGAACCAACCTGAACATCACGTGATTAAATACGACCACTTTACTCCCCAATGTCTCGATCATTGCAAGCTCCGCCCAATCCAGTTAAGCCTATGCTCGGCGACAGGCACGGCCGCGGCAGAAATGGCAAAGATCGATGCCGTGGCGGTGCATCCACCAGCGGAACGGCAGAACGTTGGAAACTTGGAACGTACCGTATTTACCCGCGTATAACCCGCCCCTGCGTATAACCCGCACCCCTAACTTTGAACTCGGCGGAAAAAAAAAAAAAAAAACTCGCGTATAACCCGCACGTTTACCTGAAAAAAAAAATGAGCGCTAGAAAGATGCAACTGAAAGATGCAACTCACACTCAGTGATCATTTCGTTTTCAGAACATTTATTCAAACGACCGCCACCACGTCACTGGTTATCCGATTCTTAATCGTCGCCGCTCTCACTACTGCCATCCGAGGCTTCATCGCCACTCTCAAAGACGTAGTCGTCCTCGGCACCATCCAAACTATTACTGATCGCACATTTTTTAAAGCTTTTGCGCACCAAATCGGCCGGTATCGCTTTCCACGCATCCACGATCCACTGGCACAGCAATGGAATATCAGGCCTTCGCACGCGTCCCGTCGGTGTGAGGGCGCCATCCACTGGGCATACAGCCGCTTCACGTGTGCCTTGAACGGCTTGTTCAGGCACACGTCGAGTGGCTGTAGCATGGACGTCATGCCGCCAGGTATTATGACGAGGTCGGTGCTGGTCTCGGCAAGGCGAGCCTTCACCGCATCAGTGCAGTGGCCTCTGAAGGAATCTAGTACGAGCATCGACCGGCGTGCCAGCAAGGCAACTGGTCTTCGCTCCCAGATTACTCGAAGCCAGTCACCGACTAGGCCACTGTTCATCCACGAATTTTCTTCCGCACGCACAACGATTCCTGGGGGCAGTGGAATGCTAGGTAGCGTCTTGCGAAGTGCGATCACATATCGTTGAAAGTTCAACAACTTTTCCTCGTAGGCTTCAGGAAGCCGCTGGCACATGGTTGTTCGCCGCCGCATAGAAAATCCATGTCTTCGCATGAAGCGCTGAAGCCATCCACGGCTTGCACGAAACTCACGTGGAATGTTCAATTCCCGGGCCAACTTCAGGGCTTCCATTTGCGCCATCTCAGTCGAAACAGCGTGGCCACGACTTCTCTGCTCCTCAATGAACTTCGCAAGCTGCGTCTCGAGGTGGGGGTACGCGCCAGTCTTCGGACCCCGAAACGCTCGCCTGTCCCGGTTCGTTGCTTCGAGACTCTCTTTTTTCTTCCTCCAGTCGCGAATGCACGACTCGTCGACGTCATGCTGTCTTGCAGCAGCTCTGTTGCCGATTTCTTCGGCAGCGGCTATAATCTTTAGCTTCTCTTTCGCTGTGAAACGCTGCCGTCGAGTCGCACTCATGATGCCAAAACAAAGCAGGCAAACAGTGCAAACTGGGGTAAGTACACTAAACAGCGCCTAACGCGAGGCTCAACAATGCTGGCCTTTCGTTGGCCCTTCATCGGCTTGACAAGCGTCGATGACGACGGGAAGGCGGACTACACGGGGAGGCCGCCGCACATTGCGGTGAAGCCGACCCCCCCCCCCCCCCCCCCCCCTCCCAAGGAAAAAATTCGCAGATAACCCGCACCCCCACTTTCTAACCGCGTTTTTTCACATTTTGGTGCGGGTTATACGCGAATAAATACGGTATGTACTACATACGTCGCGTAAGAGGGGTCTCAAGTGGACGCGGCTTCCTGCCGCCGCGCCGCCCGTTGCACGACCGACGAGCCAATCGACTGCATTGCGTCAGTGCGAACTCATCGAAAAATAATGCTCCGATTCCGCTCTGCACGCGGAACCGGCGTGGCCATGCTCGCATTCAGCGACAAAAATCGCCTCAAGAATCGTTCCTGGACCGATCCTCTCTACGGCAGGTAAATATCTTGCCGTTCGCGAGGGATACCGCCATCGGCCGGCAGCCTACAAACGGCGAGTTGTCGCGTCTGCTGCTCCGGCCGGAAGCAAGCTTGTCGGTTAAAATTCATTGCCAAGCACAAGCCCACTTTTTCATGCTTCTACGAGCGAGAAAACGACTGTCTCTTGTCCACTTTGAAGCTGTGAACGGAATCGTCACGGCCCACTGTAGCACAAGATAAACAAAACGTTGGTTAGTTGTAGTGACAGTCAATGGAAATCCCCACGCAGTAGAGATAGATGCGATCATGTCGAGTGGTCTAACCAATTCAAGATGAGGGCACATATTCTCGTAAACACGACAGCTAGCGCTGTAGGAAGCGTGTATACGAGCGGTGATCATGAATTTGTGCTCAGTAGGTCTCAAAGAAGCCCGTAGGCCATCCACCATTGAAAGGAGACGGAGCTGCACGGACGGCGCGCTGATGGGCTCGTGTTTGCCAACTAAAGCGGGAGACACACGGTCCGATTCGGTGTCCGATCCGGCGTCCGACGCGCCTGAACGGCAGCCGGAATCGAGGTGTTTTGCCGTGCCAAAGCGCCGGATCGGACGTCCGGCGTGCGACAAACCGGGCAAAATTTCATCGTCCGATGCGTCCGACAACCGCACTGACCGCACCGTCGTTTGGCCGCAGCTAATAATGACAGCGTGGCTGGCATGTGACGTTCTCTGACGTTCCCTCCACGGAGGCGGCGCTGACAGGCCGGTTTCTCGCCGTCTTCTTTTTTTTTCCTTGCCTGCTGCAGTTTGTTGCCGACACGAAATAGTTACCAGTTCAATAAAATTATCTCGAACGTGTGCTTATTATGCAAAACAGCGCCTAGTACACTAGCACTAAGCTACCATCGAAATCGGGAGCCGCGACGCGAGGGCCTTTCCGCGGGCAAGCAGCACACACCGACCGTCTGAGCCAGGCTGCTCGCTTCGCTTGCACGTTTGCCCTTCGCAACGACTGCGTCGAGTAAACCAATTGTATTTAATTACGGGCTACCTAAGTGCACAGTGTTAATTATTTTGGCAAAAATAAGCGCTCTTCATCGAGCTCGGGCTGGATCAAGCGCCGTCGGCCGCAGCGTCCGCCTAGCTATGCCTGCCGGCCGTATCGCTGCAGGCTGTTAGCGGAGCCGTCAGTGGACAACACGCTGTCGTGAAGTGTTCTGTCACTTGCAGGGGCATAATTTTATTCACAGTGTTCACGTAAAGCGAAGCAGTGTTGTGCAGAGTTGTTTATATTGCATTTCTCGACGTGGATATGAACTCAAGCTGGTGGGGGGGGGGGGGGGGGGGGGCTGGATGTGGGCGGAGCTTACGCGCCGCTCTACCGTTCCGATACACGCACGTTGGATCGGACGCCGAATCGTACCGTGTGTCCCCTGCTTAAAGCTCGCTCATGGTTCGGCGTAAGTCCCTGTATATTCTTTATAAATAAGGAAGCCTACCTAGGCACTGTACACCCAACAATTGGGGCCTAAATGCCTGCCCTACCCCCAGCTACAGCTTCGCTTGAGCGACAAAGTCGGATCTCGAAGGCCGTGCTTTTGCAAACTGCATGCGACTGAAGCGGTTGCGAATCTTGAAGGCAACATCCGCTTCGTTTTTTTTTTAATATATACAGTACATTTCCTTAAACTTCGTATAAAAAAGTGCATATTTATACAGAGTTAACACTTTTGGACCCAAGCAATTTGTTAAAGTGTCCCTACCAATTGTTGTTAGGAAAAAACACGTAATTTCTCATTTACGATACATTTTTCTAAAAACCGCAGAGTGGCGCTACTGCAGTAGTTGCTTGGTCGACACAGCGCGTTGGTTGTACGGTTGTACTGAATGTTCTTTGCAGTAAGGGGTTAGTTGAATTATATCTTAAAAGTGCCTCGACAAAATGTGCTCCTTGTCGTGTGCATTAACCATCGCAAACCCTCTGGACTCGTGTAACGCCGTTAGTTCGCCGTGTGTTTCGTGCGATCTACCAGTGTCGACAGTGAGTGTCTTACTACAGCGCCCGTCCGAGCTGCCTTTGTTCTGCCTAGCTGCCTGCCCGCGCTCTCGTGAAAAGTCTGGTACTGGAGCTTCGAATCGTAGTGTATGGAAGACTGTTGAAGATTGTGCTTTTGTGGACCTGGAGTTCATCGGAAGTTCTACAGTGCTTACGCCAGAAATACGTCGGTGCCTCGGTACCTTTGAGACGAAGGAGCGTTGGCCAAGTCTTTTTGAAAGGTAAGCAAGTTTGGCCCTTGCGCGCATTCTTGAACTTATGATTTACGTAACGAACGTTGTGTAACCAGCTAGAGCAAAGCGCTTTCTGATCGTAGGTTGGCCGTCTTGCTGTGCACATTTAGCAAGCAATTTCACGAAGGCTTCCGCTGATGTTACAGCGTACTTGCATTCTGCTGTAAAATATATGCTACCCGCCTTGATTGCTATGCCTGCATGGGCACACAATTATGAAAATACTGAAAGTTGCTGTTCGTTCGGTAGTTTTCTGGCAAGAAGTTATTCGTTATATATGCATTCCCGCGAGTACAGTACATGTCTAATGTATCCGTCGATGTATCATGGGCTTCGCGCGTTGGCACACGATTCCTATGTTTGACGCTTAAGCAGATAGAAGCGTGTATGAAGATTTTTTTATGTATACAGTTTGGTTTGGAGGACCACGTCGCGAGAACCTGTGTGTATTGTTTATGTTCTTGAGTGTCTTCGCGTACTTGTCTTCTATGTTGCAGACCGGACATAGGCCGATATTACAGTAACGAAGTTTATTTTTAATCGAGACATTTCAATCAGACACCGGTCTTTAAGAAAGACATAGACCAACCAATTCTTAAGAACGGGATGCCAGCTCTTGCAATCGTAGGTTATAAAGCAGTGCGTAATAAAGTAAGGAGTGCGATTTTGTAGCGATACGTACCCCTCGATTCTATACCACTCTTGTCGCCCACCGCTAACGGCCGGCTGTCCCAGTACGTAGCACGGGCCGGCGCGGCGGTCAGACCACTAACGAATAACGAAAAGGAATAGCATCGCTACAAAATCGCGATTTAGCTTTCAGAATGCTTTTCATGTGCTCAATATTTTTGTTTAATCCAATGCGCCATGTTTTACTGCATATTTGAGTTTTGTTGTTGGTTGTCCTGGTAGCCTGTTGTTGCTGCTGATTTCGTTCCTTCCTGAAACTTCACTTGTTACAAAATATCAGTGTAACCTCCTTAGAAATAACAAAGAGACATTTGTGCAACCAGACGCAAATTCATGCAGCTGGCTGTGTGAGGCTCTCTTTGCAATTCCACATGACACTGGTAAACCACAAATTCCCAGGTTCACAGCACAATAAATTAAACATTTCTTACTTTTTAAGGCTATACGGATTCTGGAGGCATCCCTACATCCCGCAGGAACCTGCTGCACTGCTGGAAGCTGGACAGCACTACGATAAAGCACGTGATCTGTGTGCTTTCTCAAAGGTGCGTATAAAACTGGCGCTGCCTTTCGAGTTGTAGGATACGTTTGTGTAATATGCAATCATTTTACTGTATTGCCATTTTCAGGATTTCTAGTGGCTGATCACGGATTTTATGTTTTGGTGGAGTGCCCTCAGTTTAATGAATTTACCTAAAGTAGCCTCCGCTGAGTTAAATATAATTGGGCGCTTGAGTAATTATGCCTTATATACTCCATATAGACTATATTAATCTAGCCATAATGCCTTTTTAAGAACCATGAATTGAGGTTTCTAACCGTGAATAATGTGCTCTAGAGTGTCTAGGAAAATGCGTTGTACCACCTAAAGACATGGCTTAGGCAAAAGTGCCTTAAGCAATGCTTTCGCACAAAAGTTGTATCATCAAGAGTTATAGGAGCCTGTGTGGTCGGTATGAAACATGACAAAGAAAGACATAGACCAACCAAATACAACATTAAAAACAATACATTTTGGCTTCCATATGGAAGCCTTGTTCACAATAAGGCAAAAAAAGTGGAAGTGCATATTTAAGTAAGTTTTAGCATAAGATGGGGGTGGGCTCCTTGGTTTCAGATGAACGTGTGTCCTGTTGATTGCATCTCCAGGGAATCCGGGTACAGGCATGGCTTCCAATTTCTTTCCCGGCCGATTATGCTAGACACTATCCAGTCACAATTGTGTTTAGTCATTGCTGCATGCTCTGCCAAAGCATTTGATGCCACTCTTTTCTCATCCACATCGTTCTGATGTTGACGTAGCCATTGTTTAAAGTTGCCCAACGCCCTAATGTAGATAGTATTCATATACACATGTTATGTTTCAAAGGTCAGAATTCATGTCAGTAAAATTTTTGATATGGTTTGTTACTGGGATGGCTATCTCGTTGGTTTAGCATGGCTTGTCACTGGGATTGCTCTCTTGTTTGTTTAGCTTCTTGTCGGGTTCTTATGGATTTGATATTGTGCACAATGAGATGTTACACACACACCTTGCATATACATGAAAAAAAGGTTTAAAACAGAGATAACATATATGCGTGGGCATATATATGTGTCAATAAAATACTCGAGCCTCATTTCTGCCTACAGAAAAAAGTTATTTCTCCTCGAGGGCAAGACTGCTTGCAATAATGAACCTCCAAGGGAAGGTTTTCTCTAATTCCTATTTTTGATATCTAAATGCTTATGTGGCATGTACAAACTGCTTGCATCAATTTCTCATTGGAATGAGTGGTCTAAATTTTAAATTTGAGTAATAATTGCAATAAATAACTCATTTCACCTGTCTTCTAATGACTCTAAAATTCTATGCTTCTACCTTGCCAAACCTTTTATGAAATTAGTTTGATGAGGCCCAATATACAGGGCTTTCTAAATTGAAGGTATCAGTACCTATTAAAGACTGTGCTAACTATGAAAATGCTGCTGATGTATGTGGTTTATTCATTTCTCAGACAAAAGCTTTACACCCAAGTGCAGTCAGTAAATCGAAAACAATTGCGTCTTGTTTAATAGTTCTCGTGCACTTGTGCGTCACTATAGTCGGATACAAATTTAGAAAAAAGGGGAGGCCCCACCAAGATGACCGAAGCGCAACGTCCGATTGCCTCCGCGACTAAAATAATTCCGCTAAAAAAATCGTGCTTCGGAAACGCGCAATTCTCGGTATAAATAAAGACTTTGATGACTGGTTTAGTAGTGCTCTCATGTGCTACAGCACATGCCGGATCGCGACAGAAAAATAACCCTGTGCCTTCCACAACGCTGCCCGTCGTGTGCTCTTTAGCTTCATTCAAGTGGCAAAAGTAGAAAGAGCAACTCTGCATGGCATTTGCGCTTGTTTACATGTACATGCACATTTACTACTCCTGTTCCGAGCTTCAATTGAATCAGTTGCTACTGAACAAGTACTTATATAAAACAATGCATTTATCGCAACCATTACAAACCCAAGATGATCAGTGTCAGCGAAAGCACCGTGTTAAAGGTGAGGAGGGAGGTCAAAGCTTCGCATATTTTGGGTGGCAAACGGTCGACGCCCTCGCGAAAACGCCCACAAGATTGAGAAAAGAAGCAGCAGCACGAAGTAGGACACGTTGTGTGCGCTGAGGTCCTGTGCACGATTTCTTTCACCACAACGAGATACCGACGATCGAGAAGATCACTAACGAGTTCTCGACGCGTATGTGGTGTTATGTTTGTGCCCTGGGATTTGCCTGACGGAAGGCCAGTGCTATGGTTTGTCGACCGTGGAGGCAGCATTCATCCCCTCATGGTGCCTGCTTCGGACACATGACTACGTGCACAGCTCGGGTTTCCTCGCGGCTGCACGGCGTCCACGACGGAAGCAGCCACCGGATCACGAACTGCTATTCGGCCCCTCCCCGTCCTGGCAGCAATGCAACGCCCCCCCCCCTCGTTTGTCCGGCGGTGCCCGCACCACAAACGACTCCCGCTGTGTTTGGGACAGTTTCGAAAGGAGGGCTGTGTTTCGACCCGGTGCCTTGCAGTTGGTTCCCTTTGTCCTATGCGGGCCATAAAACTTGCCCGGCGCACCATTCTGACCGACCGCCAAATCGTCCTGACGCCGCAGCGCGGTTCAAGGAGGCGCCGGCCACCGAGAGCGGCGTTAGGAGCCCGGAGGCTGCCCGGACCCTCTCTCTCTCGACTTTGTTTCGTCCTTGGGGACTGTCTGGGGGATCTGGGGACTGAGGGGTGTTATTTAAGCTGCTTGCAGCTGCTCTGTTGGTCTCTGTTCTGATAACGACGACAACATGTAAACATTGTATAAAGAATTATTCGCAGAGAAAACTCTCCTCATCTCTGACTCTGCATGAAGCGAGGTCCAGACCTCCTGCCAGCCACACATACCTCGGCAAATGCAACGATGGATCTCCCATCACTGAAGCGGTGTACTGTGTGTCAAGCACAGCAGCCAAACATTCTCCCGTGACCTCTCAAATAAATAAGCAGTTCATTTGATGACATATTCCTTTTAATGGAATCCCAATTCTGAAAAAGCAACGTCCTGCACAGACTGTGCTCAATATAAGCGTTGGCATGGAAACGTGCTGAAATGCCGGAAAATCTGAATGCAACTGCAGTTATTAACCCTGAATAACTATGTGGGGCCCCGAAATGCTCATTCGGGCAGCCACTGTCCAGCTTCACACGAAAAGCAGTAGTCAACGTGAATGAAATTGACAGCCACTCTTAGCAGCCTGCACGCCAAAGCACATTGTGCTTTGCGGGCAGTTGTGCTGCCCCTACTGTTTTTTCCAGCCCGTTGAGATGAATAATGCCAATGTCAGAAGGCCCAAAATACTCTATTGGGCAGCCACCTATGAGCATGACGGGCCCTGTGATGAAATAAGTCATCAGGGCACGCTTGAAAGGCACCATTAGCAGTCTGCACGTCAAAGCACTGTCAAGCCGTCGCCACTGTTGGTGAAACGGCAGCAATCAATGCGAGAATGACGGCCACTGTTGGCAGCTTGCATGCAAACACACATTCATGTGGTGGCATTGTTTATTTGGTTACCTGGCCCAGGCAAGTAATATGAATAAGAGAACAATTATCAAACATAATTAGCTTAGTTAGGCCCAATATACTCAGTCGGGTAGCTATTAATAGCAGTAGTCGAGGGCACGCTTGAAAAGCACCATTAGCAGTCAAGCCGTCCCACTGTTGGCGAAACGGCTGCAATCAATGAGAGAATGACAGCCACTGTTGGCAGCTTGCATGCAAACACACATTCATGTGGTGGCATTGTTTATTTTGGTTACCTGACCCAGGCAAGTAATGCGAATAAGAGAACAATTATCAAACATCATTAGCTTAGTTAGGCCCAATATACCCAGTCAGGTAGCTATTAATAGCAGTAGTCAAGGGCACGCTTGAAAGGCACCATTAGCAGTCTGCACGTCAAATCTTAGTTATACCGCAGCCATTGTTGTATTTGTTTATCTGACCGGGCAAGTAACACCAATGTAAGCACAATTATTCAGCCTGAATAGCTCTACTAGCATTGTTTGTGCTAAAAAATGCTGAGTGAAGTTGAATGTGTTTTATTGAGGCAATTATTTAATTCACAAGCCATTGGCATGTCGATCAACGGCCAGGTTCAGACAATGTCATTTGTGAAGTAATAAATGGTGAAAGTTGCAAAAGCTCTCAGTGCACTGCTTTGCTGGGCTCCATTCACTGAAAAATGTCTTTGCAACGGCGAAAGCGTCAGACAGAAATCACACCCCACTGCACATTGTTATTCGTGCTGAAACTTTTCACCATCATATGTGATAGGCAGCGAAACCGTTTGTTTACTAAGACTGAATGCATGAAAAATGCAACAGCCTAGCAAGGTGTTTCACAATATGCAGCCTTTCATGTGCACTTCTGGCTAGCTGCCACATGCACTGACGCATAATCATGAACAGAGGTAAGAGGCATAGTTACTGTGCAACCCACATGACGCTTTTAAGAAAATGTATCTCTAAACCTTTCTGTTTTGATAGGCGATCAAAATTTGTTTTGAGCAAGTTGGTTAATCACATTGCAGCAACAACGCAAGAAGCAAGGACAGAAAACGCAGCGAGTAGGCAGATTGAGAGGACGAGGTAGACCAGTGAGAAAGGTTTTAATGAGATGGAAGAGGCCAGTCCTGCAGTGTACAGGAGTTAGTGCTTTGAATGAGATTGGCTAATGAAAATGTGTAAAGACTTTGCTGAAAGAAAACTAGCAAAAACAAATGCTAATATAAAATAAAAGGACAAATATGAGTAAGTGCAAACACGCATGGAAGCAGGAACGTAGGCAACACAACTTATGCGTGACTGTGCCACAGCACGCATTCTACAGCTTGCGCGCGCGGTGAGCACTGGTGGAAAGCAATCAATCGACGGTGCTATACACAATGCTCGAACACCGCCGTTAGACGCTCGGCTATCTCACTGTTGACAGCAATCATTCACACTAAGTTGACGGCGACAAATCTTTGCGTTGGAGGCTTCTTTTGCAAATATTTTCTGTTGAGACGCTCGTAGGTTTGCTTCACGCACGCACGCTTTTCTAATTTCTCCTGAGAATGGTCTTGCTCCATCACTTCACCCCGTCTGACGAAAAATGCAGCGACACGGTACACAAACTCACCCGCCGCTGACAGCAGGCACCAGACTTTGGCAAACTTTTCTCGTCCTAACTTCACTCGGGAGCGAAATAAAAAGGACATGGAACAAACAGGCAGGATGTGTGTTTGCAGCAGCCACCGAGGGATCCTGTTTTCAGGCAAAGTGTAGCGCAGCATCAGCGATGCTCGCTGCAATGTTTCTTTGCCGGATCACGGCTTAGAATAAACGCACGCGGCACAGATGCCGCATCGTAAGCTTGCAGTAATATTTCCGGCATGATAGACAATGACAAACAGTTTGGGAATTCACTCTGACGAGGCATTGACGCGCACAGCTGACGCGACTTGGCCCAGTTCGAAGCCCGGACGGCCATCTTCTCCGACGGCGGGCCACCGGCCGCCCGGCGCATGACGTCAGTCCAGAGTGTGTACCCATTCCACGCTAGCTAAAGGTTTTTTAGACATGTGCTCCGTTTTTTCTCTCGAACAGCTTGTAACTGAACCGAGTAGAACCACAGACTCTGCTGCTAATACCCTTGACCTTGTTCTCGCTTCACAGCCCGACCTAGTTTCCAACATCACTCACGTTCCAGGAATGAGCGACCACCCTTTCCTCTTTTTTCACTTAAATCTCGCACAACCTAAACATGCCAAAAGAACTGTAACCATCCATAATTACAATAAAGCAGACTTTGACGCGATTAATAGAGAATTATGTTCATTCATTGATGTTTTCCTCCACGATTTCGACAGCCGTACAGTAGAAACTAACTGGGCAATCTTCGCAGAAAAAGTTACTTACCTAACCAACAAGTACATTCCCATTTGCATCGTAACTAGCAAGTCAGACGCTCCCTGGTATAATGTTCATATGAGACGCTTATCAAATAAAAAGAGTAGATTGTACAGGTCGGCAAAGTTTTCCTCGAGTGAAGCTCGTTGGAGTGCCTACCGATTGGCTTCAAGCGAATATGTATCAGTGCTAAGAAACGCCAGAAACAATTTTTTATGTCACACGCTGCCGTCCATGTTAACAAATGATACCAAGAAATTCTGGCGTGTTATTAACCAAAAAGATGATGACACCATAACTCTTGTAGATAACTCTGGGAATGCCATACCCTGTGATCATATCGCATCCTTCCTCAATGAAACATTTATCCAAAACTTCTCTGTAACCTGCAATGTTTCCCCACCCACTGCACCTTGTTATAATTACCAGGCGATGTTTCCAATTACAATTGAACCCTGTGGCATCGAAACCGTGATTAAATCGTTGCGTCTCTCCTCTGCTCCTGGCCATGACCTATTTTCCATGAAATTTCTGCATAGCACTGTTGTTTATTCATCTATTTTACTAGCAAAACTTTTTCAACAATCGCTTGACACAGGATACCTGCCCCTTGATTGGAAAGTCGGTAAGGTGATTCCACTTTATAAATCAGGTGACAAGCATTCTCCTCTCAATTATCGGCCTATTTCACTAACCAGTATCCCATGCAAAATATTAGAACATATCCTATATTCACAGCTTGCTAACTTTCTTGAGTCAAACTCATTTTTTTTCAAATTCACAGCATGGCTTTCGAAAAACATATTCTTGTGAAACGCAGCTGGCTTCCTTCATACATAAGCTACACCTCATTCTTGGTACTCGTTTAATGGCAGATTGCATTTTCCTAGACTACTCCAAAGCTTTCGATAAAGTGTCTCACAAACTGCTACTTCACAAACTACAGCTCATGAACATTGACCCCAAACGTCTTGCTTGGATTGAGTGTTTCCTTAAAAACCGTTCACAATAAGTGTCAGCTAATAATCTTAGCTCTCACTCAAACCCTGTCCATTCCGGCGTCCCACAAGGCTCCGTCCTCGGGCCTCTTCTTTTTCTAATCTACATCAACGATTTGCCTTCTTCTGTTTCCTCTCATATCCGTTTATTTGCGGATGACTGCGTAATCTTTAGAGAAATAACAAGCAGTGACGATGTAGCCGCTCTTCAGACTGACCTGAACGCTATGTCATTGTGGTGTAAAACAGTGCTTATGGAACTTAACATCACAAAATGTAAATCTCGTCGCATATCAAAAACTTGCAACAGCAGCCCGACTTATTCCTTAGATCATGTCCTCTTAGAATCGGTAGGCTGATACAAGTACCTTGGTGTACACATCACTTCCACTCTCACTTGGTCTGCACATATCACATACATAATTAACAATGCTAATCGTATGCTTGGTTACATCCGCCGCAACTTTTCTAAGGCGCCCTCATCCCTCAAACTGCTGTTGTACAAAACGTTAATACATCCGAAACTAGAGTACGCCGCATCCATCTGGGACCCTCATCATGAAAACCTAATACATTCACTAGAAATGGTCCAAAATAACTCCGTTCGCTTCATTCTTTCTAACTATAACAGGACCGCTAGCATATCTTCAATGAAATCAAGCCTTAATCTACCATCCCTAGCCTCACGTCGCAAAGCGTTTCGTATCTGTCTGTTCCATAAGATGTTTCATCATCCACACCTGCGTAGCGAATTAATCCCTCCCCCACGTCACCTATCATTGCGATTAGATCATGCGTACAAGGTCGGTGTCCCATTTTGTAGAACTAACGCTTTCTTCCAGTCATTCATACCTCGTACAGCCGCAGAGCGGAATCACCTTCCCGCACTGACAGCCACCATCAAAGACTATCAACTTTTCAAGAACGCCTTAGCTAATATTGTATGAGTAGACACACCTCTTAACTTTTTATTGTTAGCATTCCTATTCCTTGTATCACATTTCCTATTTTTTCTTGTTTTGTATGCCTGTAACCACTCCCCTCTCCAATGCCAATGGCCCTGAGGGTACATGAAATAAATGAAATAAATAAATTAGTGGATGCTCGTGTGCATCCGCCTCGGAGGAGTAAACGCCCCTGTTTTTCTAAAGTTTTATCTGACTATAATCGAGCACAGCTTGACCCTTGGCCTAATACTAAATCAGGCTTGAAGCTTTCAATGTCTGCTAATCGCTAGAACAGCACCAGATATCATTCTGTGCCAAGGGGTGGAACGCATTTGCTTAGAGCTAGGCAGATGAATGTCTTTCTTTCGCATT
This sequence comes from Dermacentor andersoni, assembly GCF_023375885.2. Lineage (NCBI taxonomy): Eukaryota > Metazoa > Arthropoda > Arachnida > Ixodida > Ixodidae > Dermacentor > Dermacentor andersoni. Next base: position 18,362,877 of record NW_027314752.1, read on the forward strand.
GAAGTTCCCAATACTTTCTAGTCTTAGGTGAAAGTACACAGTTCAGCACAACGCATGTATGGTATACTTAAGGGTGCTTTGTTCTTTAAATCGAATCAACAAGAAGCAGCTACTTCCGTTTTTGCAAACCTTACCCTATTTCCTAACCTTTCCTTGATCAAAAGTGTAGAAAATTAATCTGTGTTTGTTCTATTGTTTCACAGGTAGACATCGGCAACGGTGTATATGTTGAAAAGGACCTGCTGAAGAGGCTGCGCCTGGATGCTAACAACTCAGGCTTTCAGTTTGCGGGGGGCCTCCTTAAGGCTCCTTTTACAAAAGAAGAGGTTGAAGGGAGGCGCTACACATGGATGCGCAGCGATTGTTTGTGACATCGTCACTGCTGGCAGGCCTGGCCTGCCTTTTCGCTTCGTTCTGGGTCTTTCACGTTATCTACTCAAAAAGGCCCACAGGATTTTGACATTTATTGAGCACTGCTTTCTGGATTTGAGCTACACAAAGCCGCGGGTGAAAGCATTGGAGTTAGTCAATTTTTACAAGAACTAATGCTAGGCAAAAAAATTTTCAGATGCATATCCTCAAGAAAGTTCCTGTAAAAATTATTTTGCCTAACAAAAGCACTCGTGGGTTCTGTGGCCGGCAGGTTGCCCAAGCCATGTAGCACAGTGCTTGCTTTAAAGGGTCATGAAAGAGAAAATTTATTTGAGCTTTATTAAATCATTCTTCTACAACACCAAAAAACAACTCCTACCGTGAGAATTGGCTTGATAAGCCAGGTAACTTGCAAAAACGAAAACTGGTGTCGCCACCACCACCGTATAATTCCTGCACCAGCTCGCTGTGATATGGAATTTGACGGTGTATGTTCGGGTCTAGCTAATGTTCTACTGGCCAATATTGATGAATTCTGTTGTAAAGGTGTCAAAGAAAATACTTAGTTGAAGTATGACTCCACACTGATGTGCGGGCACTGCATGAAACTTGAAAAATGAAAGTTAAATCTCTTCTATTATTCCGCCATTTCTCTTCTATTATTCCGCTTATTGCCACAATGTTCATGAATACAGTTCTGAAAGATTGTTTTATCAGTCTAAAATGATTTACTGTTTCTCTTTAGTATCTCTGTAATGGACCTTTAGCAACAAAATGTGTGTTAGTATGCTACAGGTATTCTCAGCAGGGGCAAGAGCACCAGCAGCATGCTCAATGGTTCTGTACCAACTGATAATTTGAAGGATGTCCTGTGCCACTAGGGTTAGGCCAACGTGGCTCTGTATTAATCACCACAAGTGTATTATGCAAAACTTAATGGCCCAGAAATTGGTAATTCAGGGGGGAGTTGAATTAGCTGTTTATTTCTTCTTTTTTTCTTTATCATGGACTTCTCACATTACACTTTGTCACAACGCATTCACTTTAAAGTAACTGTGGAGAATAAGGTGGTTTGGTATTCAGACATGCCTTCTGTGTGTAAACAGTGCTAGATGAGCAATACAAAGATACACCATAGATGCTGACTGGCAACATGAAGGGGTTTGAGGGCAGCTACAGATATACATCCTTGTAGTCGTACCTATAGCACTATGTTCAATTTGTCACACAAGCATATGGCATCCATCACAACTGCATGCCTAGAAACAGACAAGGGCAACACACTCAATTACCTTTTAGTCTATCTACGAAGCACTACAATTTTTAGGCAACGAAATTGAAATCTGGCTTGTACCCATAAGTACTGCAATACAGTTGTTCAACATGTTCCTCTTGTGTGGAAAAAGGGCTGCATACGTTTTCTTTGAGCACAAGGGGGAGTGGTATCAGTTAAAGCCCCTCCATCCACGCGCCACCGCCGCTTTCTTAAGTAGCGACAACCTTTTCCCCTCACACCAAATCCGGTTCCGGCATTTCCGGTTTCAAAGTTTCCGGTTCCGACGTTACCGCTTCCTGGAGTTGTGCTGCGGGAATTTCCGCTTTGACTGCCGATGATGAGACGCCTGCGCGTGCTTAGCAGAGCTGTGGGAGTCACCATGAGAAGAATGCAAAGGCGACAAGCTGTTCTATTCCGCTGAAGTAGTAATTCGCGGTCGCTGTTTTCTAAATGCACGAAAAACGGCAGTGGTCTTCAAGCGCCCAGGCACTACATTCCACTGTACATTGTCTCGTGGCACAACCCGTCGCAGGTTTACGCAAAACAGCGAACACGATCAGATTGCTGATTACAATAGGCGGTGGTACTTGGATGGAATCGCATTCGCAGTTTAAACCGCAGCTGGTGCAATTAAAGCCTCTCCATAGACGCAAAAGTAAACAACGTTAAGAAAAACATAGCGTTACTTCCACTCGGAACTGGAAGCTGCAGCTACGGAAGTTCCGCTTGACGCCGGAAGCTAAGGGGGTGAGTGTCAGAGGAGCGTGGAGGAGGAGGTTAGGTTGGCGGTACTTAACCTGGTCGGCGGAAACGTGTATGGAGGGGCTTTAGTATCAGTTAATGGCTGTTCTCACGTATATGTTTTGTCATGTGTATTAGCAATCACCACTTTCCTCATCTGAGTGAGGTCATTTTTTAGAAAGTTTGAAAGTTGATAGAAGATGTTGCTCATGGTTGTTGCGGTTTTCTTCCTAACTATCCATTCATTGCACTGTGCACCCATGTCTTGGGCAACTAGCTGTTTGAAGGTCAGCATGCTATTGATGGGTCTAATGATAATCTCTAGTGCCCTCTCATTTGCTTGTTGCAATACTTAAGAGTTAGATTTTGTATATTGTGTCACTTGTTTATTTTCACTGTACTTTAGTTTCACTACATCTTGAATGTGTTGTGATAGTTCTTCTTTTGCAATGAAAGATATGGTGGGCAGTTGCCGACACTAATGTGATATTATGAATGCTTGCTGTATTTATCACGATTGTTTCATTTCGCTGGGGCAGTAATGGTCATTAGCTGCAGATGCTAGTCGCCCTTAAGTGCAATGTTTTTAAGTTGCATGATCCATTGAATGCACTGCATGCGCATGTTGTGGACAACTGCCTGTTTGAAGAAATTATCTGCATATTCAGTGGGTCTAATGTGAACATCTCTACTACTGACTTAGCTTCACTAAATCTTGAATGTGTTGTGATAGTTTTTATTTTGCCGTGACAGATGTGGTGGGCAGTTGCTGGCACTAATGTCATAGTACGAATGCTTGCTGTATTTACCACATGGTTGTTTCATTTCGTCGGAGGCAGTAGTGGCCGTTAGCAGCAGATGTCATTTGGCCTTAAGTGCAATATTGTTATGTTGCATAGTTTTGTCCATAATCATCCATTGAATGCACTGCAGACCCATGTTCTGGACAACTGCCTGTTTGAAGGAATGATCTGCATATTCAGTGTATCTAATGTGAAGATCTCTAGTACTGCCTGTGTAATTGCGAATTAGATTTTGTATTGTGTGTCATTTTGTTTTCACTGTGCTTTAGCTTCACTACATCCTGAATGCGTTGATAGTTTTCGTTTTGCAGTGAGAGATATGGTGGGCAGTGGCCGGCACTAATGTGATAGTACGAATGCTTGCTGTATTTACCACATGGTTGTTTCATTTTGTCTGGGGCAGTAATGGCCGTTAGCAGCAGATGTCATTTGGCCTTAAGTGCTATATTTTTATGTTGCATAGTTATGTTCATACTGATCCATTGAATGCACTGCACACCCATGCTCTGGACAACTGCCATATTTGAAGGAATGGCCTGCATATTCAGTGGATTTAATGTGAACGTCTAGCACTGACTGTATATTTATCAGTTAGATTTTATACTGTATGTTGCTTGTTTTCACTGTACTTTATTGGGATTGCACATTGAATGTGTTGTGATGTATTTTATTTTGCTATGAGAGATCTAATGGGCAGTTACTACCAGCCCCAGTCTGTGTATTAGTACAAATATTTATTATGCTTATCACAGCATTTTATAAGGCTATAGTTTTGTGATGATTAACTCATGCCTGACTTTTTTATGAGAAACATGTCAGAACTAATAAACAATCACTCATGCTTGGGATCCATGAAATCATCCTTGTAATCTTTCAATTGTCTTCAAAATACTTCCACATCAGGCCCAAGAAACTCCCGAACGGGCTTGAAAAATTACTCTCGGAAAGAACCGAGAAAACCTGATGAACGAGGTAAAAAAATACTCCGAGATCAGCTCCAACAAACCACAGAATGGGCTTGAAAAATTACTCTCAGGTAGAGCTACGAAACCTATATAACGAGGTAAGAAAATACCCCCACATTAGTACCAACAAACGCGAGAATAGGCCTGAAAATAACTCCCAGGAATAGCCGCTAAAACTTCGTGATGGAAGTAAAAATATACTCCCACTATCGTCCCTAAAAACCTTCGCACAGATTAAAAAATTACTCTCGTTTCTACATGCAAAAAACTTGGTCAGCATGGTAGTAAATTTTTACCTCGACTGGTACGTAGTAAAAAAAACCCAGAAACGGGAATGCGATACAGGACGAGCGGTTTACTCCCGTTTCGCGTTATTTTTGTTTAGTGTGTACTACATGCAGAGACAAAGCAACAACGCGCGCATTAGATCCCATTGATGAGATGAATATTTACAAATAATATTAGCGTTATAATTATATACGAGTGCTGATTGCTGTGCTATTGTTTGTTAACGAAGCTTTACCCCAAGTCTAAATATTTTAAGCCAGTTTGTCGTGTGCGTATCATGGCCACTCACGCTTAGATCGCCTTCCGTTTCTCTAGCACGGGTGCGCTTTAAAACCACGGCGCTGCAATTTTGCTTTCCTTTCCTTCCTTCTTCTCCGCCCTTAAACTGGCTCTCTTAGCTACTACACGCAGAGACAAAGCAACAACGCACGCATTAGATCCAATAGATGAGATGAATATTTACATTTATTATTAGCGTTATAATAATAATCGAGTGCAGATTCCCGTGTTATAGTTTGTTAACGAAGATTTCCCTCAAGTCTAAATATTTTAAGGCAGTTTGTCGTGTGCGTATCATGGCCACGCAAGCTTATATCGCCTTCCTTTTGTTTACCACAGTTGCGCTTTAAGAGCACGGCGCTGCAATTTTGCTTCAGAGACTTTCCTTTCCTTTCTTCTTCTCCGTACTTAAACTGCCTCTCTTACCTGCTAAACGCAGATATAAAGCAACAATGCGCACATTAGATCCCATAGATGAGACGAATATTTAGTATTCTATTGGGGTATAATAGTAATCGAGTGCAAATTGCCGTGTTATAGTTTGTTAACGAAGCTTTCCCATAGGTCTAAATATTTTAAGGCAGTTTGTCCAGCGCGTATCATAGCCACAAACGCTTATATCGCCTTCCGTTTCTCTACCACGGCTGCGCTTTAAAACCACGGCGCTGCAATTTTGTTTTTCTTTCCTTCCTTCTTCTCCGCCCTTAAACTGGCTCTCTTAACTACTACACGAAGACACAAAGCAACAAGGCGCGCATTAGATCCCATAGATGAGATGAATATATACAATTAATATAAGGGTTATAATAATAATCGAGTGCAGATTGCCGTGTTATAGTTTGTTAGCGAAGCTTTCCCTCAAGTCTAAATATTTTAAGGCAGTTTGTCGTGTGCGTATCATGGCCACAAACGCTTATATCGCCTTCCGTTTCTCTACCACGGTTGCACTTTAAAACCACGGCGCTGCATTTTTGCTTCAGAGACTTTCCTTTCCCTCTTTCTTCCCCGCACTTAAACTGGCTGTCTTAACTACCACACGCAGAGACAAAGCAACAGCACGCGCATTAGATCCCATAGATGAGATGAATATTTACAATTATTATTAGGGTAATGAGTATATTCGAGTGCTGATTGCTGTGCTATCGTTTGTTAACGAAGCTTTCCCTCAAGTCTAAATATTTTAAGGCAGTTTGTCGGGTGCGTATCATGGCCACCCACGCTTATATCACCTTCCGTTTCTCTACCACGGGTGCGCTTTAAAACCACAGCGCTGCAATTTTGCTTTCCCTTCCTTCCTTCTTCTCAGCCCTTAAACTGGCTCTCTTAACTACTACACGCAGAGACAAAGGAACAACGCGCACCTTAGATGCCATAGATGAGATGAATATTTACAATTATTATTAAGGTTATAATTATTTTCGAGTGCTGATTGCTGTGCTATCATTTGTTAACGAAGCTTTCCCTCCAGTCTAAATATTTTAAGGCAGTTTGTCGTGCACGTATCATGCCCACGCACGCTTATATCGCCTTCCGTTTCTCTATCACGGGTGCGCTTTAAAACCACGGCGCTGCATTTTTGCTTCATAGCCTTTCCTTTCCTTCCTTCTTCTCCACCCTTAAACTGGCTCTCTTAACTACTACACGCAGCGACAAAGCAATGACGCCCTCATTAGACCCCATAGATAAGATGAATATTTACAATTATTATTAGGGTTATAATAATAATCGAGTGCAGATTGCCGTGTGATAGTTTGTTAACGAAGCTTTCCCTCAAGTCTAAATATTTAGGGCAGTTTGTCGTGTGCGTATCATGGCCATGCACGCTTATATCGCCTTCCGTTTCTCTACCACAGTTGCGCTCTAAGACCACGGCGCTGCAATTTTGCTTTCCTTTCCTTCCTTCTTCTGCGCCCTAAAACTGGCTTGCTTAAGTACTACACGCAGAGACAAAGCAACAGCGCGCGCATTAGGTCCCATCGATGAGATGAATATTTACACCTGGTATTAGGGTTATAATTATATTCGAGTGCTGATTGCTGTGCTATCGTTTGTTAACGAAGCTTTCCCGCAAGTCTAAAAATTTAAGGCAGTTTTTCGTATACGTATCATGGCCACGAACGCTTATATCGCCTTCTGTTTCTCTACCACGGCTGCGCTTTAAAACCACGGCACTGCAATTTTGCTTTCCTTTCCTTCCTTCCTTCTCCGCCTTAAACTGGGTCTCTTAAATACTACAAGCAAAGACAGAGCAACAACGCGCGTATTTGATTCCATAGATGAGGTGAATATTTACAATTATTTTTAGCCTTATAATAATAAGCGAGTGTAGATTGCCGTGTTATAGTTTGTTAACGAAGCTTTCCCTCAGGTCTAAATATTTTAAGGCTGTTTGTCATTCGCGTATCAAGGCCACAAACGCTTAAATCGCCTTCTGTTTCTCTACCATGGCGCTGCAATTTTGCTTTCCTTTCGTTCCTTCTACTCCGCCCTTAAACTGGCTCTCTTAACTAGTACACGCTGAGACAAAGCAACAACGCGCATTGGATCCCATAGATGAGATTAATATATACAATTATTATTAGGGTTATAATAATAATTGAGCGCAGATTGCCGTAATATAGTTTGTTAACAAAGCTTTCCCTCAGGTCTAAATATTTTAAGGCTGTTTGTCGTGCGCGTATCAAGGCCACAAACGCTTAAATCGCCTTCTGTTTCTCTACCATGGCGCTGCAATTTTGCTTTCCTTTCGTTCCTTCTTCTCCGCCCTTAAACTGGCTCTCTTAACTAGTACACGCAGAGACAAAGCAACAACGCGCGCATTGGATCCCATAGATGAGATGAATATTTACAATTATTATTAGGGTTTTAATAATAATTGAGTGCAGATTGCCCTGTTATAGTTTGTTAACGAAGCATTCCCTCAGGTCTAAATATTTTAAGGCTGTTTGTCGTGCGTGTATCAAGGCCACAGACGCTTATATCGCCTTCCAGTTCTCTACCACGGCGCTGAAATTTTGCTTTCCTTTCGTTCCTTCTTCTCCGCCCTTAAACTGGCTCTCTTAACTACTACACGCAGAGACAAAGCACCAACGCGTGCATTAGATCCCATATATGATATGAATATTTACAATTATTATTAGGGTATAATAATAATTGAGTTCAGATTGCCGTGTTATAGTTTGTTAACGAAGCTTTCCCTCAAGTCTAAATATTTTAAGGCAATTTGTAGTGCGCGTATCATGCCCACGCACGCTTATATCGCCTTCCGTTTCTCTACCACGGCTGCGCTTTAAAACCATGGCGCTGCAATTTTGCTTTCCTTTCCTTCCTTCTTCTCAGCCCTTAAACTGGCTGTCGTAACTACTACACGCGGAGACAAAGCAACAGCGCGCGCATTAGATCCCATAGATGAGATGAATATTTACACTTATTATTAGGGTTATAATTATATTCGATTGCTGATGGCTGTGCTTTCGTTTGTTAACGATGCTTTCCCGCAAGTCTAAATATTGTAAGGCAGTTTGTCGTGTCCGTATCATGGCCACGCCCGCTTTTATCGCCTTCCCTTTTCCTACCACGGGTGCGCTTTAAAACCACGGCGCAGCAATTTTGCTTTCCTTTCCTTCTTCTTGTCAGCCCTAAAACTGGCTCTCTTAACTACTACACGCAGAGACAAAGCAGCAGCGCGCGCATTAGATCCCATAGATGAGATGAATATTTACTATTATTATTAGGGTTATAATAATATTCGAGTGCAGATTGCCGTCCCTCATGAAAATGATTATGTGATTTATGTTTACTGTATGTTTCCCGAAGTTCACATGAGGAAATATCCTTTATGTTTCCCCCATGTTGAAATTTGGCCACTTCTTTTATGTTTCCTTCATGTATCCTTCCTTTATGTATCCTTCATGTTACCGTACTTTATGTTTCCTCCATGTTGAAATTTGGCCACTGCTTTTATGTTTCCTCCAGGTATCCTTCCTTTATGTATCCTTCATGTTACCGTACTTCATGTTTCCTCCATGTTGAAATTCGGCCACTGCTTTTATGTTTCCTCCAGGTATCCTTCCTTTATGTATCCTTCATGTTACCGTACTTCATGTTTCCTCCATGTTGAAATTCGGCCACTGCTTTTATGTTTCCTCCATGTGTCCTTCCTTTATGCATCCTTTATGTTACCGTACTTCATGTTTCCTCCATGTTGAAGTTTGGCCACTGCTTTTATGTTTCCCTCGTGTGTCCTTTTAGCTTACCATACTTTATGTCTCCTAGATTTTGAAATATGACCACTGCTTTTGGCTGTATGACGCAGCTTAAGACAGCTGCTCGTAAACAGGAATTCATACAATACTGTGGTAAATGATTAGTTTATTAGACTAATCTATACAGTGGTGAGAGGGAATGTTTAAAAACGTTTTATAGCAAATGCAGCAGGCAATTCATGGACACTATAATTAGGAGAACCTGCTTCTACTGCTGCACCAGGAAGAAGTAGAAGCATGACAAATATAATGTAGCTTTTTTTTTCTGGCTCTTCGAACTGCTCTGGTATAAACAACCATACACTACACATCGCTACTGCATATGAACAATGTTCAAACAGGCTCAATAAAACTGTCACGGGCATGAACCTTAAGTGCTGCCTGTAATCAATAAACATAGTTGCGTGGATGACGACGTTGTTGTCACCATCAGCGACAAAGATATAGGGAATGACAAGCAAATTGAGAATGCACTCATAGTTCCTATGTATTTTGCAATGCCACGCAGTTCACAGTAACAATGACTAAATCACCCTTCGAACATCCACTCCGTCGCTTGCAGTTTACAGCGGCACATCACTTGGTGATCCCCCCTCCGCGCCATATTTGTGGTCGCATTAATTTACGTGCATATACAATACTATAAGCTTTGCATTAGGTATCTCTCGTCTAAATCTGAATATTGAAGTATGAAACAGCATATCAGAGACCATATTTTATCCTCCATGGGGTTAATTATGTGAATTTTCAGTTGCCACAAGAGGGGCAGTCATAACTGCATAAATTCAAAATGAATACGGACTAGAATGAATAATAAAAGCCCACCCGATAATTATACATGTTACAAAGACAACAAAAAATATACCAAATGCTTCTTTAGGACAGTACACTGCCACAATAATGAAACATCACACAGAAGGCTAGATGAACTAAACGAAGATTAAATGAACATCAACATATAAAAGAAACAAAGGCCATAGTTTGTACAACAAAACACGAGTTGCCAGATCAGTTGCAACACCAAGACAGAAAAAGAACATGAAAAAAGATTATGCAGATCCAACACACATGTTAAATGTGAAGCAAAATGGTTAATGAAATGCTAATTTCTTTCCCTTCCTCCAGTCTTTGGCGTAATATAATACAGCAGTTTCTGTCATAGCAGGACCTCTATACACATATGCATTAGTATTAGCAGGGTACCATGACATACGCAATGTCTTAGAGAACTATAAAGATTGCCCGCAATGTGTACACTAGAGATGGGCAAATATCATTTTTTTTCTGACACAGGCACATGTATTTATAGCAGAAAAATTATTTTCGTATATTAAGATACCATGCCTGCACTGATTGGTGCAAGACAGCTAACAGCAGGAACAAAATTGTTTTAAGGACATCACTAATTGTCATTAAAACTGCCCGAACAGCCTCTCAACATCGTTAGAGACTGGTTGCAAACAAGCAAGAAAGAACGACTGCTGTATTACTAGTTGTGGGGGGCGGGGGGGAAGCTGTTGAAGGACCTGTGTGCCTAAAACACATTGAAAGGGCCTGCATGTTACAAAAATACCTAATAGCTCACTTTCAAGTACAATATGTTAAGTATTGGAATATTCTCCCACCACTAATTATTGATAGCACTTGCATGGCAAAGAAATGATATGCTTCTTGTAAATACAGCAAATATGTTAGGTGAGAAACAAGACTGAGCAGAACAAATGACTAGAACTGCTAAGGTTACAAGGAATAAAAATGACTAGCAGAAATGCTGAGCATATAAGTAAGAATAAAGTTATCAGAACAATAAAACCATTTCAGCAGAACCCATACTGCTGACCCAAGGTTTACAGGAAGAATGGAGCGATTAAAAATCATAGAACAAGAAATGACAGTAAAGCCAACGTTTCATCCAGTGGACTAGTAGAAAGTGCACTTGTCTTCCTCACAAATACAAGTCCACGAGTCAAAACATTAATTTTGCCGGCATCCCTTGTTCTAGCTACACCTGTTGATCGCTTCATGAAGTTAAAGAGATCCTAGTGCACTTGTCCACGAGCCAGCATTGCAGACAGGCTCCCCTTCACCTCCTTTGCTCCGACGTTATAGAGGGAGCACGTGTAGGCTGCAAAGGGAAAAAATAAAAAAAATAAAAAAATCCAATAATGACCGAGTTCATTTGCAATCCCTAATTGTATGAACTGTCTAGACACTGTATTTGGATCTTATCGAAAAGATTGTAGTGGTAAAATTCACTTACACACAACCGCCTCAACCCTCTTCTGGTCTAAAGCCTTTTTTGGTGCCGCGTCTTTGTTAGCACGGCAAACCTTGCCATGGAGGAAGCTATTTTCCAGCTCCTCCGGGCTAAACACTGCACGAAGGAGCGCCCGTGCGAATTCCGATGGCTGGTGCTTTGCGCTGAGGCTGATCCTCCGACTCCGACCACAAAATTGCTTTCCAAGAAACTCAAATCCTTCAAACAGAGACAAACTCACGAAAAAGACTGCTATTGGAGTCATGGCACATTCAGAATACCACGTGAACAAAAAACGCGTGAAAGGCAACCTACCCTCGGTGTATATCCATTGCCTTGGCGACATGATGAAAAGAAGAAAAGGATGCCCAGCCAGGTAGATTCCCGCTCGAGTTCACCAACACCAAAACGTCAGCGCTGCCCCGTAACTTCCCTACCTTCCACCTCCCATCAGCAGCACTCTCGCGCGTCAAGCTCTCCCAGCACCAGTCATTCCAGTAGCACAGCAGCCGTCTCACCCCCTTTGTTTCCCGCCCCCCTTCCCCTCTGTGAAGTGTCTCCCCACCTTCCGTACTCTCTCCTCCTTTTCTTTACAAAAGATCCTTTAAAAGCTGCACACCACCACCCCCGAAGAGCAACCCCTGAAGAAGGAGCTGAACGGGCTCCAAAATGTCGGGCTAATAAAACTCAGTTATTTGGTTGGAGTAAGTCTGAAAGTCCTAATCTGATGGTAAGCAAGTGTACTCGCTCAGTATTGAACAGCCCGAGACTAAAGCTAGCCAATTTTAATGGCAGCTCAACATTTCACAACGCAATCAAGGCACATAAGGGTGAAGTGACCAAATGTTTCATTATATGCAGCATTTGTTCAGGGCCATAAGAGGCGCATAAATACAGTGGCTGAACCTGAAAGCACTCTGCACTGTTCATGCAACATGTGTGCTGAAATTAGCACTTTCACACGCAATAACCAAATAAATGATGCATTCAAAGCACGTGAAGAAAAAAGACAAGTAAGACATGGTGGTGTTGAACAAACACATAGAAAGGTTGTACATCGCAAATTTACAAAGGGCGACTAGTATTGTGGGCGAATATTCAAAATTTCATTGTTTAGACCTTGTTATGCAATCTGTGTTTGACTATTCGCTATTTTAACACTGCTGAATATTTGTTTTTGTTCAAAGATAAGGGATAACACTTCTTTAAGCCTCAAAGGAAACAGACCGATGCCAGCAGAGAACAGTAATAATATTATTGCAAAATAATCGTCGCAGTGGCACTCGTTCCTGAACCCAACCTTCAGACAGATAACTCATGCTCGATAATGTCCAGTCATTTGTACATAATTTATATAGGAATTTGTTCCCTCGATCACAACAAATCAACATATATGGCTGATCTCTCCATGTTTGTGTCCATTTAAAGCTATCTACGGTGCCTCGTTGTATCAGACTCTTTGCCTTCAAGAAACGCAACACTATGTGCATCTGAACACTTGCTGTTCCCTTGTATTTACTGCCAGTGCCTTGGTGCACCAGTTAGCTAAAAGCAGTTGTGTCACATCTTCAAGCTCCCTAATTGACTGGTTGAGAACAGAATTACATGCATGTGTCGAATAATTGAAATGAACTTTTTTTAGAAAATGATGCTACATACTAACATTTCATTCTAATTTGATTAGAAATGAAGAAATATTTTATGTTAGATTAGAAAATGACACTTTTCTAACTGCCATTCGAAGTGCATCGAGCAATGAAGTCAACTTGTTCCAAGGAGTCCTTACGTTTCAACAAATCCAAAATTAAGCAAGTTCACTATTACAAAGCAGCACTGTAGATAACACAGGGACAAAAATGAAGTACAGCACTGCATCCTCAGGCTTCTCTATGCCTGTTTGCGGTGCTGGTTTCCATTGATGAGTCATAACTCTTTTAAATGTTGCGCACCACTCGTAGGCTACAATGACAAGAAAACTGCATTGAAAAAGATGTGGGAACACGCTCAGTTAAAATTAACCAGCAGCATGAAGACAACACCAGCATCACCACCACCTAGTTGTGGTGCTATGGCTGGGCAGTTGATCAATTGACTTACGAGTTCATGGATTAAAGCTTTATTCCTGTTACTTTTTTACAGCAATTGTTCTGGTAAGCTCACATTAACAAAATCAGGCAAAAAACGGCATTTTGTTCTTTGTTGCCAATTTAAACAGCAAGCACGGATGACAATAGGAGTGAAGGGAAATCTTTCAGTAATAATAAAAGCAACTCCATTCAATTCTTTCTTTTTTCAGAATGTGTGCCTCGTGACAAAGTCATCGCATGTAATTTTTTTGACTTATGAACATAAATCCACAATTCCGTTCATACAATTAAGAGGTACCAATTCATCAAGCTTAATTTTTAAATCGACACCCAGCTCTAATCGCCAGATAATGTGCTAAAGCAGGCACAAGACAGCCATGGCCACATAAAATATTAGCTGAAGGGGTAAGCCATTGCTAAGAGGAAGATAATGTTTCACTAATTGTTGGCTACTTGTCTTAAAGTTTTGTGTGAAAGCACTCCGAGACATAATCTCTAAAAAATAAAATTCTGCGATTTTAAGTGCCACAGCCACAATATCATTATGAGGCATGCTGTAGTGAGGCAACTGGGGTTTCTTAACGTGCACCTAATGTATAGTACACAGGTGTTTTTGCATTTTGTCCTATTGAAATGCAACCGCCGCAGTCAGGATTTGATCCCACACCCTCAAGTTTTGCAGTGCAATTCCAAAGCAACTATGGGCAGGTTGCAAGTGCTAGGCGGCGCCCCGTCTTTCCGACCCCTAGCGCCATCTGACGAATAGTTGCGCGAATGTGGTAGGATTACTCACGGCGTCAGCAGCCCGCACTGCGTGTTTGGCGTGCTGTCAAACGATAGCGATGGCGCGAAACAGCGTGCCGATATTAATTTTAGCCGGGTTTCGGGGAATTACAAGATCTTCATAGCTTTTTTCGTGAAAGGAATTTAGGGAAAGGAAGTCGTCTATTTGAAGTGGGGCACGTCTACGACGTGAGGGAAGTGTTGAACTCGCACTGATCGGAAGCGACTGCTAGGTTTATTCCGCAAACGAAAAATAATTCACCAGCGAGATGCGTGAAGCTCAGCGTAATTTACTTCGTTATGCAAAAGGATAGATATTTGGGCGAGTTGGTACGGTAACATGATTTTGGGTTCTAGCGCGAAGTAAAACACGGACACAGAAAGGAAGCAGACAGGACAAGCGCTACGGTGTGGACGCATAAAATTGCAGGCGAAATTGATTCTTGAAGATCGGCGACAGCAAACAAATCCTAGCGGGGAGCTGCGATTGCCGTGCTGGCATCGCAGGGAAGTGCAAGGATGCTGCGGTAGCTTCCCTGTACATACATGACGGCAAATACGAATCCAAAACATCTCATCCAAGAACGTGGGCCGTATGAACGACTCGTAAGACCTACCAGAGGTATTCTAACGTTGCTCTCCCCAAACACAAAAAAAAAGGGGATGGACTTATCAGTTGTGTAAGACTACGCTGAGAAAATATTTTCGCCCAAGTTACTGGAAGTGCGATACTTTTATGTTACGATTTTTCAGTGCGTGCAAAGGAGGTTCCAATAAACCACGTTGTCAAAAATTTTGGTGATCCCATCTGCACCTTCGTTGATATGCTGCCATGGGCGCAGAAGAGTGTATGCCAGCTCAGCCGGCTGCAACCCCTCCTCAAATCTCTCAGCAAGCCCTAGCGCTGTTTGAATGGGAGAGGATTGGGAAAGAGTTCCACGGCTTTACTGCGGTACAGTGTAGGAACAAACTACTTTGTTTGATGCATATCCTGGTACGTACTGCAGGCAGTGACGTAGCAAGGGGGGAGGGGGCGTGGGCTCCGGGTGCAAGGGGCCAGTGGGGGGGGGGGTCATATACGTCTGGAGACACACAGAAATTGTTGATATCCTCGCCTTCCTCCAATAAACCCGGGGGAGGGGGGGGACAGAAGACCTATGGGCCCCGGGTGCCAGACGACCTAGCTACGCCACTTACTGTAGGTGTCCCGTTGCTGCCATCATTGCTGTAAAAGCAAAGAATTCAGCGTTATAACGCACTTGGCATAACGCCGGAACTTAAAACAGCTTATGCCGTCGGACGAGCGCTATCCAGTGTTGACGCCGTTCTGTTTCATACGGTCGGCTTGGAAACCTGTAAAACTTTGTTCCTCGTGAGCTGGTGTACGTGCTGTTGCAGCCCACTACTCAGCAGCTCGGGTTGCACTTCGGCATTGCTCAGAAAAGGCAACCGCTACGCGCGAAACAGTGCACATACAGGCTTTCCGAACGCAAGCGGGCCGGTCGTATCCTGCCGGTTCTGCGCTCGCCGCCGCGAGGGGCGCCCTAGTAGGCGCGGGAACTACGTTCCCAACCTGCCTATACCACCAACTAAACAGCATTGGAAGTATGGACTCCCAGTGTCATGGCATATGTTTCTGCCTGTTTGTACAGCAAGAAATTTCTCTGTTCTGATAGGTATGAATACAAAGAGGCATCAGAATTTTCGCGAGTAGCTTTGTTTTGAAGAAACTAATTTACTTATGTGCACTGGAACACTGTCATCATCAAGATGGTCTTTTTGCACAACATTACAGCACTAAGCATTCCTGCGACTTAGTAACTATGTCCTGGAGATCTTTTCGGAACAATGAGCACCTTCTGCAACTTGTGCTTAAATTCAGCCATTATAACAGAATGATGACCATTAGGCTGGGTTTGTTTTGGGGGTAGATGAGGAAGAGAGCAACATAAGCAGGGCAAAACCTGGCAAATGACCTATTTTTAATGCCAGCAATCACAGGGACAGAACTTGGGTGTACAGCTGCAGCTGAGCCCAAGCAAAAGTCATTGCAGTGAAAAGACCCATCTCCACAACACAAAAAAGAAAGGTGACCAATGTCTGAAGCACAACAAGGTGCTTCATTTTTTTAAATTCACGGCATTCTGCACCGGAAATATCCACCCAGTGACCATAGCACCCACAGTTATTTTAGTGCTTCTGGGGAGCCTCTTCGGTGAAAACAGCCAGATCTGGGGTGCATGAGGAACTGACTGCTGCATGACAAGGACACATGCCGAGTGACCCTGTCACAGAACAATGTGCACATGCGTTTCTCAACATAAACAACATGGTTAAAATTTTACACTTATTCTACTTGCCAAACTTGGCTCCCACTGGCTGTAAAAAGCCGCACTTTTTTTTAATCAGGTTTTCTCAGGTGTGGGTTATACACAAATCAGGCCTATAGCTACACATTAATACACTGCAGTGCCACTGCGACTACTTTGTCAGATAAAACTGGTGACAGATATAAAATGTTATTTCACTATTGTCGCCGTTTTCAAGCTAATCACTCTCGGACAAGCTCAGCTCATCGGCACGCTTCCCAAAGCTGATCGTCCTCTGTGCCGTCCATGGCGTTTGATATCCCAGCAACTCTAAAACTCTTTGCGATGGTGCCCACTGACACGAAATGCCATGCGTCCAGAATCCAACCGCACACTTGCTGAAGAGACAATTGCTTCAGTCGTCCTGTCGGAGTTGTTTCATGGTTGCCCGGGGCCATTCACTTAGCGCCGCAGAAATTCTGTCTTCAATGGCCCGTTTGCGCAAACATAGAGCAGTTCCCGCACGCTTGTCAAGCCACCAGGAATCATGGCCAATTTCATTCAGCAGTCGGCCAGCCAAGCCTTCACTCGGTCTGTTAGGCTGACGCGCAACGATGATGATAATGGTATGCGGTGAGTGAGAAAAACTAACTGGCGCCAACTTGTAGAACTTCGTGGGACTAGACATGTCTTGGCGTTTCTTTTTAAAATTTTTGCACCCGGAAGTGGGGGGTGTGAGCTATACATGGAGGCAGTTCACACACGAGTATATATGGTGTGCTGCTCTTTACACAAAATTAATTACACAGCTCAAAAGTCACCGTTTTCACACGACGGCCAAAGTTAGCACTTTTCACAGGACTGCGTTGGGACCTCATTGGGAGCAGCAGGGTGCTTCCAGTCAGAGTCCAGATCTTATGGTCCTCTGACGCCGGGAAGATTACCCTGAACAAGATCATAGAGGGGCTCGTCCCCACATGCCACTGTTAACTTGCCTGTAAAGTATGGCGTGTTCACTTGTACGACAGCTGGAGGCAGGTAGCTTGTTGAGGAGGTAGCTTGTTCGTCCCGTCATATGCACATCTGGAATGCCTTCTCATCTGACAATTGCGGTATTACAACCGGTATCTCGTAATACACGAACATTTCTTCCTAGAAGTCGGCCTTCAACAACTGGCATCCCGTCGATGAGGAAAGCTACAGCATTCCCAGGTTTCTCGTCGTCACTGTCACTTGATCGGCGAGTCTTCTTTCCTGAACATTTCGTACTTTCACTGGACGAGTCCTAACTGGTTGAGATTCCGTGAGTGCACACGAAGAACTCGGCTGGTTGTCCCCATACTGTTTTCGGCGATTTTCAGCTGTATGTCCCATTCTGTTACAGAACTTGCACTTTAGCATATGTTCAGGTGGATTACGGCAGTCAGGAGCCAAATGCCTAAACCGGTGACAGAGGATGCACACGAGTTGCAGTTTCCTGGGAGCTTCAATGTTTTCCCCACCGGAATCCTTTGTGTTATCGGGACTGTTTCCTAGGTTTTTCTAGTTCTGCGCTTCAAGAAAGCGATCCGTCAAGCTAGCAAGTTCGTCAAGGGATTTGCACTCTCGCTCCCCCAAGAAAATGACTAGCTTTGATTCACAACACCGCAGAAACTGTTCAGAGATCATGTGACCTCATAGACCTTCATACATTTTAGGCATGTTAGCCATCTAAATCCAATTATCAAAATAGGTTGAAATTCTTGCTGCTAACTGTCTTCCAGTTTCGCCCTCTACTGCTCGTGCTTTCCGAAACTTCTCTTTGTAGACTTGAGTTGTGAATCGGAACCTCTGTATTAAAGCTTTCTTTACCTTCTGGTAATCTAATGAATTGGGGGCAGTCATCCGACCAATCACAGTTAAAGCTTCACCAGTCGGACACATGCTCACAGTAAGAGCCCTTTTTTTTGTGGCCAGTCCTGCCCTGTTGCTACGTGCTCAAATCGCTGCAAATACGCGTGCAAGTCATCGCGTTTCTCGTCGAACAAAGGAAGTAACTTCTGTAGATTGAGGGATGACGAGGAAGTTCTGGGCGCAGTCAAAATTTCAGAAGCCGCTGCTTGCACATTCCAAGCTCCTTCCTGAAGCTGCAGCTTTAGCTGGAGGATCTCACGCTGCGTCTCGTCAGCTTCCTTGATTGCCTCTCACTCCGCAGCTCTCTCATCCCTTTGTTTTGCCTGTTCGGCTTCAACCCATCTGCGAAGTTCTGCGCCTGACAATCCTAGTTGGAGTCCTATGGCCGCAAGTTTCTCTAAATCCATGGTGCCATCTACTAATGTGCGTCTGCGCTCAAGCGAAACTGCCCTCTTGCACTGTATCCACGAGTGAATCCTGGCAAGCTCGCCCATTTCTGATGTTATTGGGTGCAGGATCACTCCAGAAAGAGGCAGAAGCAGCACACAAAAGCACAAACACACATCAGACTTGTATTCTTGGTCCAAGCTTCTTGGTACCACCTGGTACGCAATGTCACCTACAATACCATGATTAGGGTATGATTTTGGTAACTAAAAATTAGTACACAACAGAACATATTGTCTCTGCTACAAGAACTAACTACTGTATGAAAACCACATAAACAAGCTTGAAGGAGCCCCATATCATGAAACACATTTCCTGATCCATAAGGCTTCTTTACTGACAGAGTGGCTAAAGAATTATAATAGAAGAATCCAAGAGGATGAATATATTTCATTCAATAGTAGTTCCGCACTGTTCTCTTTAGTTTTTTTCATTCCTTTCTGATACCCCAGTAAGAAGCGAACATTTTTTGCAACATTAAGTGAGTGCCCTTCCTGGCAATGAGTGCCACTTTAAAGGCACGCTGCTAGACAGGAAAGAAAAGTGTTACTTGGAATTGATTGCAGTGTTGATTGGAAAATCGGCCACCACTTTATATTTTAGGAAGCCAAGAAACAAACACACCAAGGACAACACAGGGGAAATTACTTGTACTTGTCAATTGAAATAAAGAAATTCTAAAAATAATGGAATGGAAAGTGGATAAAGAAACTGGCTGAAGGTGGGGAACGATCCCACGTCTTCGCCTTACGCGTGCAATGCTATACCAATTGAGCTACTGCGGCACCATCTTTCTATCCACTTTCTGGGGTATTTATGTGTTACTACTACAACTAACCCTGTGACTGTTAGCCAGCGCCACCACTTGCAAACCTTGGTAGCGGATGTGGTACATCCTTTCTGCCACAAGCATCACGAGTACATGATCTTGGTGGGTGAAGACAACTCGGCAATAAACCCACACACGCTACCTGAAGGCATCAATCTTGTCGGATTCGAGACCCTCATTAAATAATTAATGAGGGTTCATTTGGGCGCTGGCGATCACTCCCAAGGTTAGTTCTAGTAGTAACACAAACACCCCAGAAAGTGGATGGGAAGACGGCGCCGTGGTAGCTCAACTGGTAGAGCATCACATGCATAATGCAATGACATGGGTTTGTTCCCCACGTGCGGCAAGTTGTTTTTCCATCCACTTTAATTCCATTATTTTCCTATTTCTTTACTTCAATTAGCAAGTACAAGTAGTTTCCCGCGTTGTCCTTGATGTCTGCTTGTTGGCTTCTTATGATATGATTAATAAAAATCGGGCCCCTCGGTTAACCCCCTTTCTTCTCGATCACTTTATATTTCGTTATTTTAAACAATATTTGCAAAATACCTTACACTATTAATTGTCACAAGCAAAGACGTGTATCAAAAAAGTGTTTGTTAGCAGAAGAATGGTGGTTTCCATAACCAACTATATTTAGGTCACTTGAAACCATAAAAGAAGATTTCAGAATTAGTGGCAACATTGCACTATGTAGTTTTACCCTAAGAGCACTGCAACCGAGGTACTTCCGACAAATGGACTCCCTCATGAGTGCTTTCTACAGCCAGTGTCGCTAAATCTTTACATGCAACAGCTTGTAAACTATATAATAACAAAGTGCGCATGGTCAAAGTGATTAAATTTGCCCATCTGACACGTCTAAAAGCAAGAAGTAAGCACTTACATCGTAACATCCGTGAAGGCACCTAGTTCAGACACACTGAGCATTCCAAATCAAAAAGCCTACTAAACATACACAGGCCACTTTGGGTAAGCACACATTGGGCAAATATTCAGAATCTGCTCTGCCACATACATTTTCTATTCCAAAGCCACTGTAGCACATTTCTAATGTTGAGCTTTATTCACCTGATGTATTTATGATGCATTCACTTATTCCTACTACAAGCCATGCTTGCTTGGCCCAATCAGGAGCTAATACAGCATTTACTACAGGGTAAAGAGCAGTCAAAATCACAAACCTTGCAGGCAGGCAGGGTCGCAGGTGCTGAAGATGCCACAGACATAGCCCCTGTCAGCTCTTGTGTCGCCTTTTTCAAATTTTTTGCCATTTTCTCAAGGCCTGAAAAAAAGAGAGAAGTTTTAGGAACCCGTATGGCCTCTCAGTGATACAAAACTCGAGGAATGTAAGGTATATTGATTGATATGTGGGAATTTATGGTGCAAGGGCCAGATATATGGCCAAGAGCACCATACACATGGTGATGGTTTTTCAATGAATTCTTTCTGAAATTAGGAATTGTACTTTGAATGGTGGATATAGTATGGCTGTAAACAGGCCTAATATCAGTCGCTTTAAGTTGCATAATATATGCAAGTACTAAAACAATGACAATGACCAGAGATATAAAATACGACCATAAGTGTTTTGTTAAGCAGGGATGATGTAATAAAATGTGTAGGTGAACGTAACACTACTGCCTCATCAGGGCCCTTGCATTAAAAGGTCTCGAGACGTGCTGTACTAGGTGCACCTAACGCAGCAGCAGCCTCTAGTAAGAGGCCGTACTACGCAGCTTTTGGACTGAGAATGTGCAGTGCTAGTGTCATTAAAAAATTTTTAACACAGATTTGGTGTCATATAATGGGTTTGTGCCATTAATGCGATGTAAAGGGATGCGCTGTTGATAAGCTAAAGGAAAGTGCCTTTACCTCCCGATTTCTGCTTCCCAACACTCCAAAAGGAGATGGATGACCGTCAGTCTTTCAGCACATCTGCATGTAGAAGTTTGATCACCAGTCAGCAAGAAGTTGCGCGTACCATATTTGTACCCTATTCTTTGTCAAGAGAACAGGACATCGGTTTCTCGTGATTTTATTATTGATGGGGAAGTGTGTAACAGTGCCTTCAAGATGAACTTAGATGAAAATTATCATCCCACAAGTGTTGCCAATAATCTCTTAATCTTTCCGAATTAAAGGTTTCAAATCTATAGCTGGGTCAGCTATGGAAGAGTTGAAATCTTTTGTCACTGTAAATGTAGTGATTTCATCGGCGAGCACATCACCTTTGACACCTCTGTGCCTGGGTACCCAGCATGACACGTTGACTGCATGCATAAACAACGTACAAGAGTGAATACCCCGACAGGGGCCTTTAAGGGACAATAAATGATGATGATGAATAAAGATCAATATTTACAGGATTGTCATGCTTTTGTAGTGATACTAAAGCTTTCGTAGTGATACTAAAGCCTTGACAATGCTGAGAGAGTCCGTAAATTTAACTGCCTTTGCTAGTTTTAATTGTTTGATATGTTTTACAGGAATAATAGTGTACAGGCTTCAGTCGTAAAGATACTTGTTTGCGCATGCAGAATGCCAGACTTTGGAAAGGACAGATGAAGTGCTGAATGAGACACGCCGGCTTCCGACTTTGATGCATCGGTATAACATTCTTCCGGGCAACAGTACTTCAACTAAGTTCAAAGAAGTGCATTTGAATGTCCCTCTTAGGAATGTGGGATAGATGCTGTGAGGCAACAAGTAGAATATGAAATCAATTTATGTTGTCAACGTTGGTGGCAGCAGTTGTTGCCCTGAATTCACTCTAAGAGTAGGTAATGCAAAAGGCACTGTTTATTCTACATACCAAGCAATTGTTTTGCATCAGCATATTTTCCTTTAAGCCGGCTGGCATTTGCCGAGACTACGTGTAATTTGTCTGCGAGCTCTTGGACTTTCGCTCGCGAAATCTCCAGCTCCTCTTTTAGGCACTCCCCCTCGTCCTCAAGCCCACAGCTGCATTTACGCTGTTGAGAAATTTGTGGAAGAAAAACAGTGTTAATGAATTCAACACCAATGAAGTAAATATTCTGCAGTTATATATTTACAATCCTGCACCACACCATGCACCTGTATATAGAAAAGCAGCATATGTGGTCCAGGCTTCACAAATGAGATTTCAAAGGCAAGCATTGGAAGAAATAAAGTATCTAAGAGTGGCAATAAGCTTAAGCTCAAGGTTGTCAACAGAGAAGTCCCTTAGTGTTTTGTAAATGTACTATCATGAGCAATATGAAAGGGAACACAGGAACGCGTGGCAAACAGCCTCGGAGCGATACGCGGATGGCGCTGACAAAAACAAAGACGGAAAGGAGGGCGCTCTTCCATTAATTGTTGGCACTCCCACCACGCTGGCATTTCTACAAAGGAGCAGCTTACGTCATGGATCGTCCGACAGTTGATAAGACGGTAATCGTCGCCAGTGTCTTACAACGATTCACTTTCTTTCCTTTCATTCCCTTTTTTTTCGCGCAACCGCTTGATAGTACTCCAAGGTCAAGTTTGCCCTGTATTTCAAACCGATTCTTTATTTGAATCAACGCACCCGGTTGCCAGTGGCACCTCGAACAGCGGTGATGATTGAACCAATGACGACAGAGGAATGGAATCAAGAAAAATTTTAAAAAGGCACCTAGATAAACTGTCCCTCGTGCGACATTGTTGCACAAAGTTCATTCAGAAAAATTCATGTTGCACACTGCAGTGGCCCACGCAGAGCAGTCAACTCAGATTTTGTAGCCTCAAGATGCCTCGAGTGCCTCTTAAAGAGCGGGAAGATATAGTAGAAATGTCTAAAAGTGGTTATACGCAGCGCAATATTGCTCTCGTGACAGGCTGCCCATTGAAAACGGTCAACCGGATTTCCAAGCTTACCGAGACGAAGGACGCATAAACTATGCGCCGCACCGCAGACGACGCCGATCAACAACAAATGACAAAGACCTTTGCATCGTGGCTGCCGTCAGCGACAAACCATTCCAAAGTGCAAAGGACGTTCGAGGTGCTCTTGGATTGGATTACTTGAAGCTACAGCATGGTACGACGAAGGCTTAGAGAAGCAGGACTGCGAAGTCGCATCACCGCAGAGAAACCTCTGCTCACCGCAGCCAACAAAGCAGCTCGCTTGAGGTTCGCTATTGAACACCGCAGCTGGAGCAAGAGTGAGTGGAAGTATGTAGTTTTCTCTGATGAGTCCACGTTCTCGAGCCGCTGGGACCAACGAAAGAGAGTGGCGGACCGAAAACACACGCTTTAGTCCGCAGAATATCGAGGAGGTGGCCGCCAGCGGACGCGTCTCTGTGAACGTCTGGGGGTCGATTCCCCACGAAGGCCTAGGCCCACTGGTGAGAATTGATGGGAGGTTCACAAGTGCTGCATATTGCACTCTGCTCGAGCACAAGATGATCCCCTATCTGTTGAACGGGCCGCACCCGAATGGGTGTTATTTTTTCCGGCAGGACTTGTCTCCTGTTCACAAATCTAAAGAAGTGGCGCGCCTTTTGGAAGAACCAGGGGTAATGCAACTTCAGTGGTGCACGAATGGTGCCGACATGAACATTATAGAGCACGTTTGGGGCCGTGTGGAAGTGAACCTTTCGAAGAGCTCACTAGAATTGGCAAACTCCAACCAACTATGGGAAGCAATAGAACATAAGTGGAAGCGCCTTCAGCGTGATGCTACATTCATCAAGGCTCTCTGCGTGTCTCTGCCCCAAATAATCGAGGCCGACGTTCTAGTCGACGGTGGCATGACGCGTTATTAGGCCACCAATGAACAAAACAAAGGACGACGATAAGCAGCGATGACGCTATTGCCTTATTTCATTTGCTTCAATATCTTTTTAATATTCAGCAAGCGCCAATAAACTTATTTTGAGCTCACCCTCAAAGACCATTTTTTCCCAATTAACAAGATTTACCACAAATCAACATCGAAGTCAGGAACAATGCTACCTTTAGTAACGATTCGACGCAAAAGGTTACCAGTGACACAATATTGAACAGTGTTATCACTGTCTGCTGGCGATGCGAAGTTCCGCACATTGCAGACGCACGGTGGGAGTGCGAACAGTTGTTAGAACAGCGTCCCTCTTTCCACTTTGTTTTCGACGGTGGCCGCTGCGTATCACCAATATAGCTGGGTCTGAGGGTGTTTTCGGCGCGTTCCTGTGTTCCCTTTCATATGGCTCATACTAGTACATTGAATGAGCTTGACATGATGTAAGTTATGACATGCAAGACCATTTAATTATGCCACGCCACTTAAGTGTGCCTTCCTTTAGCACTGGTATTGTCACCTCCATGTTTCACAACAAAATACAACTTTTGTTTCCCATTTGTTATGTCCCTTTACTGCCCTCATGTAGAAATGCGTAGACACAGGTTCCTTTTTAAGGCTATAAAATGACTAATTAAACTTATTTAAAAGGTATAAGCAGCACCTTCATAGGTCTCCATATATTCACTGACAGTAGATAACAATGACAAGGTAGATGTCAGAAATAATTAGGATAATTGCTGAAGCAGCAATGCCCCCTTGTAACAGTGGCGGCTTAGTTTTTTTATGCAGTCAATTTGTTGTGCTAGACTTGCCTTCCGTCCAGCAAGGCAGCTCTGAGGGAGTTGGCCAGCTACCAGTCTGGTCCGCCTCCTTTCCATGGCCACCTGTGACCCTGGAACATTATAGAACACCAAACTCAATTTCATTCAAGTGGTGCAAGAACCATCTGGTTTGTCTCTTTTGCAAACTAAGCAACAAATAAAAGAGTTAAGCACTGTAAACTGACTGATATACGCGATTTTACAAATATCACTGCCTGCAACTTGATTGCAGGAAAAGCTATGATATGTACTGGGACAAGGATTAAGGCATGAAGTGCAAATGTTTGATCAAATAGCTCAAGCAAAAGTTCTGCACAAACAGTAGTTAATTTCATGTGGTGCCAGGATATGTCAGACAGATGTCAAGCAAACTAGACAGAGCCATGTCATATTCTTTCCAAATTGTCATCCACCCTGTGGTTCAGAGTGAATACAGCACAGCTGTGAAGTAATTGCACAAGAATTCTTCTGTTTAATGGACAGTGTGAACTAGCAGGTCTCAGTGCAGGGTGTGCAAACTTAATGCAAAGGGAAATCGCTGGTATGGCAGTTCAGTGGTCGGAGACAATAGGGCGAGACTGAACCATGTGTCGTCGTCAGTTGCTTACAGTGCTTCTACAGCAGAATAGCTGTAGAATGCATGAATGCATACTATGACTGCACGAATCACTAGAACTGAGAAGCACATGCACAATACTAATGTCCTTGCAGTTGTTTTGAGCAAAAGTACACCATTTACATGAATATTATATACCTATTGACCATGCGGTAGAATGCGGTAGCTCAGCAGTACCTGGCACTGTCATGCGACCAAAAAAAAAAATGATCGTGCCTTACCATATGCAGTCAAAAAATTCATTTTACTCTTACAACGGTAAGCTATTTTTCGCTTATAGGCCTACTGACAACGCTCTGTGACAAGCGATTGCGAACGGCGGCAATGACAATTGATCAAGCTTAGATAAAAGCCTCCCTTACTAGTGCAACTTCCAATTTATCTCTGCCTAGAACATACTGCTGCCGGAAGCAACCAAAAAGAACTACTCTCCCATTGCCAAAACATATGCAGGCGCATATTTATTGTCTGCCCTCAGGACCTCCACTTCTTCAGTTGCCAAAGCCTTGATGCTTCTTGGGTCATCAAGCAGCTGGCAAATACCCTCCTGCGACTTTATATTTCGCAGGGGATACACGTCCCATTTGTCCTCCGTGGTCCATTTGACGAGCAC
Organism: Dermacentor andersoni; assembly: GCF_023375885.2. Lineage (NCBI taxonomy): Eukaryota > Metazoa > Arthropoda > Arachnida > Ixodida > Ixodidae > Dermacentor > Dermacentor andersoni. The sequence continues at coordinate 18,389,313 of NW_027314752.1, forward strand.
GTGGTCCCCCATGGTTACGTAAAACTCCACGGCGCACGGATTACGGAAGAATGCGAAGTGCATGTTTAAGAAACGGGCGCGAAATTTTCTGGACATGTTTGCGATATGGATGGTATCGCTGCTTTTTTCTGTATATCCACTTGCCGTCATAAGTAATGTTTAATTCTTTAATTACACGTATGTACATAGTATATACGTCAACAACGTTATTTATTATCAAATAATGCTAATTATATGCTACGTTAATTTCGGCATAGCTTCTTTTGGCGTAAAATGTGGAATGTGGTTGAGTGAGGCTTTTCTTCCTCAGTGAGTGAGGCTGAGCTAGCCACCGTAGTGCGGCGAACGGCACACACGGCGCACGCGATAACAAAACATTTAGTGGCGGCGCTGCAATCTCAAATGATTCAGCGCAACGACAGGAACTTATCTCTTGATCGGAGTTCCTCTGGGCGCTTGTATTTCGGATTGCTGCATTAAAATGATAGTTGTTTCAACGTTCTATACCCCGCGAGAAAATGATTTATCTTATTTTTCCCCGCATGCAGTAAATGGATTTACTGCATGCGGGATAATTGTTTTTTTGTGTGGGATACCACCAGACTTCTCTGAGGTTTGTACTGCACACGCGATGTAGACTTGAATAATTATTTTAGCTCACTGTTTCGGTAAATCGCGCCCTTGAATCGACCTAGCGCGCAGTCAGTTCAAGACTTGATCGGCCTTGTCCAGCGAGCCCACATGTGTTCGAACATATGTTAGCTACCTTCGAATTTCGAAGCCATCATATGCGTGAAAACAATGAGAAAATTTTGTGACACGTGTGCTTGGTTGTTTGACAGGGATCGAAATACCGTATATATATTCCATGCATGTGCACGTATTTCGCCGTTGAGTTCAAGATATTTCTGCAGTATTATTGTCACACGAGCCACGCAGAATACATGCATGTGTAGCGATACCCGCACCCTCATCAGCGAAATTGGCGCACATGGAATATATTACCGTATTTCGATCCCTGTCAAACAAAAAAAAAGCACAATGGCACAAAATTTGCTCGTGGTAAGGTAGCTAACGTATATGTTCGCACAGACGTGGGTTCGGAAGGCAAGTCCGACCAAGTTATATATATATATATATATATATATATAGAATGTGTGTGTGTGTGTGTGTGTGTGTGTGTGTGTGTGTGTGTGTGTGTGTGTGTGTGTGTGTGTGTGTGTGTGCATATATATACGGGGGGGGGGTGCGGCTGCTTTTCGCGTTTGCATATATCTGTTTTGTCTCATATGTGCTTGCGTATATGGGGATACAAGTAACAATTCCTACTCTAATAAAATACAATTGAATAAGAGAAAGCAATGTACTTAATCTCAAACGTAGTCGCGATTACTTAACATATATTCGCAATCGGTCGGATCAACATGGTTGCAAGCATGAAACTAGCTTTCATTGATTTTGGTAACAAATCAATAATGTAAAAGACCGTATAACTGTAGTTGAATGAAGGATATCAGTAACATATATCTGCTAGCATTAGAACATCCTAGCTTGCCCGTAATAGAGGGATAACAATACGCACATGACTGATGGATTGTAGCATGCATGGGCCTGTTGCCATACAAGGCTGACAATGTGTGCGAAATTATATCCTGACACGGCCGCTCGATGCAAAGCAAATGCTTTTGGATCGAGCGGCCGTGATCCTGATATATAGAAAATGCGCAATAATTAGGCGGTTTTGATTGCATTGATTTTATCACGTACTGGCCGGGTCATAAATTTAAGACGACTCATGGTATACATTAAATAAAATAAAAATCAGTCTATTGATTCTTGAACTATATGAGCCAAGTGCGATTCGTCGTTTCGGTCTTGCAAGCCGCGGTCATCTCAGGAGCTTCATAACCGGTTTAAGGGTGACGTTACTAATTAACTCCGTGTATGATTTCTACATTTACCGAGAAATGTAGATCACATTGCTGATTTTGGCGGGTATTTATACGCAACAGCGATAAGTTGCGTCCACACTCTGCATTTCCGGAACCGTTTATGAATTCCTTGGATGACGCGCCTATAACAAGCTGACTATGTCGCCTAAAAGCCCAAGGTAGTAGTCTTGTTTCCATTATAAATGGTGTAATTACTGCATCGTGTAATTTGAACATGCATACTTCTCTGGTAAAAGTAATCCCAAGGAAATCGCTTAATTATCGCATAATCGCTACCCTGTTCTTAAGGAAGAGTGTTGTAATTAATTAGCTCTGTAGCGCTTGTGCCTAAACACATAAGAACCGAGAGATCGTTTTTCTCTCCTCCTACTGCACATATTTTGGAAATGTTTGTGTCATTTAAAAGAAAAAGTTAAAGACGACCTAGTGACTGTAGGAAGCAAATTTTATTTACGTTATCAACTAGAGAGAAATTTTTGAAAATTGCATAAATAAAAAAAACACCAGGTTTACAGCTGTGCAATGAAAAACAGCATAAAATTCTGTAAACTGTACGTAATAAGACATCTTTATGGACAACTTCCATGTATTTTACATGGCTATGAAATATACCACTCGTTTAATTGTGTGTAAAAATATTGCAATGCCCTCCTTAACAATGCCACTTTCGCGGCAGCTGTAAATTTATACGTCAATTTTATCTCCTTTAGATGCTCTAACAGATGCCGTACACAGATTTAACTGCAACAGCTATTATACTGGTCCGTTACACCAGTGTTACACGACCGCTTTTCAGAGCGATCAAGCCCGATCTCGATCTTAATCTCGACTGCGAATACCTCCCTCGCGCAGCTTGCGCAATGGAGCCAATCGCGTCCGAGAAATCCGATCCAGATCGGGCTTCATTGCGATCAATGGTGCGCCGCGTGACACCTGTATTAGAGGTAAGTGTAAACTTCGAGCTTCGAATTTTTCGAAACCGACACATTTGGGAATTTTTGTAAAAAGTAGTTTAAAGTACTAAATGAAATTCTGCTTGCTCGAGTTGCTAGAATTTAGCTTTATTTCACATGCAACACATTCCATTAATATCGGTCATCACAAGAAATTGGGCATGGGCGGGACCAGTTTCTGGATTTGCCAGTGTCCCGGAGTTGCTATTTCGGGCTTTCTTCATACAGTAGTTTTACATGAGCTGAAATGGAGAGTTAATTCTAGCTACCGTAATGAAGTTCAAGTGCCTACCAGCACGATTCTAGTACAGATAATAAAATGCGCTGATCAGCCCGTACTACACTGAAGTAGTGTGCTTAGCAAGCTGAAAAAGCGCAGTAAAGGTTACGAGGGCACGAATAGTTGTTTAGATTTCGTGAAAAGAAATTGCCATCTTACAAGAAACCAAAAGGGAGTACGTAAACTCGCTAGCAGACGATTCTCTTGACATTGACTGAGAAATTAGACATCTCGCTGTATAACCCATGTCTCAGACATATACATGCGGCAACCTAATATCAGTCTTAATTTGATGTTGAAATGAAGCGCCGGACACATATGCTATCGAGGGGTGGTGAACATCCTGTATGTAGCAGGTGCTTTATGCGTATACTTGCGTATACGCTTTTCTGCACCACTCGCTCCACTATCGCACTTGATCTGCACGTGCTTCAGGCGGTGCTGACGGTGGTTGTCGCTGACTGCCTGGATGAAGTGTTCACCATGTCTCCTCGCAAGCGCTATAATGAGCACCTGCGTGACATTAATGTCGACGTACCCATCCGCACCAAGTATCGGTTGAGACATAGCTCTCGTCGTTCCGACGTGGTCGAGCCGCTTGCCAGCGCTTTGTCACCGGAGCCAGACTCGCCTGTTCGAAGTACGGACTGTGCGGGCACATGCTCTCAAGACGACCCGAGGCAACACTCCGACGACCGAAATAGCAGTGGCTTGGATGACAGTACTGCTCTAGCTGAAGGTGCAATTTCAATGTCATCTGTTAGCACTTCCGCCTCGAGTGACGACGACGACGACGGAAACATAGTTTTTCCCGTTTCCCAAGGGACTACAACGGTAAGTACTGGATACGTCAAACAGTGAACGTGTGCCGCCGAAAGCTTTCTTGGTCGCAGAAGCGATTCATGACGGAATGATGGTGCAGATTTAGCGCGTCGCTAGCATCAAGGCAATGCGCTGCCGCCGAGGGAAGGAAGACAAAGAAAGTGAACAGCTTGGTAGCGGCTCACGGAGTCCTGCCAATGGTGGCGGTACCATCATGACGAAATCTGAGGCAGCGATATTGGCAGCTGAGGCGTTTTTTTTTATTCTTGTATTCCTTTGTTACAACGAAGTCGTTAAGGGTAAGCTTTAACTCGGGACCAACTCCGACGTGGCCTATTCAAATAGATGTAAAACGCCTAAATGCTTTTCTGAGATAACCTCTGGGGCGATATTAATGAAATTTGCTGGATTCGGGAAAGAAAGGTGAATTCTAGTGACTATTGGAAGTGGAATTTCTAGTTAGTGCTTGAATTTGGGTAAAAAATTTTCAAACATTCGAAAGCGCGAAAAATCCAGAAGAACTAAGTTTACAAATTAATAACTCCTCATCAAGTACTGATATCGCGGTTCTGTGAACAGCATCCTTCAGGCAATTCAAAGCGGACAAATCCAATATGCCGATTTATCTCTTACGTGAATTTGTTACGTTGTGAACAAGGGTTGTGGAAATGCATGCTAATTTTATTAGATTCATGCGTAATATATCAATTTTGTCTGCTTTAGATGTGCTGTTACATGCAATGTACAGAATTGTGATATCAGTTCTCATTGCCGAAAGACAGAGTTGTAAACGTGATGGTATCGTTTTCTAAAAATTTGCGATTTTTGCCAGTTTTGAATAAACAAATGATCACCTAAATCAAAACTTCTAAACCAACAGTCACTAGATTTTAAGTTTTTCTTTTAAGTGCAACAAACTTTGGAAAATTTGATGCAGTGGTTGTGGAGAAAACCGAATTCTCCTTTTACATGCATTTAGATAGGACCACCAGAGCTAAAGGTTCTTCTTAAGGGCTACTTTTCCCACTATCGCGTCCGCATGTAGAGCACAATTCCAAAGGTATAGTAATACCGGCCTGACCCGTAGCGGAGGTGAAACAAGCGTTCAGCTCTCCCCATGCGTGGGCTGATCCCGAATGTAACGCCATGCAAGGCTAACCTTCGGCGGAGGTGAAGCAGGCATTAAGCACCACTCCCCATACATGGGCCGATCCCGAAATAAGTGCAATGCGGAGCCGACATACGGTGGAGGTACATTTCGCCATTGAGGGGCCCACACACACATCTTTGCTGGTCATTTTTTTCACAGGGTGGGAGGGCACTGAGATTTTTTACTTATCAAATATCAGGTCATCGACGGCGAAACCAGGGACACCGAAGCCATCCTCGGGATCGACCTAGAAAGCGCCTTCGACAAATTGACGCACTCTGCCACCCTCGCGCAGGTATCCTATCTAAACCTAGGCGAGAGGTCGTACGCATATTTTAAAGCCTTCATCACCGGCAGAACATCATCATCATCATCATCAACTACCCCGGTCATGTACTAATTGTGGCCATGTTCTCCCTGCAAACTTCTTAATCTCATCCGCACACCTAACTTTCTGCCACCCAATGCTACGCTTCCCTTCCCTTTGAATTCATACCGTAACTCTTAATGACAATCGGTTATCTTCCCTGCTCTATACGTGTCCTGCCCATGCCCATTTCTTTTTCTTGATTTCAACTAAGATAACATTAACTCGCGTTTGTTCCCTCACCCAATCAGCTATTTTCTTATCCCTTAACGTTACACCTATCAATCTTCTTTCCATAGCTCGTTGCGTCGTCCTCAATTTAGGTAGAACCCTTTTCGTAAACCTCCAGGTTTCTGCCCCGTACGTGAGTACTGGTAAGACACAGCTGTTATGAACTTTTCTCTTGAGGGATAATAGCAACCTGCTGGTCAAGATCTGAGAATGCCTGCCAAAAGCTACCCTGCCCATTACTATTCTTCTGATTATTTCCGTCTCATGATCCGGATCCGCAGTCACTACCTGCCCTAAGTAGATGTATTCCCTTACCACTTCTAGTGCCTCACTACCTATCGTAAACTGCTGTTCTCTTCCAAGACTGCTAAACATTCCTTTAGTTTTCTGAAGATTAATTTTCAGACCCAGCCTTCGGCTTTGCCTCTCCAGGTCAGTGAGCATGCATTGCAGTTGGTGCCCTGACTTACTAAGCAAGGCAATATCATCAGCGAATCGCAAGTTACTAAGGTATTCTCTGTTAACTCTTATCACCAATTATTCCCAATCCAGGTCTCTGAATACCTCCTGTAAACACGCTGTCAATAGCACTGGAGAGATCGTATCTCCCTGCCTGACGCCTTTCTTTATTAGAATTTTGTTGCTTTCTTTAGAGAGGACCACGGTGACTGTGCAGCCGCTATAGATATCTTTCAGTATTTTTACATACGGCTCGTCTACACCATGATTCCGCAACGTTTCCATGACTGCTGAGGTTTCGACTGAATCAAACGCTTTCTCGGAATCAATGAAAGCTATATATAAAGGTTGGTTATATTCCGCACATTTTTCTATCACCTGATTGACAGCAGGAATATGGTCTATTGTTGAGTAGCCTTTACGGAATCCTGTCTGGTCCTTTGATTGACGGAAGTCTAATGTGTTCCTGATTCTATTTGCAATTACCTTAGTAAATACTTTGTAGGTAATCGACAGTAAGCTGATCGGTCTACAATTTTTCAAGTCTTTGGCGTCCCCTTTCTTACGGATTAGGATTATGTTAGCGTTTTTCCAAGCTTCCGGTATGCTCGGTGTCATGAGGCATTGCGTATGCAGGGTGGCCAGTTTGTCTATAACAATCTGCCCACCATCCTTCAGCAAATCTGCTGTTACCTGATCCTCCCCAGCTGTCTTCCCCCTTTCCATAGCTCCCAAGGCGTTCTTTACCTCTTCCGGCGTTACTTGTGGGATTTCAAGTTCCTCTAGACTATTATCTCTCACCTTATCGTCGTGGGTGTTACTGGTACTATAGAAATCTCTATAAACGTCTTCAGCCACTTCAACTATCTGATCCATATTAGTAACGATCTTGCCGGCTTTATCTCTTAACGCTCACATCTGATTCTTGTCCATTCCTAGTTTCTTCTTCACTGCTTTTAGGCTTCCTCCGTTCCTGAGAGCCTGTTCAATTCTATCCATATTATAGTTCCTTATGTCCACTGTCTTACGCTTGTTGATTAACTTCGAAAGTTCTGCCAGTTCTATTCTAGCTGTAGGGTTAGAGGCTTTCATACATTGGCGTTTCTTGATCAGATCTTTCATCTCCTGTGATAGTTTACTGGTATCCTGTCTAACGGAGTTGCCACCGAATTTTATTGCACACTCCGTAATGATGCCCACATGATTGTCGTTCATTGCTTCAACACTGAGGTCCTCTTCCTGAGTTAAAGCCGAATACCCCTTCTGTAGCTTGATCTGGAATTCCTCTACTCTGCCTCTTACCGCTAACTCATTAATCAGCTTCTAATGCACCAGTTTCTTCTGTTCCCTCCTCAGGTCTAGGCTAATTTAAGTTCTTACCATCCTGTGGTCATTGCAGCACACCTTGCTGCGCACTTCCACATCTTGTATAATGCCAGGGTTACCACAGACTATGAGGTGTATTTCATTTCTAGTCTCGCCATTGCGGCTCCTCCACGTCCACATTCGTCTATCCCGCTTGCGGAAGAAGGCATTCAATATCCGCATATTATTTTGTTCCGCAAACTCTGCTAATAACTCTCCCCTGAAATTCCTAGTACATACGCCATATTCCCTCACTGCCTTGTCTCAAGCCTGCTTCTTACCTACCCTGGCAGTGAAGTCGCCCATCGGTATAGTGTATCTTGTTTTGACTTTACTCATCGCCGATTCCACGTCTTCATAGAAGCTTTCGACTTCCTGGACATTGTGACTAGATGTAGGGGCGTAGACCTGCACAGCCTTCATTTTGTACATCCTATTAAGTTTTACAACAAGACCTGCCACCCTCTCGTTAATACTATAGAGTTCCTGTGTGTTACCAGCTATATTCTTATTATTCAGGAATCCGACTCCTAGTTGTCGTCTCTCCGCTAAGCCCCGGTAGCACAGGACATGCCCGCTTTTTAGCACTGTATAGGTTTCTTTTGGCCTCCTAACTTTACTGAGTCCTAATATATCCCATTTACAGTCCCCTAATTCCTCCAATAGCACTGCTCGACTCGCCTCACTAGATAATGTTAAGCGTTAAACGTTGCCATGTTCAGGTTCCAATGGCTGCCTGTCCGGAGCCAGGTATTCTTAGCACCCTCTGCTGCGTCGCAGGTCTGACCGCTGCCGTGGTGAGTTGATTTATAGCTGCTGGGGACTGAGGGCCGGGGTTGGATTGTTGTGTTCATATAGGTGGTTGTGGACTAGTACTGCACCAGGAGGTCCAATCCTGCTCTGGTGAGGGAGTGCGTTACCGGTTCTGGTCACCGGGATCAGGCAACACTCCAGGCCTGTTTATGCAATTTTATCAGCACGAGTTTTTTTTTTATCCGGTGGAAAATTGCGCAGCACCGGGATTCGAACCCCGGACCTCTCGCACGCGAGGCGGGTGTTCTACCTCTACGCTACCACTGCACCGGCAGAACGGTGGAGCTCAGAGCCGGCGACCTGCCGACGGACGAGAAGACATTAGAGGGCCAGGGCACTCCCCAAGGCTCCGTCATCTCACCCATGCTATTTAACCTTGTTATGATTAAAGTTGCCAAAAGACTATGCCAGCTTACAGGACTGAAGCACACGATATGCGTGGACAACATTACGCAGTGGGTGGACGGGGGTAGTGATGCCCGCATAAAATCCACACTGAGACGGCCGTTGACACGATCTACCAAAGCCTGGAAGGTACGCGACTGCGTTGCTCCCCAATTAAGTCGGAGCTCCTGCTTTACCAACCGATCTAAACGCACACAATCAAGAAGCAAAGGAAACCCAAAAATGTCCAGATCCGCACCATTGATGGTAACACAATACCGACGATCAGCAAGATCCGAGTCCTGGGCATGACGATCAAAGCGCTCGGCAGGAGCGAAGACACCGTCACACGCATCATGGGTAAGGCGGCCAACACCACCAGACTGCTCAAGCGCGTTACCACCAAGAAGGGAGTCATGAAGGAGGAAACCTTCATCAGACTTATACAATCCTTTGTACTCTGCCATATAGTGTACGGGGCAGCCTTCCACAAGTATGTGAAAAGCGAAAAGAACAAGCTAGACATCCTAATCCGGAGGGCTTACAAGACACCCCTCGGTCTACCCGAAACTACCAACACAAAACGCGTCCTCCAGCTGGGCATACACAACACGCTCGACGAGGTCGCCGAAGCGCAAAGGGCCGCTCAGTTGGAAAGACTCATCAACAAAGGCCGACAGAAAGATCCTGTGCAGTCTAGGCATCAGTTATCACGAACAGCAGGGACCAAAATGCCCCGTCACCGACCACGTACGACGGAACGTGCGGGTTGACCCCTTTCCGAGGAACATGAACCCGGAATTCAAGGATGGCAGAAGACGCGCTACAGCCAAGGTACTGACAGACCTGCACGCGGAAGACACCGGTGCCAGATACGTGGATGCAGCCGAATATGCCGGCCGCAACGGCTTCGCGATCGCGGTGGTCTACTCCGGAGGCCACGTGCAGGCGACCACCAGCACATCGAGCAAGCAAGTGGACGAAGCAGAAGAAATAGCCGTCGCCCTGGCCATCGTAGACCGACAATGCCACATGAACCTCAGCAACTCCAGACAGGTGGTGAGGAACTACGCCAAAAGAAGAATCGCCCCAACGGCGGCACGCGTCCTGCTCCGACAGGCAGACCGCGACAAGAGGACTCGAATCAAGTGGTTCCCGGCACACGCAGGACAAGCGTCGGAGAAGCATGCCAATCGCAACGAAACGGCACACGCCCGAGCGCGAGGACTGACCGACCGCGCCCGAGGCAACGGCTGCCCGCTGTGGTTCAGCGCCAAAGACCGGGTGACCAGCTTTAACGAACTGACCAAGGCTTTCGGCTGGCCCGCAGACTTCTCCCGCCGCCCTGCAAAGGGCTGAGTAGGTCGCAAGCCATGCTGTTGAGGTAACTACAGACAAGAACGCTTCCAAGCCCGGCGCTATTCCATAGGGTGTACCCAGAATCGCACGCCCATGACAACTGCAGAGCGTGCTGCACGGAGGCGGTCACATTCGAGCACATGCTATGGGATTGCTCCAAACAGCCAAGCGAAGCTAACTCAGGACGTATACCGCCGCAGCTTGAGGAAGCAACGCGGAGCGACGACCCAAAAAAAACGCCAAGCCGCCCAGCAGGTCATCGAGGCACTGGCTAGGCAGGAGCCTGGCGAGCCGGCAACGGTGAGCGGGGATCCTCGCAGGGCACGTGCCACGATCACGACGTAGGCCACGTCCATAGCGCGCCTTGGCGATTTACTGCAGGCTCAATAAACGTTTTCCCAATCCAATCCAATCACTTATCCGCGTTTGCCCTGCATGCGTCTGCGATGAAAATAAGAAGCAGGTATGCATAGAAAATCTGAGGTGGCGGCGGCAGGTGGTAGCACAGAAGTTAGCATACCCAGCCCCTGCACGTACATATATCTGCATTGACATGGGTTCGTGGTAGTGATAGCGACAAAAGCTCTACGTTTTCTGTGAACTCTAGCCATTGTGAAACTAAGGATATAGTTAGCATGCCCAGCCACTGAATGTAAATTGCAGTAGTTACGAGTGGTGGAATCCTGCTGGGGCTGATTGGGAAGAAAGTTACCTTTCTCTGTCACTCTCGCGATGGAGAAGCTAAAATGAGGAGGAGGCCTGACGGACACAAAGTTGATGGTCACCATAACACAATTGATGGACGACCTGCGGAAAGGACAAAGCACACCAGGTTTTTAGCACTTGTCCTAGAATAAAGCGCTACACTGGCTAGTATGCCCTCATGGGGACGGTAGACTGAACTGCTTCTTACTGCTAGCACTGGACTGATACTGAGAAAATACTCCGTTCACAGACACCACGCTACACTAAGATTAGCAAAACAATATCATTTTATAAACTTATAGTGTCAACTATCTGGATTCCTTCTTGTATGTGTGGAGGACATAAATGTCCTGGCAATGAAATGGTAGTCTTTGTTTTTGCTGCAGTTGCACACAAACAAAATTCATTGAATGATCGCACAGCAATCCACCAGCAGAGAAGTCCAACCCACAAATTAAATTTAATTACTGGTTTCAGATCTTCCAATGTACTGTGCGCTTAGCTACTATCTGTAATATGTTTCTTTTTGTGCTCTTATGAAGAGGAAAACTCCACAATACTACAATATCAACAACCGTACACAAAATAGACAGGCTTTGAAGCTCTGACCACGCACCACACTTTTGCACATTCAGCACATGTAGTATTGGGGCAACACGTTTGAGCAAAATGATTAGGTTTTCGAACAAAGCACTGGGAAAGGCGTAAGAAATCGTTGTCATGCCCGGTCGAAACAATACAATCTGAAATCTTATTTACTTATACATAATTTTTCAAAACTCACTATGACCCTTATACATTTGCTTCGTATGAGTTATATACTAGCTTGCCTCGTCAATCTCAAAAATGTATTCTCTTTGAGGGAGAAGGCTTTGGTGAAAATCGACGCAACGTAACAGTAAAACATCCAGCAGCGTTCCTATACAGATAATTGACGAAATCGTGCACTGAGAACATGTCGACTAGCGTGCGATTGAAAGTTGAAAATGTGTTGCGTCTCGCGCGAGCGAGGAGTGTTAGCGATGACATTGGTGTGAAAATGGTCAGCTCGGTCTGCGATTTGTTCTTGTGGATCTCCACATTGAACGTCTCAGTCGTCACGATGAGAGCACTCCTTTGATATTATTAGCTCAGTGGGCTGGGATGGCTCGAGTGGTTGCGCACCTTGAGGGGTATTGGGGAACAATTATTAATACACGTACTTTGCTATAATGAAAAATATGCAGAAACACCACTGGTGATGTCTAACAATTTGTAAACAGGCCCCCAAATTTCAATTGGCGCACCCCAAACATTAGGTAGGCCCACCCCCAAATTTCAAGTTGGCACACCCTCTAATTTATATTGGCCCACCCTCAAATTTAAAGTCGGCCACCCCCGATTACCTTCTCGCCCAGCCTTAAACTTCAAGTTGGCCCAATGCCAAATTTCAATTGGGCCACCCCTAATTTTCAAGTTGGTCCACGCACGAATTTTCATAAATTGTCCTCCAAATTTCGAGTCGACGCACCCCAAAATTTAGGTTGGCCCACCCTCCATATCGACCCCAAATTCAGATTGGCCCACCCCGAAATTGCCCCCACACTTAGGTAGGACCAACACCATATCACCGCCAAATGCAGATTGGCCCACCTCCACAACACCACCAAATTTAGCTTGGCCCACTACAATACCACCTGCAAATCGAGGTTGGCCCACCCCCATCTCCGCCCCAAACTAACGCTGGATCACCCCTCGATCACCTCAAATCTAGGATGGCCCACCTCAAATCCCCCACCAATTAAGTTTAGTCCACCCACATATCACCCCCCAATTCAGCTTGGCCCAGCCGCACATCACCCCCATAGTTAGGATAGCCCGTTTCCCTGTCACCCCCAAATTTAGGTTGGCCCACTCCCATATTAGCCCCAAACTTAGCCTGGCCCACCCCTCTGGCAGCTGAAATTTTTGATGGCCCACCGCAAATCACTCCTACATTTACGTTAGCCCATCCCGATATCACCCCCGATTCAGCTTCGCCCAGCCCCATATCACCCCCATGGTTAGGGTGGCCCACCCCCTATCCCCCGCCAAATTTAGGTTCTCTCCCCTCCGTATCCTCCCGAAATCCAGGCTGGCCCACCCCCCATATTCCCCCAAACTTAGGCTTATCCACCCCTATATCACCTCAAACTTAGGTTGGGCCACCCCAATATCAGCCTCAAATTCTGCTTGGCTCCTTACCATTTCAGCCCAAATTTAGGTAGGGCCACTCCGACATCACTACCAAATTCAACTTGGCCCATCCCTGTATCACGCCCAAATTTATGCTGATGCGACTTCCAATTCCAAGTTGGCCAACCCAATCCTTTTTATAAAGACCTATGTACTCATATGGAAAATGCGTCAGGTTTTTTGGCGTTACAGACCCGATTTTGCACGATTTTGCTACGAAATTGCTGGGGTACTCATTAAAGAATGATGCGCATTAAAAGCAACTGCACCGAACGAGTGACGCCATATGTTCGCCCTATATACTGACGGCTAGCCAAGCTAGCTTCTCTGTAGAGCGATCGGGGCACCCAGCACGGGACATTTATTCAAATTGTTTTTTTTACGGCCACACCTACGGATTCGCACTACTTGGCTGTTGGGAACACATTAACAGTAGCTCTTAATCCACACGCTGCACATCTCCTAGTTGGTGCATTTCTTATTTGGATGAATCTTTAGAAATAAATACTGTTCGGGCCGTGACTCAGCTTAGCAGACCATTTGTCCTCACGAATGTTGCGTAGGAATGGCATTGACCACCGGGTGTCCTGTGGCCCAGGTGGACCTGATTCGCTCGGAGTGTGTGCCGTTAGGGATAGGCGAAAGTCGAAGAAAACGGACCTTCCAGAATAACTCAATAAGATTAGCCATTTTGCTCTCCCAGGTTCCACACTACAAAGCACGAAAGTTTTTTTTCTTTGCATTACACAAAGCTATGCGCAAACTTCTAGTTATGATGTCCAATGAATAAAATCTTCATAAATGCGATGACAACATATGAACATGACATTGCTATGTTTTAGGAAGGAAGAACAGAAAACATATTATTTCAATAGAACCACTGGAAAACCAGAACCGAAAGCAAATCATGAGTTTGGTGTTTCTGTCATCTAGAGGGAGACCATAAAACTTAGTCCTATGCGGCTTTTAAAGAAACTGCCTGGCTGAAAAAGCAAAACCTAAAGCAAATGTTGGGTTTTGTGTTTCGCCCGTCTAGTGAGAGACTACAAAACTAGGTACTATACGGCTTTAAAAAAAGTGCGAAGCGGGAATCGAACCGCGGTTACCGTGAAGCGGGACGATAGGGGCGCGCGAATCTACCATGCGGACACAGCTTCCGAGGCTTAGCCCAGCGGTACGCTCTTGTTTTTATATATAGCACGTGAATTTTCACGACAGTGTTACAAAAACGCTTTTGGGGACAGTGTTACGCCATGTGTGGAGAGTCGAGATAGGCATCAATCGAAAGCGGAGTCTCCGGACTACATACGCTGCACTGGGTATTACGATAGACGCGGTAGTTTATTAACAGGCACAGTTCTTGCCTCTAAAATTCAGTACAAATTTTAGTCGTTTCCATAGGCTTCCATTGCTAAATCATTAACCACTATGGAAACAAAATTCTTACGTGCTGTAGCGTGATCACTGCATTTGGCTCGTGTGGTTTGTCTTCCAGAACACGTCTGTCACCTGCCTTTTTCGATAATCGACTGGTAGCTTTTTTTGTTATTCGCGAAAAATCCACTCGTTCCATTAAAAACGCACTAGCTTCGTGCCGGGGCCACTTGGGGCGCTAGTTGGTGCGTGTCGACTAAAGCTGGATATGTGTGCATGCGTACGCTTCTTCATCTTCAGTGAGTAATTAGTACCGTTGGCAACTTGAGGTGCCCGCGATGCTCATTTTTCGCAAAGAAATTCACACGTGTGATTTGGCACCTTGGAGAAGTACATGCATTGGACCCAGACTTTAGGATAACCTTTGGCACTGAAGGCTGCCAAAACACCTACAAAATCGTTGGAAGCTGTCGGAAGCACGTATACCGCCAACACCAGCGATAGCGTTCAACATGTGACGGTGATTCAGCAACGAAAGCTTCAGAAGAATTGTGTGATACCAATGGATATGGTGATGGCCCCTCTTCCCTTGGTCTGCAAAGTGAGCCACCTCCGAAACATGGGATGTCTGCCGAAGACCTGTTGGATCCACCAACATTGCACTGATTCGCGCCGGGTTAACTGCGAAGTCTGGCAAGGATGTTCTTTGGCATTTCCGAGAGCCAAAGAATACCATATTCAGTCTGTGACAGCTTCTTTCAGGAAGTACAATTTCTCGTGCACTCATTCTTGCAACATTTTTCCGGGTACATAAAACAGGCACTCATCGAATGTCGCTGTGTTGTGCCAGAAAGCATGAAAGAGGTTCTCGACTGGAACTTTCTTGTTGGCTTGTTTGATGTGATTCTATCTCCGTACCAACGAATCCGCTACTCCAAAGCCAACTACTTTCCATATACGGAGGCACAGCAGCTTACCTATGCAGGTGATGACCGAACCTTATAACAGTACATTTCAGTTGGCAGTGTCATACCGCAGTTTGTACAGTGTGAACATGTTTTTGAACACCTTATGAGGAATGAAGTTTATGATAGTGCTACACTTCGCACTTTTCGGGATGGTCCAGCTTATAAACAGCAGCTGAACACTGTGCTCCCCTGCACAAGTGCTAAGATACTTCACATATTTCTGTACATGGGTGAAGTGGAAATAGCTAACGCAATCGGCTCTGCCAAGGGTGCGCACAAGCTTCTGGCTTTTTACTATACATTTCTGAATGTACATCCAAAATACTGTTCTAAATTGAAGTGTAAGCATCTTTCCATTCTTGCAAAGTATGCTGATGTACGTGCATATGGCTTGGAGACTGTTCTGCGACCATTTTTTCATGAACTAAAGGAGATGCAAGAAAGAGGCATAACGGTTCAAAAACGGAAATATGAAGTGTTCTTGAAGATAACCTTACCATGGACAGGCTTGGGGGCTTTACTCGCTCTTTATCACGTGGTGCAGTTTGTCGCTTTTGCATGGCACAAATAAGAAAGCTTGCATCTCTTACGAGGGAAGAATTGTGTCAAATAAGAACAAAACAACTCCATGAAAGCCACCTCTCAGCCGGTAAATTAAATATACTTCTGTACAAGAAACGTTATGACATAAATGAGATGTCAGCGGTCAATTGCCTTCTAAACTATGATGTCACATTCCAGCTTCCACCTGATATTATGCATATCTTTGAAGGCGCATTTCCATTTGTGATGCAGCATGTACTCAAAGGGCTGCTCCAAGACAATGTTCTTGACGGTTCTATTGTACTTAGAAGTTTGCACATTCCGCTATGGCCGCAATGATCGTACAAACACACCAACACAACGCACGGAAGCCTTCGTACGTGGCAACGCCCCGCTAAAGGGCACTGGTTTACAGAAGTTGTGCCTTTTGAGACTTTTGCGTTAGATTTTCGCTTTTAAAATTCCAGAGGGAAACAAAGGTGGGGATGTTTATCTCTTATTGAGAGAAGTTGTAGATATGCTTTTGTCTGATGAGCTTCCCTCAGAGTCTGTTGTGTATATGGAGATGAAAATTCAGGAATTTCTCCGTTCAGTCGTTACCCGCTATCCACAAGCCCGCATAATTCGAAAGTTAAATTACCTTGGACACTACCCACGTATTATCTCTCGTTTCGGACCACTCAAACACATGTGGTCTATGAGGTTCCAGGCTAAACACAAATAATTTAAGAATGCGGCATCAAACACGAAAACTTCAAAAACATATGTAAAACCCTTGTAGAGCGTCACCTACTTTTGAAAAGCTCTGAATTTGTTCAAATTGTTTTCAGCCGACGCCACATGATGTAACGCCTGAAACCTGTGCAAAGCGTCCGCCTGCAGGTAATTTATGGCAAGCAAAGTCAGTCACTAATGATCATATGGCATACCGTTGGGAGATCTGCTTGTAATGGCCAAGGGAAACGACCCGCAATTTGCGCAGATTGCTGGTATTTTATTGCTCTGGACGATATTCTGTGCTTCTTAGACAAGATGGGACTTATTGAATTCAGGAGACATCGATATGCAATTAAGGCATCTAAACGCAATTAGTCTGTGCGGTACAGCCAAAAGAGGAGGTATTGCCAGAGTGCCAGGACCTTTATCTGGCAGGGGAGGTGGTCTCCAGATGTGAATTGGTGTTAATTCATTACATATAGTAATATTTGCTTAGCCTTATGTCCAGATGACTATACGAAGAGCACTCCAAAGTTTGTGTTCCATTGACATTGTGTGTATATTCGTCTTATATTTTAATTTCTTTTTCTTCTATTCTGTGCATGTTCAATCAATATTTATGTACTCCATCCCGCCTATGTGATATTTTTATATACAAAATATATATGCATGTACAGCGTGTTGTATATAACTACAATCCAGTGTCCTCACTTTTGGAGTTTGGCGTTGTTCCATCCTGCTTCTAATATTTCTAAGTGGCTAATTCCTATGCTGATTACTCAGTAATAAAGCAGTGCGTGAATCACATTTTACTTTTTTGTGGCTATATAGTTTAACTCAGGTAGTTACATATTATGCTGTTTTCTTTGCTTTAGTCAATCATGTATTTCATTGGGTGACAAATGAATCCACATTAGTTGCAACCTGTAACATCACATATGCCTTTATCTGACTCCCTTCAAGCAGCATGGGGGTCCTCAATTTCATGCGTTACTCCTGGCTTTGTTTTGCGACCACCATTGGAAAAAAAGGTAGTCATTGACTGAAAAAAGCGAGTCGAGGTAGCCGTGACCCTCTTTTGACTCTCTTTTTCTGAGAGTGCACCACAGCAGGATATCATTCTTTTTTTCAAATTCTATGCGAAACTCTGGTTATGGGGGATAATTGCAAACTTGTGCTTTTGCTTTGTGTCTTGATTATGTTGTGGACTTTTAACTTTAGCCACTTCACTGCTTTTCTGCAGGCGCAGACAGGTAATTGCACCAGTGCTAGGTTACGAAAACACCAGAGTAGGATGGAAAGCAAGAACAGATATATAAAATTTGAGTGCCCACTGTGCATTGCGTGGATATATTTCAATGAACGATAAAGCAACTTCGTAGGTAAACATATGCGAGATAAGAGAAATAAATTCGAAGCTTGCCATAATAGTAACTGCTAATTTTATGTGTAAACGAACTTTCGTGATTCCCGGGAATGAAGAAAGAGTTTTGACCATATGTGCGTAGGCAACCCAGTCACTAATCATCACAAAGGAAACAAAATAAAAAAAAGCAAGACTACAAGACCTTCAAGCCTGCGACCGAAAGTGAGACACCTCACATGACTGATTTATGTATTTACTGAGCATAAATTACACCTGGCGCATAACCTCCTTGTACAAGGGGACGAACAACGAGTTGCTGCTGCTTTTTCTCCGGGGCATTTGGTACTTCTGAACACATGCACATTGTATGGCAAAGGTGCGCTGATGTAGCTGGCCACAACTGTGACTCAGCTTCAATCTGTTTTTTATGGTCCTGCACTATTATCGTTATAGTTTACAACTAAGAAACAGCCTATTGCGTTGATCATTTGTATTTTAAACAAAACGTACTGACAGATTTCCCTGCTCATTGCTAACATAAGAAGGCAGGTATATCAATTCATATTTCAAGACCCAGCTGTGGAACACAACGAATTCTCAAGACAGAAAATCTACAGTGACCAGTACCTTTATTATTATATGTCATTTACTAGCTCCTTGTGCAATGAATATCTCCATTATCAAAAATTGTAGCCTGAAAAAATTAGAAAATATTTGCCAAACTGATAGAGATTACAAATGCATGAAAATTGTAAATGTCTTCTTAAACATGATCACAATTATTGAAGTTTTATTAATTTCAACAAAATGCTAGCATCCCATTATTGAAGCTGCTCAGTGCTGAAGGTATCGTTATTTTGCAGGAGTCCTCAGACTGGCAGCTCTAAAATATTTGTCACCATAGTTGGTGGAGCATGCTTTGCTCTTTAAGATATTACTTTGCCAAAAAGCTTTTTGTAAGCCTTATGGGACAATTCTGTATGGAAGACAGATCTATTAGATGATTGCTATTTGGGTATGTGTGCCTAAGGACTGATGCTAGTCTGAGTTATTACAAAGAAGACGTTATTGAGTACTGTAATTTTTATGCCTGCCACTGCTAGAAATTTCTGGTAATGAAATTTGTCAAACTGTCATGAAGCACTCATGTTCAAAAATTAGCGGCAGTCACCGCTGAAACACCTTGTACGAAATACAAAATAAATATATGGAGTGAAAATGTAAATGTCGTAGAAAGTTATAGTTGATTCTGCATTTCACGGAACTGCCTTTTGTCTGTTAGTGTGCCGACACCAACTGCACATTCACAAACACTTTAGGTTTATACTTCAGGCAAATGCAGGAAAATTCACCGTTTTTAACAGGAGCCCCTGGGATGACAGCCCACAGTCGCTTCGACAAGAGGACTTGCCCTATAAGAAGAGCACGTTTTGCTGATTGAAAATTACTCGAAATATTTTTATTATTTGTAGTAGAGGTTTGAAAAGAGAGCTAATTGTAGAGTTCTTCATGCAGATTTCATATATGCCATTTGATTTTGTTTAGCTGCTCCTTCAGTAGTTTCCTATACAACGGCAAAATTTATAATGATATTTGCGGGCACTTTCTCGTGTAATAAATTTTCACAAAAAGCAATGTGCTGTAGCTAACTCAGCTCTTTGTAGACTGCAAAGTGCGGATACCTATTCAAACCGCATGTAAAATTACTAGAAGTATGCAAGATTACAAGGCAGGCCTGTTTACTAATCTTGCATACTTCTCATGCCTTGTTAAAAAATTATTGAGAATACTGCAATAATTTTTTCTAACAATAGCTTGTGAATAACCTTGTGCACTTATAATTGTCCTATACAAATGAAATTTGGCATCTATGCTCTTCAAGATATGCAGAATAAAAATATCTAATTGAAATTGCAATCTGCAAAAAATATTTGAAGTGGCCTAATATTTTTTGCATAGTTCCAGTAATTGTACAAGCTGTTTGGGTAGGTGTCGCCACTTTGCGGTGTACAGCTAGCTGAATAATATACAACATGAAACTATTCGTGAAAATTTTATACACAAGAATGTGCCCAGTAGAATATTTTGCCACTGTGTAGAACATAACTAAAAAACACCAGCTACACAAAAATCAATGACAATTCAACCCTACATAAAACTTCCTATGAATGGCAATATGTTCAAATCTCTAGTAAAAATAATTATTAGAAGTTTTTTCGAGGAGCATTCCCCCTTAATCAATGGGTGTCAGTGTGTTCTACCAAAATTTTAGAAAATACTTTCAGCAAAATGATACGGAGTTTTATAAATAGCAGACGCACTTATCTGCCCAAAAAGTCCCACGCCCTGCTTGGATTCCTTAGTCATTTTTTTTTAAATTCTATTGTATGCCATCGTTTGCATCCCTTATACACCGAGTGTGCAAAACCAAAAACAGCCTCCTGATACACTGAGTTGGTAGCCTGTAAAGGGATTGTATGTCAACGGGGGCAGCCAACTCTAGTGTGAGAATAAAGAAACATTTGTTCTTGCAATAATGAAACCAGTCAAAATATATCCTCACAAATTTGGAAAGTAATGCACAAGGAAGCTTGCTGATTGTCACATTATTGTCCCGAACAACATCTTTCGATTCCTAGTTTAATTCGGTTTCCTCTAGTAAATGGGTTCTGACCTAGAATACTCAGTGTAGGAGACTAACCCAGGCCTGAAAGCGAATATTTAAATATAAAATCAGGATATTCATCCCACGACCACATGTCGCTGCTATGTCATCCGAAGAAGCATGCATCTGTGGACACATAGTCTGTAAAATTGTTTTAAATGGTCTGTACCATTACTCTCGCTTTATTAGTTCTGAGAAATAGGGAATACATTTGCCATTTAGACCACTGCTGTAAACATCTGTGTTGGAGAAGTGCAATACTCAAAAGGTGCAACACAACTGATGTGTGCATAAAATCTACTATGCTTTTGACATTCGTCAATGTGGCAAATAGGCAATGAGAAAGGCCAAGGGCATCATAGCTTTCATATTTCCAATCTTGTATGTGGTACCATTGGTATCTTTGCAGTGAAAGGAAGTCACAATATTAACAGACTCATCAGGGGAACCCAGTTTTCTATAGTTCATTTTATTTTTTGACATCCTATATTCTTCACTTAAAAAAAATATTGGCTGCTTGAAATACGACTCTATATTGCTCTTAAATTTATTCTGTACCAAAGCCCGTGAAATATTACATTTATTGAACACATTGCAGTCCTGTAGATTATGAAAGAAAGAAAAAAATGCGATAACTTTACCTTTCAGCCTTCTTTACAGCAAGGATTAAGAACCGATCAATTACGTCCACAAGTCTAAAAGAACTACTAGAAATGGGGTATAAAGAGAGGTATATATTATAATAGCAGAATTCGATGGTGAGAATTCTAAGAGAAAGAAACCATTAAGAACTAAGTACTAAAGCCACATATGAATTATATTAGCAGAAGTATTTGCAAAGAAGTTGAAGAGACAAATAGAATGTCTGTTCAAATCTCTGCACCCCAACCTCCATCCATGGTTCTATAAGTGACCACACCTGGTAATGCTGTTTGGATAGATGGAAGCTGAAGTACGCCTGTGAAATAGATGGAGTATGTAGAGGGGTCAACATATGTTGCGCGCTGGTTGCACAGCAGGTTCCCTTGATCTCCAGATTCACTCTAAACTGATGCGTTGAGCCTGGTTATACGTGGTTCGCAAGAGGCCTGGCCTGAGTGTGCGGCATGGCTTAGGTAAAATTTCGAGGCAACCTGAAAAACAGAGATCCATATCTATAAGCACCAAAATATTCTGCACCATAGGGCAAACCTGAAGTTTACCATTGGCCCATAGCAGATAATGAAAACAGACACAATCATCAGTCTGAAGTTATATAAATGTGCAAAAGTGTAAATGAATGTGAAGAGCTTCTCATAGATGAAATGTTTCACTTTGTCTTTTGGGGATCAATAATGGTATCTTAACATCAATTCAAGTGTAGATGGCCCTCCCTATTTGTGTAAGTAGGCAATTCCATGCAAGCTGTCTCAAGTTGGCACACGACCACTTGGAATTTCTTTTTGAAAACTATATATAGAACAAAGTATAGAACAAACGTTAATTTCATGCAATACGTAAAGCAAAAAACAATTTCAGTGGCGCAAACACTATGTCAAAGTTTGTGTAAAGCACCAAACTATGCATCATAATATGTATAGCCAAAACATTGGCTCCTTCATTTGGAGAGCCAAATTTTAAGGCCTGTGAAGACTGGCCTTACACCAAAAACTGAACTGCTTATTAGCCACTGGTCATATTATGCTTCATTAAAAAGTACAAAATGGCTCATTAATTTTATTTTCACAAAATTGGCCTACAGCAAAAAGGTGCAAATTTAAGTAAGCCACGCGTTTAGAACTTGTGCTGTGTGCAAAACTGGTTTCAGAAAGATAAATTATGCAGCAGCGCACAGTCATGAGGATGAACTCAAACAGGAACTCAGTTTTGGTGTAAGCTTATCGGCATACTTACCATTGAGGCAGCCCTAGTAAATTTAGCCAGATACCATGTATTAAAGTACATTGTATTGTTTTTCAATTGGTAAAACTTTATCAAAGTAGTTTTTGCGTTAAGTAAGAAACAAATGTACGCGTCGTCTCTTGCAATTTCAAAATTTGCATCCCGTTTCGTCTAACCCACATAATATCTTTGGGGCTAAGACAAAATGCATGGGCTTGAGCATCCCTGCACCGACACCAACGAGTCTAAACTGCTTCGAAGTTAATTCTTTCATTGCTGTAAAACTATTACCCTATGCAGATTAATAGTAAATGAATAAAGAAAAGAAAGTGGACACACAAATTACAACAGATATCATATGCTAATGAGATATGCGAAAGTGCCTGCTAGGATTGGTCTCACCCATAACGTGCTGGATAAGATGGCGACTTCTGGCTGTTGCCATTTCTTGAATACCTAAAATAAAATAGATTTCATTATTTCAAAAATACACAGGAGAACAGCAGTAGCAGAGGAGATAACGTATTGTTTAGTACAAGAACGTAAGCTATTCTCTGATACATGGCAGGCAAAATTTTCTATATTAGTTTATTAGCAAAATACACCACACTTTATTTCATTCAATGCTGTTAGCGTTTCCTGGTGCAAAAAAGGTATTCCTGCATAGAAGCAGTAAAATAATAAATACCCTTCTACTTTTAGAAAATGCGCTGAAGTGACTATGCCAACTACACCTGTATATTTTCACGTGGTGGTGACGTTGAAGAACACAGTAGCAATAGTGTGAAAGAAAAACTTACTTTTATTGGGCGAACCTGTGCCCACAAAAACAGGCTACACTTATAGCACAATGACAGCGGCGAACACGGTCGCCGATCCTCGAAAATCTGGTGAGCGGGTCAAACGCGTCGGCTTTTATACATCTGTCGTCGAAATATTCCAGAGCAATCGCTGGAACCCGCGTGCCTTCCACAAAGCTCTGCATTATTCGCGTCGCGCACACATGCAATCAGATTACACAAGTTGCGGTGAAAGAGAGTGGACAGTAGCATCAATAACATTCCAGAAACTTCTTTTACATGCAGGCGCA
The DNA here is from genome assembly GCF_023375885.2 of Dermacentor andersoni. NCBI lineage: Eukaryota > Metazoa > Arthropoda > Arachnida > Ixodida > Ixodidae > Dermacentor > Dermacentor andersoni. The sequence goes on from NW_027314752.1 coordinate 18,412,971, forward strand.
TCCTGCGCTGTGCGATAACATTTGTTTGGCGGTGACAAGTGTTCGCCCGATAAAGATAAAGAAGTACACGTGTCATTACCCCCCTCTTAAAAAGCATCGTCCCGATCTACAAATATAAGAGAGTGAAACACAAAACGACACTTAATCAAAAAAAGTAAGAAAACAACGAAAAGAAACAAAGTCCAAAGGTCGCTTACGCAAAGTCCAACAGTTCATTAACGTTGGTAGTACGGCTTGAGTCGCACAACGTGGACTATTTCAGGACGTGAGCAGCGCCGCTGTGATAGCGAAATGCCGTCTGGCACAACCTCATAGTCAAGTGCGCCGATACATCGGATGATCTTGTACGGTCCGAAATAGCAAAGGCGCGAAAGCTTCTCGCTCAGTCGTCGTCGGCGTATAGGGGTCCAAACGCAAACACGGTCACCGGGTTGGTACTCGATGAAGCATCGTCGGAAGTTGTAGTGTCGGCTGTCGGTACGCTGCTGGCTGTTGATCCGTAGGTGGGCGAGTTGTCGGGCTTCTTCGGCGAGCTTGAGAAATGTCGCGACGTCAAGATTCTCTTCGTCAGTGACGTGCTGCAGCATGTCGTCGAGCGTCGTCATCGGGTTCCTGCCGAAAACCAGCTTAAACGGTGTGATCTGTGTTGTTTCTTGCACCGCCGTGTTGCAAGCAAAGGTTACGTACGGCAGGACCGCGTCCCAGGTCTTGTGCTTGACGTGGACGTACATTGCTAGCATGTCGGCGAGAGATTTGTTCAGGCGCTCCGTGAGATCATTCGTATGCGGGTTGTAGTCAGTTGTCCTCCTGTGGCTTGTATGGCTGTACTGGAGAATGGCTTAGGTGAGCTCTGCTGTAAACGCTGTTCCTCTGTCGGTGACAAGGAATTCTGGAACACCATGTCGCAGCAGGACGTTCTCGACGAAACATTTCGCCACTTCGGCTGCGCTGTCTTTCGGTAGAGCTTAAGTTTTAGCGAAGCGGGTGAGATGGTCCGTCGCCACGACGATCCACCTATTTCCGCAAGTTGATGTCGGAGACGTTCCCAGCACGTCCATCACGATCTGCTGGAGTGGCCGACGAGGAGGTTCGATCGGCTGTAGCATCTCTGCTGGCCTTGTCGGTGGTGTCCTGCGTCGTTGACAGTCTCGGCGTGTCCTGACGTAAAGGGTGACGTCGGTGGTCAGACGCGGCCAATAATACCTTTCCTGTATCCTCGACATCGTTCGGGAAAATGCGAGGTGCCGAGCGGCTGCATCGTCATGTAGGGCGTACAGTATTTCTGGACGCAGCGCTGACGGAACAACAAGAAGGTAGCTGGCGCGGACTGGTGAGAAGTTCTTCAAAGGCAGGTTGTTTTGTAGAGTGAACGAAGGCAGCCCGCGCTTAAATGCCCTAGGGACAGTGTCGGTGTTCCCTTCCAAATAGTCGACGAGGCCTTTTAGCTCCGTGTCTGCTTGCTGCTGTTTAATAAAGTCTTCCGCGCTTATTATTCCAAGGAAGGTGTCGTCGTCCTCGTCATCCTGCGGCGGGGGATCGATGGGGGCTCGTGATATGCCGTCGGCGCAAGAGTGTTTTCTTCCTGACTTGTATATTACGGTGACGTCATATTCTTGCAGTCGGAGGCTCCACCGTCCTGAAGGGTCCTTTAAATTAGCTAGCCAACATAGGGCGTGATTGGTCGCTGACGACTTTGAATGGCCTGCCGTAGAGGTAAGGGCGGAATTTTGCTGTAGCCCAAATGATGGCGAGGCATTCATTTTCAGTCGTAGAATAATTGCCTTCCGCTTTTGACAGCTAGCGTAAGATGTCACCCGTTCAAATCTGTCTTTCCTCTGTACTAGGACGGCACCGAGGCCTAGTCTACTGGCGTCAGTGCAGATTTTAGCATCGGCGTCCTCATCGAAGTGTGCAAGCACCGGCGGCGACTGCACGCGTCTTTTGAGTTCTTGGAATGCGTCGGCCTGCGGCGTTCGCCACTTGAACTCGACATCAGAATTGGTTAGATGCGTTAGCGGCTCAGCGTTGCGCGAAAAGTCCTTGACAAAGCGCCTGTAGTAGGCACAAATGCCAACGAATCTACACACTGCCTTCTATTCGGTGGGCTGCGGGAAGTTTGTGATGACAGCTGTTTTCTGGCCTAGGAACAGAAGCTCATCGTAAGCGAAGCGGTACTTAACTGGCTTCAGAGAGATCCCTGATGACTTGATGGCCTATAGTACTGTTGGAAGCCACCTAAATTGATCGTAGAAATTTCCGGCGAAGACAACGACGTCATACATGTAAACGTTACAGGTCTGTCACTTCAATCCTGCTTAAACCGTGTCCATCACCCACTGGAATGTTGCAGGTGCCGAACGCAGTCCAAATGGCATAACCTTGAACTCGTAGAGGCCGTCTGGCGTGATGAAGGCGGTCTTTTCGCGATCCCTTTCGTCGACGTCTATTTGCCAGTAGCCAGACTTGAGGTCCACCGATGAGAAATATTTAGCATTGCAGAGCCGATCCAATGCGTCGTCTATCCGTGGGACAGGGTATACGTCTTTTTTCGTGATTTTGTTCAGTTGACGATAATCAACGCAGAAACGTAGGGTTGCGTCCTTTTTCTTCACTAAAACAACTGGAGACGCCCACGGGCTTTTCGACGGCTAGATGATGTCATCGCGCAGCATTTCGTCGACTTGTTTTATAGCTTCGCGTTTTCGCATCGAAACTCGGTAAGGGCTGTGGCGGAGTGGTTGAGCGCACTCTTCGATTATTATGCGATGCTTTGCGACTGGTGTTTGTCGAATCCTCGATGACCTCGAAAAGCAGTCTTTGTATCGTAGAAGCAGAGTTCTGAGCTGTTGCCGCTTAATCACGGGGAGGCATTGATTTATGTCGAAGTCTGGCTCGGCAATTACGGTCGTCGGGGTAGATGTGACAGAATCCGAGAGGACAAACGTATTGCTGGTTTCCAGAATTTCCTCGATGTATGCGATCGTCGTGCCCTTGTAGGTGTGCTTGAACTCCTGGCTGAAGTTTGTCAGTAACACTTTCGTGTTTCCTCCGTGCAGTCGAACGATCCCTCTTGCGACGCAAATTTCACGGACGAGCAGTAGACGTTGGTCGCCTTCGATGACGCCTTCTACATCATCGGGCGTTTCTGTGCCGACCGAGACAACAATGCTGGAGCGAGGTGGGAGGCTTACTTGATCTACGAGCACACTCAAGGCGTGGTGACTGCGAGGGCTCTCCGGCGGTATCGCTTGATCTTCTGACAGCGTTATTGACTTCGTCTTCAGGTCGTCGATTGCGCGGTTGGTTCAGGAATTTCATGCCGAGAATGACGTCTTTTGAACACTGTTGGAGGATAACGAAGGTGGCAGGGTAAGTCCTGGCGTGAATGTTAATTCTGGCCGTGCACATTCCAGTTGGCGTTATGAGGTGTCCTCCAGTGGTCCGAATTTGCGGGCCTTCCCATGTAGTCTTAACTTTCTTCAACTGTCGGCGATGTGTCCACTCATGACGGAGTAATCAGCCCATGTGCCCATTAAGGCGGTAACTGCGTGGCCGTCGAGAAGCACGTCGAGATCCGCGATTCATTGTCTGGAGTTGCAGTTAGGTCTTGGCGTCGGATCACGGCTGCGTCGTGTTGAAATAAAGCAGCAACGTCGCGTCGTCAAGTCGTCTTTCGTCGGTGTAATCTTAGCTTCCTGACTTCATCGGGACGGCGGCGTGTCGTTATTATGTCGTCGAGATGGTCTCTTCATCGTGTTCGTCGGCGGTATAGGATCTTCGTCAGTTCGATGAACAGGACCGCGCCTCCATCGGTTGCTGCTTTTAGTTTTCCGGATATGGGCTCGTAGAGCGGCCCCGGGCTGGGCCGGTGTATGGTCGGCACTGCGGCCACAGGTAGCAACCTGGTGACGGTGGACGAGACGGTCGTCGAGGGCTCCACTGAGTGGCGGCGAGGTAGTCAGTAATATCGCAAGGTCGTTCGCCAATCTGAGGTCGTGGCGCGTTAACGGCGAACCGTAGGAGTCTCATCTCCCGGTATGGGCATCGGCGGTAGATGTGCCTGGCATCTCCGCAGTGATAACAAAGCGAACGGTGGTCGGGGGTGCGCCAAACGTCAGTCTTCCTTGGAATGCCGCGTGGGGTGACGGGTTTTCGTGCTGGTGGTGGGGGTGGTGGTGGACGAGGAACTGTGTCGTCACTGGGCCCTGCCTTGGGCACGGAGGGGGAACGTGACGGCGGGCTACAGCGGCGTATGTGATCGCTTGCGGTGAGGCTGCGGCGATTCAGGCGCTACTCCGAACTGTTCGAGTTCCTCACCTGCGACGTCGTCAATCGATGCCTCTTGAGGCTGTGATGACGGGAACAGCTTCTGTAGCTCCTCCCGCACGACCACTCGGATAATCTCGCGCAGGTCATCGGTGGCAAGTGAACGAACTCCGGCGTAACTTGTCGCATTCGTGCGGTGGTTCAACTGCCTGTTCCGCATTTCCAGTGTCTTCTCCATGCTAGTGGCCTCGCGAAGAAACTCTCCGACACTCTTCGGTGGGCTTCGTACCATACCGGCGAGAAGTTCCGCCTATACACCACGCATCACTAGCCGTACCTTCTTTTCCTCGGACAGTTCCGGGTCGGCGTGGTGGAATAGGCGGCTCATTTCTTCTGTAAAAATTGCGGTGGTCTCATTAGGCGGGTGCACTCGGGTTTGTAGTGGTGCTTGGGCTCGTTCTCGGCGTACGACACTTGTGAATTTCTGCAGGAAGCCGCTTCGGAAAAGGTCCTTGGTCGTTAAGGTGGTTTCTCTGTTCTCGAACGACGTCCTTGCAGCGTCTTCCAATGCGAAGAAGACATGTCGCAGTTTGTGGTCGCTGTTCCGGCTGTTAAATGCAGCGACCCTCTCATACGTCTCGAGCCAGGTTTGCGGGTCCTCGAATGTTGAACCTCGGAACGTCGGAGGCTCCCTGGGCTGCTGCAGCATGATGGGGGACGCTGGGGCTGCCATTGGGGTGGACTGGTGGCAATCTTCCTGCTCGTCTCAGGTAGAAGTCCGTGCTCTGGGGGCAGTTCTTGCAGTCGGCGGCTAGCACGCTGGTCTTGGGCGATGTTGGTTTTGTCCTCGGGCTTCGGGCTGGGATCACGGCTTTGCGGGGGCGTTCGGTACATGAACGCGCAAGCGCCTCCCCCATATGTCATCTGGTATTGACGTTGAAGAACACAGTAGCAATACTGTGAAAGACAGAACTAACTTTTATTGGGCGAACCTGTGCCCACAAAAACAGGCTACACTTATAGCACAATGATAGCGGCGAACACGGTCGCAATCATCGAAAATCTGATGAGCGGGTCAAGCGCGTCGGCTTTTATACATCTGTCGTCGAATCTTCCAGAGCAATCGCTGGGACCGGCGTGCCTTCCACAAAGTGCTGCATTATTCGCGTCGCGCACACATGCAATGAGATTAGACAAGTTGCGGGGACAGACAGTGGACGGAACCATCAATAACATTCCAGAAACTTCTTTTACATGCAGGCGCGTCCTGCGCTGTGCGATAACATTTGTTAGGCGGTGACAAGTGGTGCCCCATAAAGATAAAGATAAAGAAGTACACGCGTCAATATACTTCAAATTGCTGTACGCACATTACAGTACCCAAGACAGGATAAACTTGGGTTCATATGCAGCTCAATCGTAGGTACTACTTGCAATCAACTCATTTCTGCTTGCCAAATATACGCACTAACTTAAAGCTACAAATGAAAGGATCTGTTTTTCATAAAACACCGGACTCAATATAGAAAATCCAGTAGCAATGTTACAAGTTTACCACATACCACAGCCAGCTTTTTGAAGCTTAGTAGGATTTACTATATAAAGGTTGCAGCAAATTCATGCTTTTAAATATTTACAACAGTGAATATGAAGATTAGGTAAAAAATTATATTTTATATATAGGCTTAGATTGTGAGCTAATGTTTTCTGCTGACAGCCAAGCGCTCATTAAATTTGTTCTTTTTCAGCACTTTTAAAGCGTTGTGTCTGCTCGCTTGTGCATGCAGCCGCTTTCCCGCTACAAAAATATCTGTGGTGCCACATCGCCTGACACTGCCATACAGCACTGTAGTGCTTTTATAATTCGCAGTAATATACCTAAAGCGCATGTAAATCTTCAGAATACACAAGCTGTCATTTCGACGACGTGTCTTCTCCAGCGAAAGTCACACTGGTGCTAGTATACCATCTACACTTCAAGTTACGCAGTACTTGATATTCTATGGATTGTTCAATTCGACAGGTCACTCGTCACTAGGGTCGCTAAGAAGGGTGTTTCTCCTGGCAGTACAGCTTTGCTATAATTTCAAATGTTCTCCTGAGGCTTCCGTCTGCAAGCAGTATTTTCGCGTACATACGTGCACGCATGCCTAAGAAACGTCTCTGAACTGCGAAGAGAAACGTGGCGCAAAATATAGCCATGCCGGAAGGGCCGAGCATACACACTTAGCACGGTAACGTTTATTAAAGGGGTATATTCTCACAGATTTCTGCACCTTTATTCTATAAGTTAAAGATTAACCTTTACAAATTTAACTTCTATTGAAGGTAAGTCAGCGAGCGCCTAAACTAGAGGTTACAACACGTTAACCTGTAATATAGGCATACAGTATTAAACGCCTTTGCCTAAAGATAGAGGTTACTTGCTACAGTATACCGATTGAACCATAAAAATGTTTACACAAAGCGGCTTCCTGGAGGTCGCAGTTGGACACCGCGCTGCGCATGCTCCGTATAGCCGGTGTCGCCTAGCAATGAGGACGCGGCTATTCTTTCTTTCGTGCTTTCTTCTGCTTGCGCCTCTTCTTTCTTACGCACTTTTTTCTGCGGCCGTATTAGGCAGCCTGCAACCATGCGCGGAGAAATGAGCGCTGTCGCGGAGGACGCCCCTCGCCCAGTCCTTATTCGGAGGCTGCGTTTACACGCGCTTGCGCTTTGAAGTAGTTCACGTGTCGCGCTGGCGTTGCGTGTCGCGCTGCGCGCTGGCGTGGTTTTTCTCCTCCTGCAAATGCTTATGTGTTTATTCGGTGGAGTGGCTCCTGGGGTATTATTTATCATGCGAAAATGAAAAAAAAAATGAGTTTAAGCTGGCTGATTTCCTTTTTAATTGTTGCATGCTCAATCATACCTCTGCAACAATCCACACAGTAAACGTAAATGCATACGCAAAAAGATAAAAACAGCAACAGCAGCGTCAAGGGTCTGAACGCTTGCCGTTGTTCATGGGCAAAGCAAAAATTTACTTTAATAATTGCTTAACAGCTACACAATTGTACTCAAAAAGAGTAAGCGTCTGTTACTCACTATGCCAATCGTAAGTAAATATCTGTTTTCCCACGCTCACCTTTGTTCTGCATTTTGAGGGGTAGAGAGCATTTTTTCACTGCATATTTTTTCAGCCAAAGAGGAGATGCTACGGCTTGTGTAGGTTCCAAGTTTCCAGCAAAACGGAGCTTTATTTTTCTTCGGCTGAGAGACACAATGGCACCCTTTGCTGTGGAAATCACACGAGGTGAACAGGTGAACTATTTGGAAGAGCAAGCACGTAAAAAGACAGTGTTCAAAGAGTACTGGTCGAGTGGCGTCCTCAGCGAGGGCTCACATTTCTCCGCGTACGGTTGTAGTCTGCTCAATCCGGCCGCGCAAAGAAGCGCGCAAGAACGAAGAGGCGCAAGTGAAGACAAGCGCTAAAGAAGGAAATGACGCACCTCTGTTGCCTAGTGACAGCTCACTGGGTGTACACAGCACGGATTTGGTCTTCCTGGTAAAAAATCCAACAGGTGGCGCGTCTCCGTAGCTAGGCCGCACTTGGCTCGGCGGACCATGGATGCAAAGAGCGGGGCCCATATAAAATTCTCTGCAAAAAAAAAACCGCTCAGATAAGATGGGTAAAAAATGCTTACTGACTTTTAAATCACTGAAATCGTTGTATTTCAGCCAGCAAAGGGCTACTACTAGTACCCTTTTGGCTTCCTGACGAAATGATCTTCCCGTGATATAGCCTATTACTCAACATTTGAGCAAATATGTAAAGGTAGTGCTCCCAACAATACAGTTCAAAACACAATATGAAGGCCTGAGGAGATGGCACAGTTAGTTTGTAAACATATTTCGAGTATAAAGTGACAGTTCCACAACTAGTATAGGGTTATGTAGAATGGAGTATATTTTATTTGAAAAAAGAACATAGGATACACCACATACAGCAGGCCTTGCTGGCACATGACTAGGTTTGAAACTTCAAAAGAATAGCATCACTTGCATAATATCACAGGAAATCCCTTGTGTCATATCACGGCATTTGAACCATGCATGTCATCATTATGTCTGTGTTATCTGTCAATGTAAAACTGTATACTACAGTTAGGAAGCAAGAAAAGTACGCAAAGGTTAATTTATGAGATTTCAGGCACTAAAGCATGAATTGGACACTTGTGTTCAGATCCACCTTGGGCACAACAGAAAAAAAAAGCTTTACACATCCTGTGCAGCTATATTGAAGGATAATAAGGACGCTCCCAATGCAGTGTAGCAAATGCAAAAAAAATATACAGAGTTTCGGCTATGGTGACACCTAAAATAGAAGACGGGGCCATAAGTTCATGCATGCTTCCAAGCTAATATAAATGTAAATTGGCATCTAGACCAAAAAGAAGTATTAAAGCCTACGTCGATGCAAAGGAAACATTACCAAAAATGTTTGCAATTAAAGCTTGATACAGGTCCATGTAAGCACTGGAGGAAGCATTTTCTCTGTGCATGTGAGCAATAATTATCTTTCAAAAGTAGGATCATTTTCATCACAATACCCTATGATCTATAAATGACATCAGTGAAGTGCTGGTAACTGTTTGTATAAGTTTGCACAGTGGTTAATAAACAAGAAAACCAGGAAACATTGAACTTCACCATGGCGTTACAAGCGCAACAACAGGAATGGGAGAATTGTTATTATATCAGCTTTGAAGACCACACAGGCATTGTTGCACACCCTGGTGTACATTAAGAAAAACACTCAAAATTCAATACAGCAAATGTAAAAATGCAATATTTCAAATGTTTGAATATGGGCAACATCTGAAAAAAAAGTACAATAGACCCATGTACAGTGCTCCCAAGTCAATATTATAGGGAAAGCGGGAAGGAGAGAAAAGAGCAGCCTTTCATGCTGTAATTGAGCAAGAATAAAATTAAGAACTGATGTTGAAATTACAAGTCGATACATGTTCGTGCAGGTAGCACAAGCAATGCTTCCATACTTGTGAGTCAATACTAAAATCTTAGCAAATATACCAAATATTTCAAACATGCTGACTAATGTGTAGCAGTTTAATATAGTAAGATCCTCACACTTCAATTGTGGCACTTGTACGAACACACAAACCACCACAAATATGAAGTATCACCTTAAATAAAGTATAGCTCACTGGTTAACATTTCTAGGTATTTAAAGTAAATGCCCATATTGCAAATAGGAAATCAAAGCTATTGTGTTGGATCACGCTGTTATATACATTTATATTCCTGGTACCACAAGCATTCACTGTCATAGTCTACTTTAAAGCACGCTCATCTTGGTAAAAACACTATCTTCTAAGCATGATAGAAGCTTTTCGCTGTGTTTTACTGCGATAATTAATCAGGATCACACAAAGCCACCTGACAGTAACAGGACACCTATAGCATCTATAGATGCTATTGATACAAGGCAGAGACGTATTTAAACAACGCGCGCAGGTTCGCGCGCCCCCTCAAGAGGACAACGGCGTATTGGAGGAAAAGACGAAATAATGGCACGTGTTTTCGCCGCACGCACTCGCATCGCAGGTGGCCGTTGTCGGCGTCTACAAGAAGAAGACGAGTAGACGCGACGCTCGAGAGAGAAGGAGGAGGCCTTCCTGATCTCCCGTTTAGAACGCGGAATTGCTTTTTATTTACCTCGAGGGCACAAGTTAGCCCACAATAAATAGTTGTATCTGCACTCCCTTAACTCTCCGTTACAATTCAGGTGGAGGTGTGGGGTAATGATTTCCAGCCCAATTCGAGTTGGAGAAAGCAGCCCGAAACCACGCCATCTAAGACCCAACGTGCTTACGCCTGTCCACCAGCGCACGAGCCGTCGCCTACGTGGTGAGCCGCCTGAGTTGCCTCTTTCGCCAGAGCAGACTATAATAGCAGCAGCAGACAATACTGAAATGACATCCCAGCCAGCCTCAACCCGCACCGTTGTTGACCAGCCGCGAACGCCCGAGCCTTTTCACGGCGACACTTTCGCAGACGCCGAGGACTGGTTAGATGGCTTCGAGGGCGTTGCTGACTACAATGGATGGGACGAAAACCGGAAGCTCCGCAACGTTACTTCGCATTGCAAGACTGTGCACGAACGTGGTTTGAAAACCACAAAGCTGTCCTCCGGTCGTGGGATGACTTCCGACGGGAGCTGTTGCCCCGGTATGCGAGCGCGGACCGCTGGGAAAGAGGTGAAGCCAATTTGCAAGCAAGAAGCCAGCGAAACAACGAAAGCGTGGCAATGTATCTCGAAGATATGTCCCGCTTATTCCGCCGGGCCGACCCGAGCATGAGCAAGTACAAGGACCTTCGGCACCTGATGCGCGGTGTGAAGCAGAAGCTTTTTGCTGGTTTGGTTCGCAGCCCTCCACGCACCGTTGCCGAATTCCGCTCCGAGGAGACAACTATGGAAATGGCTCTTCAACAGCGTGCGAGACTCTACAACAGCGATATGAACGTCGCCTCTATGGATGCGATGTCGACAATGTTCGGGACCAGCGTCGAGATCTTACGAGAACTCATAAGATCTGTGGTTCGAGAAGAGCTCCAGAGGCAACAGCTGAACAACGGCCCCACAGTGGTTTCTTCGTTAGCAGAAGTGGTTCGCGAAAAAGTGAGACAAGCAGTCCGCGAACAAAACCCACCAGCACAGTCGCAAGCATCGTCGCCGGTACGGCTGACGGTATCGTAGGCCGAGGTACACAGAGGATCTCCAGGACGTACTTTCCTCGCGGCAACTGCGCATGTACCTGAACCTCGGTTCTTGCTGTCTTCGCCGGAGACGAGATTCCGGAAGGCTGACATATGGCGCACTCCTGATAGAATCCCGCTGTGCTAGCGCTACGGCGAAGCTGGCCATCTCTACAGGATGCGCGAATACCGCAGAGCGGGACTTCGGGGGTTTTCCGTAAACGCTCCTTGCCCAAGAAACGGTGAACGCCCTTTCGAGATCCAGGAGTATTTGACAACGCGCCAACGCCGGCAGACTTCACAGCAACACCAACCTCGGTCAACAGTGCCGCTGAGGTATCGATCACCGAGCCCACGTCCATCCTCAAGCTCCCCAAGGCGACGCCCCCAAAGCCAATGTCGGGAAAACTAATACCGGCAACCTGTGGAGTTGAGGCCGCTGTCGAAGCAAGAACGGAGCCTCCAGCGCTGATTCTGAAATGTAACGACGGACGCGAGAGCAGTTGCGAAAAGAGTGACGTAGCTTCCGATTTATGTGTGTTTATAGACGGCTGCGAAATTACTGCTTTACTAGACAAAGGCGCAGACCATTCCGTTATGAGTAAAGTACTTGCCAGAAAACTGAAAAAGTACTGACTCCTTGGAGAGGACCGCAAATTTGAACCACCGATGGACACCTTATTAACCCGGTGGGCAGGTGCATGTCTAGAATCGGAATACGCGGCTTTACATACGTCGTCAGTTTAATTGTCCTATCAGAATGCTCAAGGGATTTAATTATTGGAATGCACTTTTTGCAGGCGAACGGTGCAGGTATCAAATTGCAGGAATCCTGTGTGTCGTTCTCAACGAAGTGCGCCATCGCAACGTTCGAGTGTGAAGAGCAATTCAATGTGCTTCAGATTATAGACTACGACGTCACGATGCCCCCAAGATCCAGCATAGCTGTCGACGTAAGAAGCACCATATTCAGCGACTATGTAGGAATACCAGACAGTAACACTGGACTCTACTCGAAAAAGGGATCTGTATGGCAAGGGGTTTTGTTCGGCTGCGTGACGGTTGTTGGAAAGGAAGTCCCGCATGTGGCGAAGGGAACAGTCATTGCCCGCCTTAACGATTTTGAACAGATTATGGATTTGAGCCACTCCGATGCTGCAGCACTGGAGTCTGACAAAGTAGACTCCATACTCGCATCCGTCAACATCGAAGCAGCACTATCACCGAGCCAGAACCAGTAAATAGAGAACCTTGTACGAGAATTCGCCTCATGTTTCTCAACGACATTGAAAGTCCAAGAACATCCATCGCCAAACACCGTATCATTGTCGACGAAGCTGTAAGGCCTATTTGCCAGCATCCCTACTGATTGTCACCGAAGGAGAGAGAGATCATCAGCAAACAAGTCGAAAAAATGCTTAGAGACGATGTCATTCAACCATAGACCAGCCCGTGGGCTTCGCCTGTGGTGCTGGTAAAAAAAAGGATCAGACCTTGCACTTCTGCGTTAATTATCGGAAGCTAAACGTCGTCACAAAGCGGGATGTCTACCCACTTCCGAGGATCGATGACACCCTGGATACACTACGGGATGCGAAATTCTTTTCTTCTCTCGACCTGAAAAGCGGATACTGGCAAATAGAAGTCGACGAATGGGATCGTGAGAAGACAGCATTCGTCACACCAGACGGACTATAGGAACTCAAGGTACTTCCGCTCGGCCACTGTTCCGCACCTGCCACCTTTCAGCGGATGATGGACACTGTGCTCTCCGGGTTAAAGTGGCAGTCTTGTCTGGTTTATGTTGACTACGTCGTGATTTTTTCTACCACCTTTGCTCAGTATGTGGAACGACTAAGGACTGTGCTCAAAGCTATTAATTCAGCAAGGCTGACGATAAAGCCACAAACGTGTCCCCTCGGCTTCCATGAACTCCTTTTCTTCGGCCATGTGATTAGCTCCGAGCGCATGCGTCCTGACTCTGAGAAGACCGCGGCAGTAGAAAAGTTTCTTAGACCAACCGATAAAAAGGCCCTTAGGGGATTCATAGGCCTTTGCGCCTACTACAGGCGTTTTGTCAAAAAATATTCGAAGATTGCCGAGCGGTTAACGCGATTAACGAAAGAAGGAACGCCTTTCGTATGGCACAGGGAACAAGAAGATGCATTCAATGAGCTCCAACGGCGAATTCAAAGCCAACCGGTCCTTGCGCACTTTGATGAGGAAGCGGAAACAGACATCCACACAGACGCCAGCAATTTGGGACTTGGTGCCGTACTCGTTCAATGGCAAAACGGAGAGGAAAGAGTGATTGCATACGCTAGCCGCACTGTTTCGACGGGCTGAAACCAACTATTCAGCCACAGCAAAAGAATGTCTCGCAGTAATATGGGCCATAGGAAAAATGCCGACCATACTTATACAGTAGACCGTTCCGACCAATCAGCGAACATCACTCATTGTGCTTGCTTGGAAACCTGAAAGATCCTTCTGGTAGACTTGCTAAATGTAGTCTGAGGCTGTAGGGGTACGACATAACGGTCGTGTACAAGTCAAGTCCCAAGCACAGTGACGCTGATTGTTTATCACGTGCGCTGGTCGAATCTGCTCCCGTAAAAGATGGACATGACTTTCCGTTTCTTGGAGCCGTAACCACATCGGAGATGGCCAAAAACCAGCAGTCCGACGCCAAGTTGCTTCTACTTATCAGGCACCTCGAGGGACATCCCGTCCATGTTCCGCGAGTTTCCTGCCGGGGATTGTCATCGTATGCGTTGAGAAACGGCGTCCTGTACAAATGAAATTTTGAGCACAGCACAGAGAAATTTCTACTCGTCGTTCCTTCAGCTTTGCGATCCGAAATCTTAGAAGCCTGTGACGATGACCCATCAGCAGGACACCTCTGAGTGAGCAGAACGTTCGCCCGAATTCATGCTAAGTACTACTGGCCAAAGCAATTGAATTCAGTACAGCATTATGTGCGAACATGTCGGAATTGCCAAAGACGCAAAACGCCTCCATTAAAACCCGCAGGCCTCTTTCAACCAACAGAACCCCCAGGAGCCCCATTCAAAAAAGTAGGAATTGACTTGCTTGGTCGCTTTCCGACATCGTTATCAGGGAAACGATGGATTGTAGTAGCGACAGATTACCTAACCCGATATGCCGAGACATCCTCTCTAATCAGTGAAACGTCTGTTGAAGTGGCTGAATTCTTTGTCACCAAGATAGTATTATGAAACGGTGCCCCTGCAATTATTATCACGGACAGAGGAATTTCGTTCACAGCCGATTTGACGTAATCCATCATGAAACTGACTCATACCAGCCACAGGAAAACAACCGCCTATCACCCTCAAACAAATGGGCTGACCGAGCGACTGAACAGGACGCTGACCGATATGTTGTCAATTTACGTAGACTTAGAGCACCGTACATGGGACAAGATCCTCCCCTATGCGACATTCACCTACAATACGACATTGCAAGATACCACTCAATAACGCTATTTCAACTTGTTTTTCGACGAACAGTTACCACACCCTTGGATGCAATCCTGCCTGTAAGAGGCACTAAAGAACAGAACCCTGACATCAGTGACTTTACACAGAGGGCCGAAGAAGCACGTCAGCTGGCGCCACATCGCTTTCAACAAATGCAGTGCATCGACGCGGACCGATACAACCTGCGGCGAAGGGAAGTCGAGTATGCCCCAGGCGACAGAGTATGGGTGTGGACTCCCGTGCCGACGCGCAGCCTGTCCGAAAATCTTTTGCGCCGTTATTTCGGCACTTACCGAGTACTTCGCCGCATCAGTCCCCTCAACTACAAAGTTACGCCAGAAGGACAAATAAGCTCATCTCGATGCCGGCGTCGCACCGAAACTGTACATTTGGTCAGACTGAAGCCATATCATGACAGGCAGTGACTATTCGACCAAACATCTATTCTGGGCCAGATACCACTTTAGTATGGACAACAGCTTGTGAACAATTTCGTCGCTTTAAGCATCGGGACGATGCGTTTTGGAGGGGGGATAATGATACAAGGCAGTGACATATTTAAACAACGCGTGCAGGTTCGTGCGCCCCCTCAAGAGCACAACGGCGCATTGGAGGAAAAGACGAAATAATGTCACGTGTTTTCGCCGCACGCACTCGCATCGAAGGTGGCCGTTGTCGGCGTCTACAAGAAGAAGACGACGTGACGCGACGCTCGAGAGAGAAGAAGAAGGCCTTCCTGATCTCCCGTTTAGAACGCGGCAGTGCTTTTTATTTACTCCCAGGGCTCAAGTTAGCCCACAATAAATAGTTGTATCTGGACTCTCTTAACTGTCCGTTACACTATGCTCATTTGTACGCGGACAGTTTGGGAGCTCAAGGTTGCTCTAGATTTTTCTTTCACGGCCATGAAGCAATACTAAAAAACCTTCGGGCATGGAGCTGACTGGCAGCACACACTTATTGCTACAGCAGCACCAGGAATGACGCAAAAAGACATAAATGTTGAAAGTCCGCGTACAATGTGTCTAAATAGAAATACATATATATTTTATACTATCATAAGGGAGACGATCAGTGCCCAATCATGTCTGTTTTCGGCCAGTATGTCAGTTGCGAATTATTCGATTTCCTGTGGAGCCAACAAGAACCAAAAGTAATCTTAAAATCTTATATTTACTTGTTTAAGTCGCACTGCAAACATATATCAACATGCACTGAAAGATGCGTAAGTTAACCACAAGCAGATAAAATATTACCACAGAACATCTATATAAACACGCAAAATTTATGTGTGTTCTGTGAGACATTTCCGGAAAAATAAAAATTCAAGGTTAAATATTTAAAAAATATTAATTCAAACGAATCATGCGAATCGAATTAATTTCCAAGTCAGTTCCTACTCCTCTTCAGTACAATAATAACACCGGAAGAATGTGAGAGTTTAATAGTAAAAACGCGATCTCAAGTGATTACAAACTCAATTACTGCAATTATTTTTTTATTAATTAAGGATAGTTTACAATTATTTTAAACATATGACCATATCAGCACAAAACACCAGCTCCGTGCATGAGGTCTAATGCTTTGTGTACGCCAAAAAATGCACATATACTCGAGTTTTAAGAATAACCAACACGGTGACTCATCGATATTTAAAAAAAAACGTGTTTATGAAGTGAGCAAGTAGTGCGCTTCAATAAAAATCAGTAGCGTAAGCATAAGCATGAATTGATGGTGAAATATACGACACACACACCAGCAAATAAATAATTGAAGAAGGAGCACTGCTTACCTGGGTCACGTCTATTCCTTTCTTCAGTATTTGTTACAGCAGTCACAACATAAGCGATGCCCACCACCCTAACGTGAGCGAAGAACTTTTACCATATTTCATCGGCAATGCGGCTCCTTGCAGTGGCCAGTGGCACGCAGCGCTCCAAACATGTCGCTGCTCCACGGCGGCAGTACTTCTTTTCAGTGGCTCGCGCACCTTTAAAAGTCATTTTGGTGACTGGAAGCACGGGTCACGAGCGACTCAGACACACAACACGCTTGGAAAGAGCACACCACGAAATCGGAGAGTGTTTAAAAGGGGCTAAAGCCGGACAGGTTGCCATTGAACTTTGAACTTGGCAACGTTTAAGGTTAGAACGTTATCTAGTGAGGTGAGTCTAGCAGTGTTATTGGAGGAATTAGAGCGTATTGGAGAATTAGAGCGATATACTTCGACGCATGTAACCTCTAGCCGCGACTGAAATTAACAAAAACACAAATATTAAGCTGGTTTCATAACATCGTAACCTTTATGTTATAAGTTAGTTGCGACTAAAGGAAAACCTAAACGTTACCGTGCATAGAGTGTAAAAGCCGTTTGTAAACTCGGAACAAAAGCTTATATGCTTACCTGAGACGTTAAGAGGAATATGGCACAGGTCACTCCCCGCTGGTAGTCTTTCGTTTGCATCTGCTCGTCTGTGTGTGCTTCGATATCTCTTATCACAATGAAAGACGCTGTGCAAACTGCAACACTTCGGGTGCTTGTGACCATCCGGCGAGCTGCACTTCCTCGATGTCGGCAAAAACGAAATCGGTGACACGCTCCTGCTAGCGGTGGTCCCCTTCGTCACAATCACACATCACGGACAAAAGTTCCCGCCGTAACGCCTGGTTGCAGTCGCCCCTAACGCAGCACTTTCAGATCCACTCAACGACAACGTACTCCCGCATGATGAAACTCAGCTGCAAAATGGCGCCATGCTCTTGACGGCTTCGGCTTTGGATCATTTTCTACGCGCACAAGACCACAAAACATTTGCCCTAGTTTCGGTTTTCTTTCCTCGCATTGAAATAAACACTGTTTTTCTCACTAATTATTTTGCGCCACGTAAGTAATGTTCACGAATGAAACTGCCACGAATTTAACATGCGTCTTGAAATACCCGCTGCATTCACTTCGCAGAAGCAAAATTAGCTCGTCCGAGTGTGGCTGCCTTTGAAATATCTAACGGTGGGCTGTCAGAGCGGGCTCGAACTGTGAATACGCTGCGTAATTGTCCTTAATTTGCGTAGCTATAACGGTGCGGCTGCCCTTGATTTCGGTCGATTGCAGTTTGCTCTGGTGTAAGGTAGAACTCTAAAGCCTCCCATATTACTGAATAATCTTGTGCACCTGAAGTTGCCAGAACTCTGTTAATTCCTCCACAAGTCCCTGCTTCTGTGTGCCACTGTCACCAAATGTGAGCATATAGTCATTTGGTTGAGATTTAGCAAGTTGTTGCTACAGCCCCACCCGCCCCCGGTTCTATTGTTCGAGCTGCCGCCGGGCCTTCGTCGCAAGAAACTACAGCCATGGACTTCCAAGACATCTCGGAAGATCGCCATGACGGCCCTGCCATTATGGAAGAGGACCTTTCGCAAGGGACGCCATCGGAATGTCCGTATTACAATTGGTCTTTACACCTCAAGCGAAGAACGAAGAAGCTGGCCAGAGGCGAGCAAGTGTGCGTGGCAGGCAGGGTGGTCTCTCCGCTATCGCCCTCCTCCGCCACCGCGTTATCATCAGTATCCTACGCAGCTGCAGGCGCTGGGGCATCAAAGAAGCCTTCTTTTAAGAAGAGGGACGACTGCCCCCACTGCCACGTAGCGACTTCAAAATCATCATTCGACCCAAGAAAGGCTTTCAGGTGAAGAGTTTCAGCAACCACCAAATATTGAAAGCCGTCTCGGCCACCTGCGGATTGAAAGTTGACGATTCGCATTTCATCGTGCGCTTGAGACCCGGTTCCAACATTTTTATTGTTAGCACCCCAGATCCGGAGGTCGCTGATATGGCACGCAAGATCACGCGGATTGTGCTGGGCGGATTGTGCTTTACGAAGTCAACTCTTACGTTGCGGCACCGGACGGAGTGGCCCGGGGCGTCATTCATGGAATCGACCCGGATACCCCGCCCGAGTAGCTTATGACTCACCTAAGAGTGAGGACCCAAGGCGTGGAAATCGTGCAGGCCCGCATGTTGGCAAAGACCAAGACGGCCGTGATCACGTTCAGCTCTCACGTAGTTCCACGATAGGTATACTACTACGGAGGGGATGCCCAGGGGATACCCTACAAGCCCACAATACAAATCTCCTGTGTGTGCCAGCGCATGGGACACCGATCGGACGTTTGTCCTACCCCGAACATCAAGATCTGTCTCGCTTGCGGGACGCACGACCCGATGGACGACCACGAGTGCTCACTCAAGTGCGCCGTCTGTGGCGAAGCCCACGCCACGGGGTCTCGCGAGTGCAAGCAAAAGCTAAAAAACAGCACTACCACCAAAAAGCATCCTCCGCCCGGAAGGAGGAAGGAAGACGACGACATTGATGGAGGAAGGCCAAGACGAAGCCGCCTGCGGTGGTTCAGCTCGGAATCCTCGGCAAGCCGCTCAAGGTCCCGGGCCCAGTCCAGGTCAAGGTCCCGGTCCCGGTCCCGATCCCGGTCCCACTCCGGGTGCACGTCCCGATTCCGCTCGGAGTGGCCAAACCTAGGAGAGAAGCAGGGGCAGTGGCAGCCTTCTACCTCGACATCCACGTCAAAGCAAAAGAACCAATCGGGCAAGAAGAACCAAGCCAACAACAACAAGGTGAGCCGGAATCAGTCTAGTACCTCCTCCGCTCAAAATACCAGTGAAAATTGTAAATGCTCCCCAGAATGTACGCGCATCAGGGAAGAAAATAAAAAAACTCAAGGCTCAGGTTAATGACCTAAACCAACGCATGCAACGCTTAGAGGCGTTGCTAAGCAAGACAAGCAACAACACACAGGCAGGGCCGCAAAGCGGCACGATAGGTCACCAGTCCGCCATCTCCATTCCTCCCCCTCAAGAACTACAACGCCCTCATCGCTACCCCGTGTGGCCTCGGCAGCGGCAGGCCAGTCAGGTGTAGTCACCCTCGAAGGTATTTATGCGACGTTAGAACAGGTGCTTTACCAGATGGGCGAATTAAACAATAAAGTCAAGGAGAACACACTAAGCCATGAAGACCTTGAAAGAAGAATACGCAAGGTTGAGTTCGGCTCGCAAGCGGGTCGACGACGAGAGCAGCAACCCACTCATCAAGGCGTACAGGCGCATAAACAACACGGGTGACATCAGGGACGCCGACAACTGCCACGGCGGTGCCATGAACGTCAGCAATGGCTAACACCACATGCAGTGCGCCCGAACACCTCGTGATCTGGCAGTGGAATTGTCGCTCTTTCAGCAAGAAGGCAAGTTCACTCCAACTTTACTTCCAAAACCACCTATACACCCCCCCCCCCCCCCCCCGACGTCATCTGCCTTCAAGAGGTCGGGAACCAGCCGATCAGGCTGCGGGGTTACTACGTAATTAAACACGTGGGATCACCGAAGGTCGCGGTTTTAGTTCACAGAACGGTGACGGCCGTGGGGCAACATTATCAACATCATGACATTAATCATGTGTTAGTGGAATTTTTGCCGCAGAAGAGGGGTAGACGTAGCACTTTCATCCAGAATTTGTACAGTCTACCGAGGGCTCAGAAAGACGACTTCCCCAACATCATTTACGAGAGCGTGAGAGCCGCTGGCGGCAACCAGCTGGTAGTGGTGGGAGACATGAACGCTAGGCACACGACTTGGGGCTACCAACAAGACACGCAAAAGGGGAGGTTGCTCCTCGATGCTGTTGACCAAATGGGCCTCGAATTGATAACCAACCTCCTCCAACCAACCCGTGTAGGCAATAGTGTAAGTCGAGAGACGTTTCCGGACCTGTCATTTGTCAAAAACGTAAGGGAATACTCATGGGCGCACCTGGGCAAAACATTGGGCAGCGATCACTACATACTCAGCATCTCGGTATCCCCGCCGAAACTCAAGAGAACAACTGGCGAAATTAGGCTTACGGAGTGGGAGGCATTCAGGCAGTACCGCCCGCCCGAAAACGGTATAACGGACCTAGCGGAATGGATGCAGCACCTCCGGGACGCCTACATCCAAACCACTAAAACCATCCAACCCACGGTCGAGACGCCCGAAGTCGACCGCCGGCTCTTACACCTGTGGGAAGCCGGTGAGGGCCTCCTGAAACGGTGGAAGCGACAGCGGTTAAACCGGAAGCTACGTCTACGAATCGAGAAAATAAAAGACGAAGTCAGAAATTGCGCAAACGAGCTGACGCAGCAAAATTGGGTACAGTTTTGCACCTCGCTCAAGGGTACCCTGAGTACGGTGCAGACGTGGGTCATCCTACGTTGCCTGATCGAGCCCGACAAAGCGAAATCGACAACCAGTCGGACACTCCTAGAAATCGCTCACAAGTTCCCCGGAAACGACCAGGATCTGATTGAAACCTTAAATACCAGATAATTTGGTAGCGACCCTATACAACCCTGCCTCCTAAAATATGAAGGAGAACCAAGACCAGAACTGGACGTTCCCATCACGGAGGAAGAGGTGTATGCCGCGGCACGAGCCTCACAGCGCAACACTGCTCCCGGAGTTGACAAAATCACCAATGCCATGAATAGAAACTTGAGCCCGATGCACATCCAGGACTTCACCGAATACCTAAAAGAGGAACTCTGGAGCAAGGGCCACGTACCGAACGAGTGGAAACACGCGGAAATCGTGACCATTCCCAAACCCGGCAAGAAGCCCGCGATCGACGCCCTGCGTCCCATCTCGCTGACTTCGTGCCTCGGCAAGCTGTACGAGAGGGTGATCAAAACCCGCCTCCAACATTACATAGAGGACGGTGACCTCTTCCCGCACGTCATGCTTGGCTTCAGGCCGGGACTTTCTGCGCAATATGCGTTCCTAATCCTAAGGGAAGAAGTTCTCAAGGGCATCCCGAAGGGAGGAGAACATCTCTTGCTCGCACTCGACCTAAAAGGGGCCTTCGATAATATTTCTCACGAGGTCATTCTCAAGGGACTGAACGACATCAGCTGTGGGGAGCCCATCTTCAATTACGTTAAATCGTTCTTGACGGGCCGGACGGCAACCATCGGAATAGGCCAGACTCGATCGGATACGATCGACGTGCTGAACAGGGGAACACGGCAAGGGGCGATAATCTCCCCGATTCTATTCAACGTCGCGATGCTAGCGCTGACCAAAGAGCTGCAGAAGATCCCCGACCTAGGTTACGCCCTGTACGCCGACGACATCACGCTCTGGGCCACCAAGGGCTCCCTAGCGCGAAAAGAGGCGACCCTTCAAGAGGCCGCGATGGCCGCGGAGAGATTTGCGGTAGCGAGTGGGATGCGTTGTCCGCCCGAAAAGTCCGAGGTGATCCGGGTGCACGGAGGAGGAATCTACAAGTCCCCCGGCCCTATCGACCTCTATCTTGAGGGCCAAAAGATCATGGAAGGCAATAAGACTAGGATTCTGGGATTTTGGATCCAGAGCAACCTGAAAGCCTCCCACACCATCCAAACCCCAAGGTCTGCCACCAACCAGATCTCGCGGATTATATATCGAATTACAAGAAGCCGCAAGGCGAGAAGAGGCAAGCGAGAAGGCAAGCGAGAAGAGGACACGCTTCGCCTCGTCCATGCTCTCGTGATCAGCAGAATAACGCATAGCATGCCGTATCACTATCACTCGCTAAACAAACGCGACCAAGAACACGTCGATGTCATCATCAGGGGCGCGCACAAAACGGCCCTGGGTCTCTCTGTCACCACCTCAAACGAGACGTTAGCGGCCCTCGGGATACACAACACATTCGCTGAGCTGTCGGACGTGGTTATGGCTTTGCAAAAGACCATATTACAGAAAACGGCGGCGGGCAGAGCCATCCTCCACCGGACCGGAACGGCAACGGAGCTCCGTGCCCTCGATGGGCAACGATCACTCCTGCCTGAGGCAAGATCAAGGCAAACCCGATACCGAAGCACATGAGCCATGAACTCCATGAAGGACGACGCAAGGCTCGCGTCGACAGACAGCGCCGACAATTCAAGGGTGACCAGTACGTAACGTACGTGGACGTGGCGTCGTACCCTGTAGGGGGCCTCTTCGGGGTAGCCGCCGTGAACGGGAAAGACAACTCCTTGACCCTCGCGGCCTCCGTAAGGGCAGAGACCCCAGCTGCGGCTGAGACCATAGCCGCGGCGCGGGTAATAAAGCAAGAAGACAGGGTAGGCAGGGAAGTCCATGTCGTTACCGACTCGCAACAGGCCTGCCGTAACTTTACCAACGGACGAACACCGCTGCTGGCGACTCAGATTCAAGGCCCGAGGCTGCAAGAATACCATCAAATCACGTGGATGCCGGGCCAAGCGGGTCTGGAGGGAAACGAAAGGGCAAACGCTCTAGCTCGAGCGCTAATCAATCGAGCGGGGCAAGACGAATCGTCTCATCAATCCCCACCCTTTACCTTCATGCCCCTGCCGTCCAATTACTGCAACCGACTCGAGATGCAGTGACTCAACCGCAGGATTTATCCTCCGCCTCACAGAAAGCTCAGCACTGAAGACCCGTAGCTCTCCGACTTATTCAGACAAACACATTTCCTAACCTACAGAAATACAGTAAAATCTTCCCACATACATGTCGCGGCATCTGCCCCTGGTGCGGCGACAGACGCCCTACACTCTTCCACATCTCGTGGGGGTGCGGGGGCAAACCTCAACACTTAAAGACGCCTAGCACGTCATTTGAGCGATAGGAGGTACAGCTGATCGGCGATACCCTGGCGGGACAAGAAGCTCTCGTCCAGCAAGTACGTCGAGCAGCCATGGCCAGTGGAGTCCTGGAATGAGGACACCACCCACTCGACCTCAAGAGCAACCACCTCGATGGTTCGAATAAATGTTTCTCTCTCTCTCTCTCTCTCTAGCAAAGAATTTTCTAGAAATATCATTCCCCGCTCTATCATGACAAAAAGAAGCAGCGTGGTTGGTCCTTAGTGAAATATTCTATATATTTCAAATTTTGTGATAGCAACAATATGAACACAACCGTCACATTATATCTGTCGGTATTGCCGTGAGCTTACGTATAAAGGCAAGTGTGATTAAGATCCTATCCTGCGCCGTTGGCTGTGTGCGGTAAATGAAGTGTTCGAGGGTGAGCCGAGATGTATAGTGCATGGATGGCTGCCCCAATTATGTATTCGTCACGTTATAGAACGCGCGCAAGCCGGGGAAGCGAGGCGCTGGTTTAGCATGCTTCTCCTCCTGTGGCGGTTGCTCTAGCCCGGTCTTGCGCCACCCTCTCCTAACTCCCCTAACTGGTACATTCGGTTTTCACTAAAAAGACAGTTAGTCTTGCATCTTTTATGCGTTTCATGTCATGAAGATGATCGCTCTCTCTCTGGCCGCGTGTAAGGAAAATAATTCACCTGGAGCTCCGCGGCGGCAACCATGATTCCAGCGATAGCCAAAACAATCAAATTTAAGACGTCTCACGCGACAACGTCGACGGCAGTAGAGCTCGCAGCGCTTTTTACTGCCCTTCATTACATTGGCAATGAATAGCCACAGAAGTGCACCGTATTCTGCGATTCAAAGGTGGCACTGCAGTATCTACTGTCACCGTTATGACGCGTACCACATGGGCCGCTAATATTTCACATTACAGAGACGTTATACCATATAAGTGATGCAGGCCATGAAATAACTTTCCCTTGGCTTCCAAGACACTACGGGATTATCGGCAATGAACGGGCCAATCAAGCTGCCCACTCAGCCCATATTGAGGAGCCATCTACCAATTCCACTTCATAGAACTGACGCAGCACGGAAGCTACGCCTGTTTGCTCGGCAGTGCGCCACGTCGCAATGGAATGAGCCACATTTAGGAAATACTCGACTGTACTCCCTTGATCAAGCATTAAGTCTCTGCGCGCCATCACAGCTTCGCCGTGGAGACGCCACACTCTTGTATCGACTGTGGTTGGGCGTTGCCTTCACCAAAGCATCGGCATTCCGCATGTGGATGACCGATACCGCAAGATGTGACCACTGCGGCCATGACGAATCAATTGACCATATTTTGAGCGGTTGCCAGCAGTACAGTCAACAGAGGGAATGCCTTCGCCACGTACTTGACCAACTGTACGACCAACCGCTATAGGAAAAAAGAATTCTACACCACCGAAGGGACCTGACGTCACAGAAGAAGGCCGTGCAAGCGCTAATGCGCTTTCTGCGATCTACCGCCCTTTGCGAACGTCTTTAACTGGAACGCCCTTGGTGTATGTGTGTCTCCATGTGTGCGTAGTTTTTTTTTGCATTTTCCTCCCTGTCATCGTTCTAACCCCTATCTCCCATCCCCAGTGTAGGGCAGCAAACCGGAGACTGATATATCGTTAACTTCCCTGCCTTTCCTCTTCATCTCTTTCTCTCTAGTTCGCCCGGCATGACGAGTCTTCATCAGGTGCACTGTTGCTACAGTGCACAAACCGCACTAAAGGCCGAAATTTGCTTTCTGTGTTACGTGGTACGTCTAAGCTGGCCATGAATCCCGTCATCGGAAGACACCTGCCGTGAATTGTAAGGAAATACAGAACACAATGGACACCTCATGCATACGTTTTAACAAAGTCGGCATGGACCAGTTGGGACCATTTTTGTTGACTTGTTTGGAAAGACGTTGTCAATCGTCACCATATACACGTTGAAGTTTTGTTGTCAGGTAAAGGCACTGCCTCGGGGTATATCACAAGAGGAGGCCCCGTTTTTCTAAGGCGAACATTGTAATACATCTTGTTCTTTCACCCCATCTCATCTCAAAACGAGCAAGGCGTTTACCGCACAGTTCATTGACAACGTCTTCACACTCAGCTGCACGACCCATCAATAGAAAACTGCCCATCACCTGAACAAAAACAGCTTCACCGAAATACTCAAAAATATTCAGTGCCTTTTTGGTCTGTGAAGAAGGACGACATAGAAGCTGTGTTTGTGGGCCATTTATTGGCGAACTGCTCATCCGCCACATGTTCGCCCCAGTGTTTTACTAGCTTCTGGATTGGCACACGTATGGGAAGTGTTTAAAGGCAGCTTTACCTCCATGGGTCGGCCCGGTATTGCACTACTCTTTGGGATTGGCCCGCGTGAGGGGAAAACTGTCGATCTACAAGGCTCGGTAGACGCACGCAATTTTTGCCGGAGCCTAGCCATAGACAGCCGCGCTCGAAAATTCCCCGATGACTAGAACATTCCCTAATATGAAAGTAGTGCATAGCTTTTTGTGTGATTTCATTTTTGCGATATATTGGGTGGCAGGGAAAATCTGTCTCGTGAAGCACGTTGGAAACGGAGCGAAGTGTGGCGCGACATACTCGTTTATCGTGAGATTGCGAGAGGAAGCGCGAGTGACGTGGAGGTACTGTAGAGAGCAGCCGCCAGGTTCATAAATGTAAAAGAACAATCGCAAACCATAACACTTGAAACAAACGCGAATGAGAGCAAACCAACCAAACCAAACAAGCGTGAGCGAGATGACATGAGCAGAAGATAGTCACAAAATGAACGGCCTGGCTGAGACACATCGAACGACCGGGCTGCCCTGCCACCCGGCCTTTCTCCACCGTTTGCGGCTCCACCGTTTGCGGCTCGCGTTTTTAATCTCCCGCTTCGCGTTCGCGCTTCGATATTTTCCTGGGCTCGTTCGCTAGGGTATGTCGCTGACGCTCGTTGCAGGAACAGGCTACTTGGAGCTGCGCTCTCAAATACGATGACTGGCATGCTGCCTGCGCACGTAGACGTGCAGCACAAGTGCTAGCACGATATACTTATCTACGTAACTCACGGAAACCTGCTACGCATGAAAGAGCACGCTTCAGGCTATTTTACATCGTTTACGGTTGTGAAGTAAGGCTTAGTCTCGAAGTAACGCTCCCGTGTGACAACGCCAATCTTCTTGCCCAAGTTGAGAGCTTTATGTACAACGCATAGACAGGGTACGTCAGTTTGACGGACTTGATACAAAGAGATAGGAATACGTTAACGCGCCATGTTACAGCCTCCGTCATGAACAATTGGGTTTAGATTTGCTGATGAGCATTTGTTTAGAAGTCTGCTGCAAACAAATATACGAGATAAACAGTATGGCTACTCGGCGTAGCCTTTAGGCCAGGAATCGTCCAGGCACAGCGATGAGAAGGTGCAAGAGTAGCAGCGAAAGGAAAAAAAAACTTTTCCTTTGGGTCATTTCAATGTCTTCAGATGTAGCAGCCCACTCCACGTAGGATCACTTTAAATGTCTGAGCTCACTACATTTCTGTGCACTCATATGTCAGCACACGTCAGGCCACACTCATTGCACCAAAGGTTCCCGCTAAAAAAAGCACCACTCCACCAAAGGTGCCCGTCTTTCCAAGGTGACAAGACGAAGGAAATTGATGAATGAGTATCGGCCAATCCTTATTGTGGAATCATTCGCAATATCCTACCCATGACATTGCGGCCTTCCGTCGCACCCCTCCTCCTTTGTTCCAAAATCGCTCCTCCACTCTAGGGAACCACGTGACAATTTGGAAACCTGAAGTCGACGCAGTTCCCTCGGAAGGCATCGACGTTTGCCCCTCGCATAAATTAGTGTGCTATCAGTAGCAGACAGTGTCTCAGGGTCAGGAGACTGGCCTTCGCAGTCGTTACCGCGTTCACGGAGGGCAGCGGTAGTTATCGGACTCTGTCGCCGTTTGCACTAACTCTGATGTAAGATCCGCCTCGTGGGAACCACCTAAAGAATGCACAAAGCCGATTTGAGATGTAACAATAGGTTTTCAGCTAGCAACATCATTCTTTCGGGAGTTAGTCACTTGAACATTATGGTTCATCATCACGGAAGCTGGCCGACCCGACTGTGAAAACAGCAAGGAGGGATTGTGTACGTTGTGCAGTTTAAATCATGCTACACTCCCTAACATTTGATGTTTTGGTTGTTTAAGTTTTCTCTGTTGTTGCTCTCCCCACAGTCAATTAGTAACGCAGTAAAAAGAAAGGTTACCGGGTAGGATTTCAAGTTATTAAAATCAAAGCGGGCAACCTTGATGCTGTTAGAGCAATATATAGAGGGAAGCATTCATCATAACAATGTGAAATAATAGATACAGATTTAACATAGTAGGCGCTTACACTGTAAACTCCAGTCCAGTGAATAGTCCAGTAAATTCAGTGAACCATCCAGTCCAGTGCATAAATAGAACAGTTTGATAAACAACTTTAATAAGCAACGCGAAAGGTGCAAAATGAAGTCACAGCCGACTTGACTGCAAATGTGAAATGTAAAAAAGAAACAGGCTCTACGGGGAATAAGCAGTTCGTAATTCTGTCCTCAATTCTAGGAAAAGTAGACGGGAGATGATGATAGATTTTAAGTAGAGGTAGCGAATTTGGGATTGGAGATTTGGGAAAGCTTTCTGGAATAAACGCTATAGAGGTAAGTTATCCTGAAAAATGCGTTATACTAAATGAAAATTTCAATTAGATTTCGTGCTCTTTGCAGACCCGAGCATAGTGCAGGGCCTATAAGTTTTCAGCAGGGTAACCGGCCGTGGTCATATGTTAATGAGGTGTAAGACTGCTGTGCCATTGAAAAGAGGGCTAAAATGAGTCATCAATAATGAGGTCCACTTAGGCGCAGTAATTGTAAAAGCAGATGAATTCTGGATGGAGCTCACAAAAAGATTTGCAGCTTTATAACAGGAAGATGCTGATAAAATGGTGGTAAACACTCAAACAGTAACTAGGCTGTTTACAGGAGCAGCAGGTAAATTAGGAATTGGACATCAGGAAAGAAGTAGATAAGCTATCCCAAGTAACACATGAGTTGATTAGAGGAACGACAAAACAGTCTCACTCAGTTTCGTCATTGTAACCCTTAGCATGAGCAATATAATGAAAACATCAAAAGGACGGGCGAAGTAACCGTTATTTTATTCGTTACTCATGTTTATAGGTATACTTATAGGTTACCAAGATTAGAGTGTAGAGTACAGACCCAACAATGCTACCGGCTACCTCAGTACATGCTACTCCACAATTAGGAACAATCCTTCGTATCAGGTGTAGGTTCGACTTTGGGATCTTCATTTTGCTTAGCCACTTTGATCCTGTTCGGACATGACTATCGAGACCAAGAATCTGTACTTCTACCTCATGTAACAAGCCCCAGTGCGATAGCCAAGGATTCTTTGGTCTGCTTATGTGTGTGCGTGACGTGCCTTTGACCTTTGAAGTTGGGAAGGGTGTGTGGGTGGCAGTTGAGTGTTGTCTGCACGTCGTTTTATGCCAGGTACAAAGCAACGTACAGTTTGGGGGCGAGGAGTTACGTTCCCAGTGTGCCCCCCTGGCAACACTGATGAGCATGCTGCAAGGCAATGCTGGTACAGTCTGGTGTGGTCGGAAATGCCTCTCTCAAACTAATTGCCTAGAATTGAGTGATGAGTGATGCACAGATAATGGAGGTTGCTATGCCTATTGCTGCCTGCAAATGTGAGCCAGCATTCGAGAACACTGGGCAGTAGTGCTAGTAAAATGGCCTAATTGGCAAGACTTCATTAAGCATACACTGGAGGTAAATGTCATTTTTTATTAAAGGGCTGTGACATATGGCTAGGCTTCGCCTGTTGTGACTATGATGTGGTTTCTGTGCATATCCTGGATGGATGTATAATTCTTGTATCCCTCTGACAATAAAGATTTACTTGTGAGTACTTGTTCTTGCTGCCGTTCTTATTGCATTTTTTCATGATGCCCAGATTGCTGTCTGAACAGCGTGGGCTCTGGTGGTTTAATGTTTAGGCATGTAGACTTGTATGGTGCAAACATATCTGAAACTTAGAAGTAAGCACTCAATACTAGGGTTGTCTGAAGCAGCCACTATGAAATTGATGGTCAAGTTCAGAGTCACTTGAAGCGGTCACAATGAATGAATTACTGAATCTATGAAAGCTGCTTTTCCTAATAAATCTTCAAAGACAAATACAGCAATATGTGCAACACGTTTCGCAAGGATTCGTTTATCCGAAACATGCTTGTTTTGAGGAATTGTCCAAGACACAAGTGCACAAGCAGACAAATATACAGGCCTTTTTATATTTATTCCATTTGTCATTTTCAGCACTGGCGAAACTCGCGGAATACACACAACTATGAAAATTCACACAGTGTTTGCAAACAGAAGAAAAATTGGACATTCTAACTGCCTCAAACTGGCACATTGTTACACAATATAACGCGATTTAGAATGTTGAACCTACTGAATACATAGACAACTTGTAACTTGCGCAGATTTCCCAATGAAAATACATGAAATTTGAAGTTTAAAGATTATTTCACAAAATGGACGTAACAGTATAGGTCTCTCGCACTATTGCTACAAAGGAAACCCGTATGGCTTTCCTTTGTAGCAATTGCTACGATTAGGTGGTCGTCTCACTTTCCATTAATTTCACAAAATTGATAAAATGGACACAACTGTGTGCACACATTGAGTGGCCCCATTAAACAAAGAGATAATATGGTCAAGCTACATAACCGTAATTTGCCGCCTTTGAACTTATGTTGATGTGACAATTCTGCGGGGCGTCGCTTAGCGACGCAACCTATATCGACACATAGGGCGAAATGATTAGACACACCTGATGGACCAAATCCAACACTTGCACTTGCACTTGAGAGAGATCTGTGCGGCTCTAGCTCCTTTTCAAGGAATCCGTCTGAGACAGCAGCGGACCGATGGGAAAAATTTAGGCATCGCACACATAGCGCATTGGGTCCGCACCGTACGCAAATACTCACCACCGCAGCTGAAAAATCCGCGTAAAACAAAAGGCAAGTTGAACAAGTGATAATCCGAAAGACGCTGTTTCCAAAGAAGTCGACGCCGTAGGCTCCGACTTTGACAAGACAGGGCGAGCCTTCACATGCCGCTTGCATATCGTAGCGCATCGGGGAATGTCCCGCGCACGGTCGCGCGGAGAACCACCAAAGATGTATTGTAGTGCACAAATCACGAAAACGCGATTGTAGTTCTTTTGTATGGTATAAAGACGCCACAGTATACGAAACATTCTCAGACAACTCGCAACCACACATACAGATACACGCGTGAAACGATACGTGAAATGGTGGAACTACGAAGAGCAAAACGAGTGCCGTCACCAGCGCCCACGACAGTGGCGCTTTGCGGGCTTTGCCTTCAGTTTCACTTTCAGTCGTTGGGCAAACGAACAGAAGCGAGGAGATTGCAGTCGAAGCCGTCGAAGTCCACCAAGGTCCCGCCTCCAAAGTCAGATGTCGCGGGCGTTCTAGCAACGCGACAAGACATTGTGGTCGACGAGACGAACGAATCGTTCATTGTATCGCTTTGAAGAACTTTACTAGACCCTTGGAAATGTGTAATCTTGCAAGATAAAGAAAAAGCACTCGCGCAATATGCATCTCATTGCTCGTTTACTTCTCGAACAGGTGCATGCTCGTTAGTATGTAAAGCATATAATGCTAAAAAAATAAAGAAAATATAAAGCCGGGCATATGAAATAAAACTCCGTTTCCGTGAAAGGGAGCATTCTTCCTTGTAAACCCCTCCTAAAACGATGTAATATTGAGGATCTCCCTCCTTCTTTCATCCCCATTTTGCGATGGAGCAAAGTGGAGGACGCTGAAAATTTTTTTTTCCCACTGCAAGGGAGCACGCTTTTCAGGCGCGTAGTCTCAAGGGAGGTCGCAACCCTTGTAATGCCCTTTTCGGCTTACTTCTGTTTACAGTGTACATTGCAGTTCAGCAGTGCCCTTTGACACTTGGGTTAATTGCTTGCCGCATTCGAAAATTTCCTCCGACCGTTGTACTTGGATCTGCACACTTAATCTGGATCCACATAAGATCCACTTAGTAGCTGGAACTTTTTTGCAAAAAAGTTCCGTTTATATATTTGGAACCACGTTCCACATACTTTAAAAAGTAGATGGAACAGTGCACCACTTATTTTTACTTATTAATTATGTGGATCATCATTCCACATAAAGAGTATATGGAACCCTGTTCAAATAAAAGGGTTCTTTCAGTTACTGGAACGTTGATCCACATAAAATAACCATGGCTATCCGGTGCACCATTCCAGGTATTTTCAGACCTGCTTTTATATAAAACGGTGTTCTAATAGACAGGAAACTGTCTATGGGTTCCCACTTCTGCAATATTTCTGCTTTCCTTTGTTAGTACAAACTGAGGTCATATGCCAAGCAGGCTGATGCATCCACCGACATTATTTTGACAGCACAGCCTTGGCATGTGGCCTGCGGCGATACCAACAATGGGAAAGTAGAAATTTTAGCAGCAGTGTTGACCCTGGCAGTTCCCAACAGTTGCCTATTAGAGCACAGTTCTATATAAAAGTAGGTTTGAGGTACCTGGAATGGCACAGTCGAAACTTTGGCTTCACCTGCCGGATCCTGCTCTGGCCTATAGCTGCATGTAAAAAAAACAAGGTATCTAAATTAAAACACCTATGAAAGAAATTATTACACTGCTTTTCAAAATGTGTAAACTTTATTGAGTGGCAGAATTGCATACACTTATGTTCATCTCTAATTTCATAGAAAATGGCTAGTCAACAAAAAACAAATACCAAAAAGGAAAGGAGACTAGGCACTAAGTGGCATTAACACGTATGGCCCTATATTAAAAAAATGGGCCATAAAAATGGCCCAACACACAAGTGCACCACATGCAAATAAACTTGCACATCGGCTGTGAAACAAAGAAACATTAAACAGAGACTATAAAATATTCTGGCTTATCACACGAAATGACGTAACTCAAATGCGCAAGTACCCATCTGCCATTTACCGAGTTTACGCGCCCCCGTTCCAAAAGAATTCAGTACTCTAAAATTATACGAAAAAGGCATAAAACAATAGGCTTGTACAGTTGAAATATCACGAGACCAATGAAGAATGTAGTGGATGAGTTATTAAAGGGAAAAGACAGTGCAAGCCAAAATAAACAATGGAATGTTTGCACACAAAAAAACTTGTCAGAAACACGTGCCAAATGTCACAAAAAATATGAACACTAGAAACAATACAGTTGGTTGACCACAGATGTACGTATAATACAAAGCTAATTGTGACCAAAACACTTCATAAGCACCCTGAAGAAGCCTTCCACTTGAGGCAGGTTACTTGCCCCAGCATTATGTAGTTTGGGATAACTCATCCCAAATATTACCATAAAAGTTAGTGTAAATGTTTATAAAATTTTATGCACAAAATAGCTGGAAGCATGTTACACATTTTAAAGATTCAACAAGGCAACAGCGAAATACAATGGTAAGACATTCTGGAAAACAAGAGAGAAAATTTTAAATAACTAAACAACTCAGCCTTGAAAAATGCAAGTGAAATATCTTAAAGAAAGAAAAGAAACAAGCCAGCCTTGAAACATACAGCCGGCGCTTTGCCCTGGTGATAAAAAATCGTAAAAGAAGGCACAACTTCACAGTTTTGCAGCTTACATGTCGCTTCTACCTACCAAACATTTAGCACGTGAACATTAGGTCTGACTGATTCAGATTTTTCAACAGAGACTACCTTAAACGACATCAAGCCACTGTCAAATGGCTCACCCTTCACAACAACTGTCTGCACAAGTCCCAAATCTGTCCAAAAAGCGTATGGGTACGACAAGATTAAAATAAAATATACAGTCAACAGGAGGCTGACTGCTTCTCATGTGATGATGCAGGTGGTAAAGCCAGGATGTTTTCCTTGCAGGCAATTTTGAAGTTGTCATTCTCTTTCAAAATGCGTGGGCCTGGTGGAGACCTGTTGCCAAGCTCTTGTGCCTTTAACGAAAAAAGACGCAGCAAATTTTAACTGCACAATGACTTTAAATTGTGGTGTTCGGGATAATACCGTTTTTATAAAACTAATAAGTTATTCTTCTTTCAACCCTGCAAAAGGTGCCAGTGTGCACAAAAATTATATGAGCATGCGGCATAGACGATAGCTTAGTGTGAATTGAATCACTGCTTCATTTCTGGAAAAAGCTTTACGCTTTTCCAGTTGAATGACGTGAACATCAATTGGCTTTTCCAGCCTTGAGGGATTTTAGTCAGCAGTCAAACAATATACTAATCTATGCGCATTTCATACTTCATGCACCTTCCCACTACAAATAAATGTCCTCTTTACTCCATTATGTGCGTTCTAGTGCTGTTATGATGCTTAACATAAGAATTGCATGAACCTGTTCATAGAGTTTTGTTTCTGTTCCTTGTGCTGTGAAGGCAATACCTTCAGCTGCAAGTTCATTCATTGTTAAAAGAAAGTCCTGCAGCAATTCTCTTTGACTCAGTGGTTTTAGGATCGTTTCACTGGCCTACTCCAAGAAAGAAAATTGAGTTCGTTTGTGAACGCTTCGAAGGTGGAAAATGTGCAAACATGATATAGAAGATCGTCAGTTTTGCACAGGCCCCTTGCTTCATTCCCAATGGGTTAGCCATCTGCACATCATAAAATTAAGTATAAAATTTATTTTTAATTGAAAAACCTTACAGAATTTTTGTTTTACCTAATTCCAAGTACTTATATTTTCAGTTTTTACAAAAATTTCAAAGCAGGTTACAGTAGTCAGTTCGCTTCGTAATAGGGCTGGAGGATTCGTAAGCTGGCTGCTGAGAATGCAGTAAATGATATACCTAGGAAATTTCGCTAAACCATGCGTCACAAGAAGGCAAGACTGTGCACAAAGCAATAATAAGCATAACCAATTATAACACTGTAGAACACCTAAAGAAGAATGAGGTAAGGGTGCTTGTTTAGGGGTGCCAGAGTGCTATTTTTCCATCTTGTGGTTAACAACGGCGCAAGAAAATGGGGATGAAAGGGAAAGCGTACAACACGTGGGTCTTAGAATTTCCAACTGCCGTGCTACCAAAATCTAGAGGGATGTTCGGCACCATGTTGTTGTACGTGGACCCTTTTGAGTCCCGTTTTTTTGCGTCGTTAACTACAAGCATCATGCACGAACTTGCCCACATCCACCTTTTGTAACTTTTCCATCCTGGAAATGGCTTAAGAAGTACACAGTGACAAAGGTTTACTGTATTTTTCATTTCAATAACACGCCAAATATCAATATTCACTCGACAAAGCATTGAATTTTCCCGTAATTATAGTAGCGTGCTCCTCAACTTCAGGCGCTCTGTGATCAGCAACGAGTCGCTAAGACATTCGCTGGAAACGCTTATAGGGGTTTTAATTTTTTGGGATAATGCCGATGGATTTTTTGGACAATGAGATCAGAGGATCAAATATGATGTGTGCACGACTCCACCTTTTTCACTTTTGCAGCATCAGCTTCCATGCACGCTATAAAAATTTTTAGTATGGCCGTACTGAGCCTATCTTGTAGAAGAATGTGGTAAACAAATAATCATAAAGCCTTCTACAAACGACCCAAAAGAGTCATGCTAATAAGAAACAGCATACCTTCGTGTTCCTCGCGGTACAACGCATATGACGCTGTAACTGATGGTGCACGAGAACAAGAAACATGATTGTAGTTACAATTAGGTAATCTATTTTATTTTAGAAATATGTACTGGTTGTATTGTACTTCAGCACACAGAAAAACTAAAAGAGCAAGACTGAAAGTGAAGGAATGATATCCCACATGTTCTAGATATGAGCGAAACGTCTTGAATTTCCATCTCCCGCATTCCTCGTCTTTTCTCCTGATGTTCTAGATATGTTGCTCCTTTCCATCGGCGGTGGTTTCAAGGCTTTTTTTTTCGTTTGCAATACTCAACTGACCCAATTGCGACTCCACAGACCAAAATCGCTTAGACGGCTTGCTCTTCATTCAGGACAGGTGGTTCAAACCAACTAAAAAATAGGAGAGGAGCCTTCTTACGAAAAAAAAAACATCCGCTGCGGATGCCCTGGTAAGGTTTCACTGCTAAACACTTAGAGACATACTAATATATGAACATATTTTAGGCTCACCTGTAAATGATCCATGCGCGACTGGTGAATGTCCTCATAATATGCACCACCCAAGCGGCACTCGTTCGTGGCTCATAAGCTCCACAGTGAGCCGGAACTCGTGCAGTCGCACTTCTCACAACGACCCCTCGGTACGCCCGCGATGTCTTCGGCCACAGTGGATGCCACAGCCATGACGGGAAGGGTTTGTGTAGAGACTGGAAATAATGTTTCCATTTTTATTTTGCATACAAAAACAAGAATATTTGTCAGAATCTATCCAAGTGGACACAGCCATATCCAGTTTCTGCACAGGTTATTTTAGAACAGAGAACGTAGCTATGCTTCCAGTATATTAAGTTTGAGACGCGCAGAAACGGCATAATTTTTTGGGCACATCATGACGTAACAACTTAATCAGCACGTACGCGTTGTAGGCAATTGTTCTGTCGTGCTACCAGAACTGACGTCCACGGCATAGAAGTGGCGCCACAATTCCTGATTACCAGGCCAGGCATGTGTTCGTCCCTTTCTTCCCTCGACGAATGAAATATTTTTGTTACTAATAAAAGGTGCCGCAAAATGATCATATTATAAAGTGACAGCAGCGTGACCTCACGTCACTGCTAAGACAACCACTGTCTCTTACATTTCTCTACGTCAGGGAGCAAGCTAAGTGTAGCGTGAACATAACATCTGAAAAGGCCGACGGCATTGGAAGAAACATGAAACAACTACCTAATGTACACAGCCAAACCTAGGCAGTGCGGCCGCCAACGACAAAACAACAGCGGGAATAACCCTCAAGTTTTAAAAAATACGAAGAAGTCCAAGGACGCAAGCTCCTACAAACTTGCTTGGAAGTTGCTAAGCGTGTGAGAGCGAGATGGCGAGCGGCAAACACGCGGTCGCACGGTGAGAATGTTCACACCCGCTGTCAGCTAAAGCGACCGTCAATATCCTACTAAGCAACATACTGTAAGGGGGCATAATGATAACTGGGACACTAGCACGCGAACCAGCAACGTGGATGGAGTCATGAACGTCGAGCGGATTCCGACGCACGAGCACGCAAATTGACGCGGATTGCCGTTTACCCATTACGTTACGCCAAAACAAAGTGAAGTTGCACGCTACTAATAAAAATTTCCGCGCAGAATTTAAGACAGCATGAACGACGAAGTACGAATAATAATTCGATGTGCCCCTTTGTCTCGCGATCTGCAATTAGGCGGAAAAACTGCCGTCATTCCGTCATCTGGATTGCTCTATTACGAGCGCTGGAAACAAATCCACCGCAATGGTACTCAAATTAAGCTATCGGACTATATACGCAGTAATGTCTTCGTAGAGCGAGTTTAGCAGGCGTGCCTGAATTCAACTGAATACATAGGGCAGCGTAGCGGTATCCTACCCTGCACAGTGGTATTCTTGGTTTCACTGAGCAACAATCGTAACGAGCACATAAATATGCAGCACTGACCTTTTTTTTTGCGCCTCCTGGCAACTTCACCACTCCGCTTCGTCGAGCAGCGAATACCGTGATACAGCCACAGGATCAGAAGAATGTCGCAGTCGTACGTCCACACAAAGTAATGGTTTCTGCCAAACTGGCCGAAACCACACCACCTCCATTTCTAGTAGCTCAAATCAGGCGCGGCACGCCCCTGTGCACTGCGCCTGCCACTGGTGGCGTTGGTGAAGTGAACATTTACAACTAGCGGAGGAAATGCTGAGAGATGGGGCGCTGCGATCGTTACAAGTGTTTGCGCATTCCCGTTTTGGCACTTTAGTGCTGTAGCAGTTGCTGCCCCACTGTACTGCGCGTCACAACGCAAACCGCGCCGGCGATGAGGTGGCGCCGGCTATCGGGCGAGAAGAGCTCGTCAGACGTCATGCATGCGCACATGGAGGTATACCGATTATATGGGTGATGTGGCCCATGGCCAGCCCGCGGAACAGCGCGTGGAAACTCACCGGCCGTCGGCGCTTTTATTTTTCTGTACGGAATCAACACAACGTGCCGCGCGCTCTCAGGGCGCAGTGTTTAGGGATCAATAGGTTAATACGTGTAATTGCAATTATATATATATATATCTGCTTAGCCCTTTAATTTCTACTGAAGTTGTTTCGCGCTGCTGGCCGTGAGTGCGCGCAATAACTGTACGTAATTTTTGAAGACAGCGTTTCAGCGTTGCTGTTAACAACAATAAGCACAAAATTTACGCTCCTTCATTTGCTGCGTTTCCTTGACCACAGCAAGTCTGGTCATTACCAAAAAAATATAATGCGGCACTCTTTGATATACACATGACAAGATTACTCGCATATAGCCAGGGTAAAGTGTAGTACAATTTATTAGAAAGTAATGGAGGGGCCCGTTTCCGCACAGTTCTTTTCCTCCTAAACGCCAGCTCTGCAGGAAAATAATAAACAAGGGAGCAGCAGGAGACGGAAGTGTCATTCAGCGAGCTACAGTTACCAAGAAGAAATAGATGTTTACACTGCGAATTTTTCCTTTGTTGAAGTGCATAATTTGGAAAAATAATATTATATCAGCATTAATGCACAGAGTTTACTGCAGATACTGTGAAGTATTTGAAGTTCTCAAAGTTTAATTTCGTTCCCCACTTCTGAATCGTATAGAGTCGACTGTTCCCTGCAAACTTATATTTTTGTTTCCTTGTGGAAATAAAAGAGCCACCACGAGCAGAAAAATGCAACCACACTTGTATGCCTATAAGCATGCGTAATATGCCGCAACGTGACCCAAGGGTTCATTATAACTGAAGGCTGTAGTCATATTAACACATTGCTTAAGCGTTGAAAACTCTGTATCGTGCTAGACCACAGCGAGCAAATGGCTGAACGTTGAACCGAAGTCGTTGTTTCTAAGGTGCTACTTGTTAGTCAAATGCACAACACGCGATAGCCTCAACATTTGTTCCGTAACCGAGGTGTCCAAAAAAGCGCGCTGTCCACCAGAAATTCTTGAGCCCAGGCAGTTATCGGCTTCGTCCAAAGAGCAGAGTGGGTACCGAAAGACGCCAGACCTTCTAGAATTCAAGCTATTAATTTTAGACACACTGAAGTAAAATGGAGAGACGAGCTAGTTGTTGAACATCCGTCACTGAAACGTAAGCGCAAACTGAGACACGCACAAGAGAGAGCAACGACACCAACGCTTTGGTGTACTGCGCGTCTGAAATTAGTGACGGCAAGACCAGGTACACAAAGGCCGTTTGAGCACCGCAGACAACCTGACAAGAAGTTCCTGCAAGTTCTGCTTTTCGCTAAGATATATCTTTTGCTTGCGTCGTTTATTCTTTTTATGGCGTAGTCCAACAGGGATTTTGTTTTATGTAAAATGACAGCACTAATAATCCTTCCTTAGCAGTTTATAAATGTCAACTGCTGTAAGATAGCTTCACAGATACAGCCTAAGTTTCTGTAATTTCATATGTCATGTGCGTATGTGTCAAGGAGGTCTTCGCCCAAAGAGCGCCAAATTTGTATGTGGTGCAATGATGTAGTTAACGCACGATACACTGCACACTTCACTGCAGCGCACGAGTTATGTGGAACAAGACGCAAGCAAAAAATAGACAAACGCACTGTCTAGAAATATTACTGGAACCTAAGTGGAACGATAAGTGGATCATACAACATTTCCTCCTCCCCTTTACGGAGTTCCACATAAAAACGATAAACATAAAGAAAACAGAACGAACGTTCCACATAAGATCAACTTATATGTTTCGTTCCATTTATTAACAGTAGGGATCCAGATAAATATATATGGACCACACTTTTAACTGGAACTTACATGGAACCAGATTAAGAGTGCATAGGCCGCCAGTCCCCTTCGAGACCATTTATTGCGAAATGTAAACGCAGTTACGGTCATTATACCACACCCTGCGTTTCGGTACTGATTTAGAGTGCGCACAATTTTTGGCGTATAGGGCACCAATTTCATTCCCAGTGCACCAGCACCTCAGTGCCGCAAGCTTGTTTACGTATGCACGTATGTCCCCGGCTCTTCATTCACTTAAACATATATGCTGTGTTAGTAACTACAAAGCACTTAATTTGAGAACATTGCGAGAACATGCATATATTTGCGCATATGATCAGCGTTACAAAGCCCATATGCGCGGCAAACTGCTACTGGAATAGAAGATGCGTATATATATTTATACGAACTGTTATTGCAGCTTTTGGTAGAAGGCTAGCTCTCACATTTTGTACGCATCTTCATAATGCGTACAGTTTGCGTGTTCAATAAATATTGTTAGCTGAAACTTTA
Source organism: Dermacentor andersoni (assembly GCF_023375885.2). Lineage (NCBI taxonomy): Eukaryota > Metazoa > Arthropoda > Arachnida > Ixodida > Ixodidae > Dermacentor > Dermacentor andersoni. The sequence goes on from NW_027314752.1 coordinate 18,452,766, forward strand.
TGAGTACGAGCGCTCATTCAGATAGCTTAAATTTTCTCACAATATACGGATGTTCACATAACAAAAATACGGAATTCTCTCTGTTTCGTCCAAAACAGTGTATAGCCGCTATGTGACTACAGTGAAAATGTCCGTAAAGCTGAATACGGAGAGCACTTTCCGTATATTAACGGCAAATTTTGCCGTATTTTTGAAATATGACGTACTTTCCGTATATTTATCTGCAGTTCTCCGTATAATGACAGAAATCCTCCGTAACATTACGGAAATTTTTTACAGTGTAGTTAGGAGAGCCAGTTTAAGGGCGGAGAAGAAGGAAGGAAAGGAAAGCAAAATTCCAGCGCCGTGATTTTAAAGCGCACCAGTGGTAGAGAAACGGAAGGCGATATAAGCGTGCGTGGCATTGATACGCACACGACAAACTGCCTTCAAATATTTGAACTTGAGGGAAAGCTTCGTTAACAAATGATAGCACAGTAATCAGCACTCGAATATAAATATAACCCTAATAATAATTGTAAATATTCATCTCATCTATGGGATCTAATACGCGCGCTGTTGCTTTCTCTCTGCGTGTAGTAGTTAAGAGAGCCAGGTTAAGGGCGGAGAAGAAGTAAGGAAAGAAAAGACTCTGAAGCAAAAATGCAGTGCCGTGGTTTTAAAGCGCAACCGTGGAAGAAAAACGGAAGGCAATATAAGCGTGCGTGGCCATGATACGCACACGACAAACTGCCTTAAAAAATATTTAGACTTCAGGGAAAGCTTCGTTAACAAACGATAGCACAGCAATCAGCACTCGAATATAATTATAACCCTAATATTAATTGTAAATATTCATCTCATCTATGGGATCTAATGCGCGCGTGGTTGATTTGTCTCTGCGTGTAGTAGTTAAGAGAGCCAGTTTAAGGGCGGAGAAGAAGGAAGGAAAGGAAAGCAAAATTGCAGCGCCATAGTTGTAAAGCGCACCCATGGTAGAGAAACGGAAGGCGATATAAGCGTACATGGCCATGATACGCGCACGACAAACTGCCTTAAAATATTTAGACTTGAGGTAAAGCTTCGTTAACAAACTATAATACGGCAATCAGCACTTGAATACGACGAGAGAAATTATTGAGACGTGGAAAACTGCCTTGAAATGAATATGGTTTGCGAGACAAATGATTGTAAGTATTGAACCTCTTAAAGGATGATGGCGAATATGCGGTCACCGAGGGGGCAGCGTCCGCGCGAGACCACCACCAGGCACTTTACTGAGATGTGGAGGGCTCTGCAGCCGGATGAAAAGTCTGCCTTCTCCGCCGGCCAAGAGGGGAAAACGCGCTTTCCGATCGCTCAAAGAGGCAGGTTGCGAACGTAGTTCCCGCGCCTACTAGAGCGCCCCTCGCGGCGGCGAGCGCGGATCTGGCAGGATACGACCGGCCCGCTTCCGCTCGGAAAGTGTGTCTGTGCAAGTGTTTCGCGCGTAGCTGCAACTTTTCTGAGGAATGCAGAAGGGCAACACGAATTGTTGCGTAGTGGGCTGCAACAGCACGTACAGAAACTCACCAGGAACAAAGTTTTACCGGTTTCCGAGCCGACCGTATGAAGCATAACGGCGTCAACGCTGGATCACGCTCGTCCGACGGCAGAGGTAAACTGTTTGATGTTCTGGCGTTATGTCAAGTTAGTTAACGCTGAATCGGTTGCTTTTACAGAGATGATGGCAGCAACTGGACACCTGCAGCACATAGCAGGATATGCAGCAAACATTTCGTCGGTGGCACGAAATCTAACGAAGAAGGCCACCCCACTTACTTCCCCTCAATATTTCCCGCTGCGTACAAGACATCGACTGGGCCTGTGTCAAGTGACCGTTACGCGAGGTAGAGTGTATATTAAATTTTCCCTCAGCTTCAGGTAGTGTGACCAGCCCTTTGAGGGTCGATGTCGTAAATATACGGAGCTACGAACAGGTCCGAAAGTGATCTATTTACGGCGCCGTCTGTACGTTTAAAACACGCGCTAACTTCCTAGCTTTTTTTTTGCCTGGCATGTGCTGCCACTATATGGGAATACATGGAATTTTTTTCTCGCGTCTCTCTCTTTCGGTTTTCGTTGTATAGCTTTTTCTTTTTTTTTTTTTGCTCCGGAGCGTCTGCTACCGCTCGCGCATTGGCGCCCTCTCGGGCGCGCGGCGGCTGGTTTGATTTTGGTTCCGCACGCGGTTTCGGCTTCTTTCGCTCGCAAAACTGATGGCTATCTCGTTCTTATCACTCAAAAGGTGACCGCCTGTTACTCGCTCGTTTGTTGCTCACAGGGGTCCGCATACGAAGGATGCCGCCATGCATGCGTTTCGTTTTTTGGCACTTTATTCAGAAGTTGCCTCCCATGGCTGCTCAGGGAAGCAGTACCCAGAGGAGGTGCCATGTCTGCGCCAACACCACTCAGCAGCAAAAATATCGCGAGGACACAAGGCCCATGTGCGCTGAGTGCAACAAACCGCTCTGTGTGGAGCCATGCTTAAAGGACTACCACACGTTAAAGAAATATTAGTGCAAGAGGAACATTTGAGACTTGCGAAAAATTTTCGTGTGCGCATTCTTCTTGTGTATGTTCTCGTGTGGACATTGTGTATAACAATGCGCCTTTTTTAAATTCTTATAACTTTATTTGCTTTCTTTATTGTTTTTCATGAATAAACAGTACAAATACGCCAACGCGAAACACATTTTTCTCTCTTTACGGTCACCCTAGAAAAATTACGGCAAATTTTTTTCGAAATAGGTCCCTCTGAAGAATTTAAATGTGCAATAAAAAAATCGACCCTCGATTATCGCATATGGCGAAAAAAATGTACCCTCAGAGGGCTAATGCCAATTAATTTTTTGCGTTGAGTAGATTTTGTTGCGTGGTCGCGGTGCTTCAGTGAACCAATATTGTTTGGATGTGTTATAACGCTTGTTTTGCCAGAAAAAGAAAGCACCAGGAGCAAAAGATGGAGGAGGCACGACAGATACCCAGTTGTGACAGTCAAGAAACAGGGTGTGTCACAAGTCGCGAACCATAGATTTCGCACAGCCCGCCTTACAGTGACAACTTAAGTGCGTCCGCCTGCAACCAGTCTGCAGATGACGTACATCGTGTTGATGTGAGCTAAAGTCTATAACGTATAATTTGTGCCTTTCATTGAATTTAATGTGACTGATTTACTAAGCTGGTTTTAAATGCTTGTTTCAGGCATCAACAATGACGGAAGGCGGCAGCGCTACTTTCAGCATGAACTTCACATTTATATCAGAGTTGTGGGATGGTAATGCGTCATCCTACATCAGTCACAAAGAAGTGTGCAGCACAGGCTTGGGCAGCTCATGCAGTCCGGGCTTTTCAGACCAAAGCACTGGGCTGGCGTGCAAAGAGCCTTTTTTCGCAGGGTTTAGATCTCTTCAGCATGATGAAAACGCCTTTCATGCGTCTACAGCAATTGATTTTTCTTTATTTGCTCTGCTGTTAAGCATACTGCCACCTGCTCTAAAAATTTGAATGAGCTGTCTATTGAACACAAGATTCTGTTATTTTTGATCAAACTTAACCATGGGCTGCCATTCTCTTTTCTCAGTGTCCTTTTTGGCATCCACAAAACAACAGCGTCTCGTATCTTCAAGGGTGTACTTGTTAACATCCATGCTGCTACAAGGAAATGGCTATACTGGCCATCACAAGCAGCTGTTCTGGCCACTTTACCTCCATGCTTCAAACTGCACTATCCGAAATGCAGAGTTGTCATAGATTGCACCGAACTTGAAACTGAAGTGCCTCCAGGAATTGAAAAACAAAACATGTGGTATTCGGACTACAAAGGAAGGCACACAATCAAGTACCTTGTTGGAATAGCTCCGAATAGGCTTATCACTTTTCTTTCAAAGGGGTTTGGAGGTAGAACAATTGATGGCACGCTAACTGTTGAATCAGGTTTTTTGTCCCTTCTTGAACCAGGAGATGTTGTTTTAGCCGATAAAGGATTTCCAGGCATAAAAAACAGGTTCTGGCGCGCAGGATGCGACGTTGGTGATGCCACCTTTTGCTACCAGCCCACAATTCACGGAGTCTGAAGTAGATGCCTCATATGAAACCGCCTCCGTGCGCATTCATGTAGAAAGAGTGATTCAGAGGCTCAAAATTTATGATATCATTACACGCAGGATACCACACGAGCTGACTGGCTATGCTGATGAGATTCTTCACGTGCTAGCAGTGCTAACAAACCTGAAGAAACCTATTTTTGCCAAACTACAGAAATAATAGGGCAGGAAGAAGGGGAAAAAGTTTATTGCACAATTTTCATACAGACACAAAGGCTTAAATGACTAGCTTTACTGTGACATATACGACTGTACATGTCTGTATAAAATGTATCAAATGTGTAAAAATAAATAATGTTATTAAAAAGCACTGTTGTCTATGTTCTGCATTGCGAATGCGATGGCGTGGTACTTGTAACTAATATATTACTTCTGTTCTTGGACAATGTTAAATGTTGTAAATACCTCAGATGTCGGCACATTCATGCAATGCTCTGAGAAAATGCTCAAAATAGAAGTTTCGCAGCTTGGGCACTGCCGACGACAGGAACGCATCGTCTCTTTTTAATTTGATAGTGAGCGAGTCCACTTCTGTGTGTATGAAAAAGTAAGAGTACTCCAAACCGAGCACGTGCAAGCACACTTGTACTTGTGTGAAGTAAGAATGGCTGCGTCTCAAATCCAGAAAAACCACACAGGTATTTCAGCAGTGGCCTCTTGATCAAGCTCTGTTGCCGTCTTGAAAACGGACACTTGATTTCCAGTAGCACTGCGCTGCCGTCTTCATCCCTGAAAGTTTGAGTTTTTATTGGAAAGAATAACCCGATATAGTGATTAACTGAAAATGCCGTCAGGGGAGCACGCAAGCCACGGCTCTCCAGGACAAACTACCAGGCCGTATTGGGCGACATTCACGTTGCGCTTCTTTTCAAACGCCTTACGAGCTGATGGCTCCTTCAACAGTCCGTACTGCACCGCGTAGCCTGTGTAAGGCACCTCGGTAACAATGGTCTTTGCACGCTCATAGAGGTTGTTACGGCAGGTAAGAATCCTGTGAGCCTGCAGAAGAGAAGGCAAGGAAAAACCACGTTCGTATCAGAGTAATGAGTCTGTTTAAGGGTAAGAAAATTGGACCAACTGCTAGGTACTTCTCCGTACTTTTGTCGCAGTAATTCTAGGAAACCTTTCATTAGCCCAAAGACGACGGTCAAGCGGCGTCCTAGCTGACAGGTCAGGTACATCTTCAGGCGGCACAGCGACGTGGCCATGGTATACTCGTAGCTCCGGTCCTGACAACCTATGGGAGACATTGCAAGTCAGGCACTACAGAAGTTACCACAACTTTATTTGTGTTTAAATTAGGTTCTTTAAGAGTACAAAAAGATATAAAACTTAATTAGTGTACACCGGAATACAAACCTCTCGAGGAAGTTAATTCGTTTAAGAAGTAGCTTGTTTCCACACTACCACAGTAAAGCTGTGGAACTCTTTCCCAGTCCTGTCCCATTCAAACAGCGCCAGGCCTTGCTGAGAGCTACGAGGAGGGGTTACAGCTGGCTCAGCTGGCATACACCCTTCTGCGGCCAGCATATCAACTAAGAGGCAGTTGAGATCGCCAAAATATTTGACGACGTTGTCTAGCGGAACCTCCTCTGCACGCACTGAAAATAATAATAATAATAATAATAATAATAATAATAATAATATTGCTTTGTTGCTGCGTCTCTGCGTGTAGTAAAGAGAGCCAGTTTAAGGGCGGAGAAGAAGGAAGGAAAGGAAAGTCTCTGAAGCAAAAATGCAATGCCGTGGTTTTAAAGCGCAACTGCGGTAGAGAAACGGAAGGCGAAATAAGCGTGCGTGGCCATGATACGCACACGACAAACTGCCTTAAAATATTTAGACTTAAGGGAAAGCTTCGTTAACAAACTATAACACGCCAATAAGCACTCGAATACGACGAGAAATTATTGAGACGTGGAAAATTCCCTTCAAATAAATATGGTTTGCGAGACAAGTGCTTGTAAGTATTGAACCTCTTAAAAGATGAGTGAGAATATGCGCTCACTGAGAGGGCATCGTCCGCACGGGACCACCACCAGGCACCTTACTGAGACGTGGAGGATTCTGCGGCCGGAACAAAGACTCCCTTCTCCGCCGACCAAAAGGGGAAAACGCGCTTTCCAATCGCTCAAGGTTGCGCGGACATAGTATAGCTCTAGCGTCTAGGAAAAGATTAAACAGGTGCGAGGGCGCCACGCAGACACTCCTAATCTGGAGCCACATAAGATCCACTTAGTAGCTGGAACTGTTTTGCAAAAAAGTTTCACTTATGTATTTGGAACGACGTTCCACATACTTAAAAAGCAGATGTAACATTTCACCACTTATTTTTACTTATTAATTATGTGGATCGTTGTTCCACATAAATAGTATATGGAACCCTGTTCCAAATAAAAGGGTTATTTCAGTTACTGGAACGTTGATCCACATACAATGGTAATGGCGATATCCGGTGCGCCGTTCCAGGTACTTTCAGACCTGCTTTTTATATAAAACAATGTTCTAATAGACAGTTAAGAAGCTGTCTATGGGTTTCCACTTCTGCAATATTTTTGCTTTCTGCTGTCACTACAAACTGAGGTCATATGCCAAGCTGGCTTGGCATGTGGCCTGCAGGGATACCAACAATTGGAAAGTAGAAATTTTAGCAGCAGTGTGGTCCCCGAAAGTTGTCTATTAGAGCACAGTTCCATATAAAAGTAGGTTTTAGGTACTTGGAATGGCATAGTGGAAACCTTGGCTTTGCATGCTGGATCTGTTCTGGCCTTTAGCTGCATGTAAAAGAAACAAGGTACCTAAATTAAAACGCCTATGAAACAAATCATTACACTGCTTTTCAAAATGAGTAAACTTTATTGAGTGGCAGTATTGCATATACTTCAGACATGTTCATCTCAAGTTTTACAAAAAATGACTAGTCAACACGGCACAAATACCAAAAAGAAAAGAGACTAGGCATTCAGCGGCATTCACACGTTTGCCCCCATATTAAAGAAGTGGGTAACAAAATGGCCCGAGGCATAAGTGCACCCCATGCAAATAAACTTGCACATCGGCTGTGGAAAAAGAAACATTAAACAAGGCTATAAAATACGGTGGCTTATCACAGGAAGTAATGTAACTCAAATGCGCCAGTACCCATCTGCCATTTACCAAGTTTACACAGCCCCGTTGTAAAAGAATGCAGTACTCTAAGAATTATACGAAAAAGGCATAAAACAATGGGCCTATAGAGTTGAATTAAGACAAGACCAATGAAGAATGTAGTGGATGAGTTATTCAAGGGAAAAGGCAGCGAAAGTTAAAATAAACAATGAAATAATTGCACACCAAAACTTGCCAGAAGCATGCGGCAAATACCACAACAAAAACATGAACACTAGAAACAATAGAGTTGGCAGATCATAGATGTACGTACAATACAAAGTTAATTGTAACCAAAACACTTGATAAGCATCCCGAAAAAGCATCCCACTCCAGGCAGGTTACTTGCCCCAGCATTGTATAGTTTGGGATAAACTCATCCCAAACACTAGCATGAAAGCTAGAATAAATGTTAATAAAGTTTTATGCCCCAAATAGCTGGAAGCATGTTACACATGTTAAAAAGTTGGCAAGGCAACAGCGAAATATAAATGTAAGAAACTCTGGAAAACAAGTGAGAAATCTTTAAATAAGCAAACAATTCAGCCTGGAAAAATACAAGTGACATATAAAAGAATTAAGAAAAAAAACAAGCCAACCTAGATACCTACAGCCAGCACTTTGCCCTGGTGATAAAAACTCGTAAAAGAAGGCACTACTTCACAGTGTTGCAGCTGCCATGCTGCTTCTACCTACCAAAAATTTGGGATGTCAATATAGGCCTGACCGCTTCAGGTTTTTCAACAGAGACTTTACCTTAAATGACATCAAGCCACTGTCAAATGGCTCGTCCTTCTCAACAACTGTCTGCACAAGTCCCAAGAACTGTCCAAAAGCATATGGGTACGACAGGTTCAACATGAAATATACAGTCAACAGGAGGATGACTGCCTTCTCAGGTGATGGTGGAGGTGGTAAAGTCACAATCTTTTCCTTGCAGGCTATCTTGAAGTTGCCACTCTCTTTCAATATGCATGGGCCTGGTGGAGACCTGTTGCCAAGTTCTTGTGCCAAAGAGAAGCAGCAAATTTTAACTACACAATGGCTTTAAATTGTGGTGCTCGTGATGTTATTCTTCTTATAAAACTAATACCGTATTTACTCGCATAATGATCTTACCCCTGAATTTCGCCGTCAAAATCTCATTTTTTTTATTTCCCGTGTAATGATCATACCACCGACTTGCCGCAGCGATATGTCGTGTGCCAAGTCTAGCTAATGGTGATCGCACTTACCATCTGTGGAATGCTACGTGAACTTCAAGACAAACAAAGCGGTCTGCATGCACCAAACATCCTTAAGTAAATGCCTCATTTCATTACTTTCATCACTTTCCGCACTTCCATGACTAAAAAAAAAGCTGCAACCAAACTTGCCTTTATTATGCGTAGGCGTTATAATGGTTATGGTCAACAACAGCAAAAAAGGCGCCTTTCGTTTCTTCTCATCTGCATCGGGGGCAACGATAGTAGCCACGTTTAAACTGATACGTTAAATGTGTACCCTATTCATACGCTGACGCTTGTAACACAGCTAAGATATTTACCCACCCTTAGCGAAACTTGCCGTATAAGGATAGTAGTGAAGACAGATGCCGCAGTTTCCGCAGCATACCGGCTGCGGAAACTGGCAGCTAGGTGCGCCATCTGTTTCTGTCCCCTCAAAGTGGACATGACTACGTTATAGCCGCAAACTTGCCGATATTAACGATATTATTCATTACTGATATGAAAGAAACTGTTTCAATGCACGTAATGTACTCACAAGAAAAAAATCGCATTCGGCGTGTTCGGCTTGCTCCGCCGGCCGCCATTTATGTTTTGATGTCCCGCAGCAAACGCGGCATGAAAAGAAAATTTGTTTTCTTTTCGCGGGAAATTTAACCTGCGTAATGGTCGCACCCCTGATTTTGCATCAATTTTTTGACAAAGAAGTGCGATCATTATGCGAGTAAATACGGTAATTTATTTCACTGATTTCTTGGTTTCCTTTCTTTCAAGCCTGCAAAAGGTGCCACTGTGCGCAAAAAGTCTATAAGCACGCCTTATTGACGATTGCTTAGTTTGAATGGAATTGCTGCTTTATTTCTGGAAAAAGCATTACGCGTTTATGGTTGAATGATCTGAACATCAATCGGCTTTTTCAGCCTTGAGGGAGCTTTAGTTATCAACCAACCAATATATTAATATTTGCGCACTTCATACTTCATGCACCTTTCCACTACAATTAAATGTCCTCTTTGCTCCATTATGTGCTTTCTAGTGCTGTTACTATGCTTAAAATAACTTACAGGTAAACCATGATTTAAAGTCTGATTTAAATTACACCTTTCCATATTTATTTAGGTATTTTGCGTACGGAACTACAGCCCTGATGTTTTTTTTTTATCAGTCCCTTTCTGTTCAAGAGATCAGAAAGTGCCGTCTTACCTTAGCAAAAACTGCTGCATCAGCCTTCCTGGGTCGAACAAATTCTTCAGTTGCCATGAGACTTTGCCGGTACAAAACCTCTTGCATTTTTCTTAGCTTGGCCTCCATAGCCTCCACTGTGTCTCTAAACCTTATTTCTGCTTCAAAGGCAAGCTGAAAAAAAAAGAAATGCACATTGACTGATAATTTATGGCCCACTGAAGCAAAAACAGGACCTAGGTTGGCTTCAAATACTTTAATTCTGCTGAACGATATGATGAGAAAAAATATCACTTTCACACAACTACTCTAGCAGTGGAGTTGATTCCATATTCATTTTGATTTAGATTAGATTTTTGAACATTCATTGTTATAGCAATGCTTTTTCATGGTGTTAAAGGTTATAAAGTGCAAGCCGGTCTGCGTAAATGAGCACTCACTTTTTACCATTCATCAAATGCTATAAACAGCACAGCCGACTAAACATAAATCACAGCTTACAAAATAAAGCACTCTTAACCTTACACAGCAGACGCACAAAATTTGAAAAACATGAGTGATCTTACCACGTCAGGATTGAAAAAATATGACGGCAAATTATCTGGTGCATTGGAGCGGCGGGCCTCTGCAGTTGCGGCCAAAAGAATTTTCATTCGCCCAAGGTCCATACAAAAGGGGTCTGTGACCATGTCTTCAATTGCCTAAGCACAAAAGCAAAGCAGATAAATAAAGAACTGTACACATCAGCAAAGCATAGATTATAAAATAAGCTACGTTTTTGTGCTTCTGACAAACCATACATAGTAACATCCATGAAAAAACGCCTGACGTTACACTTAAAATGGCTAAATGCATTTCACCTGATCGCAGGAAACGTGTGCACATAAATGAAAATTGATAGCATAGTTGGAGATGGCAAGCAGCTGATCAAAAACATAAATGCAAAATCCCCCTGTCTGGAAGCTAGAGCCTAAGGAAATGATGCCGGGGCACAACACAGTAAAGGCAGCGAGCCAATAAAGCATTTTCACTCGAGTATTTTAAATTGTTTTACGCAAGTGCAGCTTCCAAAGTGAGTAGCAGCACAGGCATTCCTTACATTCCTTGTCTGCCACAGCTGCGGTCATAGCCATAAATGCTTGGACCGACAGCCAGGACAACTCTCAATACCTTTTAACATCTAGTAGTTCCACAAGGTACCTCACTTTGCCTGCTGAAAAATGGTTTACCAATGCAAGTGGTAGGTGGCTGTTTATAAGTGTAATATCATCAGCTAGCACTTTCAACATAGAAGTAACTAGCTGTTGTCAGGCAATGTTTGAACAAGGCCTTTGAAAAATGAAATTATCACCTTTAGTTCAAGTAGCGCATCAGGACAAGGGATTGGGTTGCTGGAAGCATGGTCACTTTCTGCAGGCTTCTCAGATACTTTTTTTCATCCGAAGCAGCCACGTTTTCCTCGTTGCACTCACAGATCGCATAAATGCTTTCTGAAATAACGAGTCAACATTGGAATACATGGCAATACACACCTCGCATAGTAGTGGCCTCTCCAGATTATGCGGGAATCGAGTGCTCAATATGGAATGGTTATCAATATGCTATTATACATCTAACATTAAAAATACATAACAAATAACTAACTTACCCAACCAAAATTAAGATCTCTGTTTTTTTTTGCCAGGGCCTCCTGCCTGAAACTGCACTTCCGGGAAAGTATGCGCCAACGTGCTACCAAACGCTTCGTACTGCCGCCTTCTTACTGATGTATTTGGACTGTTGATCAAGTTGTTTTCACCGAAAAGTTGTTTGAGAACTGATTTGTAATGCAACAATACCAAAACAAAGACAATCGAAGTATCAAAACTGATAGTGCGTACTTACTTCAAGTATGTAATAATTTCGTCTCTTAATTGGGCTTTCATGTGCTGCCTTGTTTTGACAGGCAAATCATGTCCACTCAAGAATGGGTTCGAATACGAGGAAAATTGCGGTATGCATTCCTTGTTCCATTGCTTGTAAGTCAGTGTTTGCCCTCTGGCCTATACAAGAAGAACCAGAAAATCGCACATAAAGCACTACAAAACCTGAAACTGATTTATTTATTTATAAAATGCTGCATGCCAAGAAATGGGCAAAGCAGGAGTGGGGCAGTTATAATAATACAGGCAAGGCAAAACAACAGACAGGTATATAACATAGTAAAGCACAAGATCAGAATCACAGTTCACAAAAATTTTCAATGAATTTTAGTATGCTTCCAGAATCAAAAATATGGTGGGACAGGTCATTCCTATTGTTATCGTGCGACGGAAAAAAAAACAGTATTTAAAATTGTTAGTACGGGCAAAGATAGGGGTAAAGTCGTGCGAATGGTACAGTCTTGTGGGATGCGAAGATAATGAAGCAAGGATGTATGCAAGGTCCAAAATACATTTTTTGCTAGATAGGTGCAAAAGGAATTATACTTATTTAAATAAATAAAATTAGTTTTATTGACGAGAGCAAAAAAAAGGACTGAAGCGTGTTTTTGCTTTGGCATTACATCATTAAGGTCTGAGGATATCGTAACCAATGACAGTAAAGGTTATTACTTTGCATATAACATTCTCAATGTGGCAGCTGGGTGTAGTAGCGAGACAAACAGCGGACAGAATCGATAACTGCATACAAAAACAGAGACCATGGGAGAAGAAATCTCTCCTTTGTGACAACTCTCTCATGCCCAGTCTCCCTTAAAACAAAGCAGTTAATGTCAGGATCATACTGCCACAGCATTAACACCTTGCACAGAAAAAAATCTTGGCTTGAGACACGAACAATTGTGATGACTTTAAGAAATCCAATGCCCCCAGAAGAGGTCCGAGTCATCATCACACTGTGCAGTGCCACCTCAACATTTTCGCAGATGACAGACTCCAACGAGCTGCCCACAGATCCAACCAGAGTAGCCGGGAGGCCTGCTTGAACAAAGGTTCCCGTCAGCAAAAACGGCCCATCACTAATGGTTCCAGCATCTCGTTCTAGGAAACCATTCTTTGCCTCACCATTCCCGTGCCACATAACATGCGACAGGCTGAGTTGGTAAAACTCGCTCACTGAGAAGGGAACATCCTTAAAGTTAAACAACTTTTTTGATTTTGGCAGGGCATTTTTGCGTTCAAACGGCATAGTCCAATGATGGTGGCCAGGGTGATGCTGTCTTATTTGTTCCACTAAGTTGAGCAGCATGTGAAACTTTGATGTGAAACCAACATCACCATAGCAGGCACGGTACAGCTTCTGGTGTTTAACAACCTCTGACTCAAGTTCATCAACTGCTTCAGCACTCCCTACTGGCGATAGCATTAGCTGGGCAATTTTACTCATTATGGTGTAGCACTCAAATGTTGGGCCCAAGGGATTGGTGGCGACAATCCCCTCTATCAATAAAGGTAGGTGCAGCATGAGGATTGCCGTTGCACTCGCTGATGACACTAATGGGAGGGAAGCATCAAACAGCCTTGGGTATTCGCTGGAGCTGATTGCCTTGTCAAACTTAAAGTTAGCTATTGCATCATTAAGTTCTCTCCTAGTAAAACTGCGTCACTTTTGTATCTGGTAATGCAAAAACATGCTTAATTCCCTTGGAATAATGCCTTCGAGGAGCACATGCATTGGATCGAATAGCAGGTCCAAAGTTAATGAAAAACCTGTGAAAAGGTTCAATACGGATGGGCCATTGATGCCGCAGGCAGCCCATAGCTCAATCTGCTCAGTAACATTAGTTGTATTCATTAACTGCGCCACTTGCCTGCTGATCTCATCATCCGTCCTCAAATGACATTCTTTGTGTCTGGAATATTTAGGAAAATCACAAGTACGAGCACTGCAACGTCGGTACGCATACCTGACATTCGGTGCAAATGACTCCTTGAACCCAGCAATGTTATGACAGGCAAGACTGTCCCCAAGAAATGCAAGAACCTGTCCATAAAGCTTTGTTTCTCTTCCTTGTACTGTGAAGACAATACCTTTAGCTGCAAGTTCATTTACTGTTGAAAGGAAGTCCTGCAGCAATTCTGTTTTAGAGTCAGTTTTTTTAAGATCGTTTGACTGGCCTACTGCAAGAAACAATATTGAGTTCATTTGTGAACGCTTGGAAGGTGGTAAATTTGCAAACATGATACAGAAGATCGTCAGTTTTGCACAGGCCCATCGCTTCATTCCCAATGGTTTAGCCATCTCCACATCATCACAGTAGACTAGTAGTCCGAGAGCATTCCTTTTCTCTTTGAACAGTGCATGACTGCAAAATCTCACACCATCATTAAAATCTCTGAGGCAGCCATCGCCAGATGAGGAGATTGGACGTAGGAGGTATTGGGCTGCCTCTGGGTGTCTCAGCAGGTTTGCCAAAAGTTGCCTCAGTGGCACGTAATAAGCTTTAGAGCCATTCGGAAGTATTTTCTCACAAGGCCTCACATAAATGTTATTATTCTCATACAAAAGCTTTCTCCCCTTGTCATTTTTCACCTGTGAAATATCTAGCTCAAAATCTTTTGCACGAAACATCTCTGACACATCTTGAACAACAGCATCAACAACAGTTTTCATACACCTGTGCTTCCCTTCTAGCATACGGCACAAGTCTGAAAGTCGTGCTTCATCACCTAATGAAGGGGGCTGGCACTCATACTCAAGGTCAACACTAAGATGCTCTGGGCTTAATGGTGCACAATCAGCCCTCACCACGGGTATCCCAGCAGTTCCTAAAGAGACTGCGTGGTTATTATCCCAGTGCTTCTTGTATCGTGCAAGAGCACCAAATGTTACAGTGCAGGTGAAACAGGTGTACCGCTTAATTCCAGAGTGAACCCCACTCATATGGTTGGCAAACCGGCTAAACTGCTTAGGTGAAAATCTACAGTGCTGGCGCATATGAGTACACTCTACCGGCAGGTTTGCAGGGGGTGGAGCTGACACATGCAGTTGAGGCTGGGACATTCGAGGTGCTGGCGCCAAAGCAGCAGGCGAAAGATCCCTTAGCACGTCGGGTGAGGTTGAATATGAGTCTGTCACCATCGTGGTGTGCTGCAGATTGGATGACATTGAAGGGGATGGTGTTGGGGCTGAGACTTCAGCTGAAGCCTGGGGCTCAAGCTCCACCGCTGCCGTTGGCTGTGCATCAGCAGCAAACATTTCTCCTCTCGCCAGGGGAGGAGCAACTGCAAGACATCCGAGATGCGCTATGTTATGTTCTAAACAATTAGCGACGATCATGATAACTTGAAAGATTTCAAGCTTTTTCTGCACATACTTAAAAAAGTTCAGCAAGCCTGTTGCGGTGTGGCACCAGGGCATTTCTTGCCAGAAACTTCACATTGTACTTCTGTTAATGCTTCATTTACCATGTGGATTAAAAGTTTATTCTAAAAAGTATTATTCATATTATGTTCATATTCCATAAATATTTTCCTTCATAATTCAAAGTACGCACCAAAACGGCCATTTGCCCACATTTACATTGAATAAATGAGCTCTACTTAATGCAACCCACTTGTTTATTTAAAATCTAATAGGCAATACTCTGAATTTTGTTTCGTGATTTACGATATTCTGCAACGTTTCCTGCACACTGGCACTGTTTTATGATTATAAATCTCTCTAAACAATACTCCACTTTTCAGCGGAAGATAAAAAATGCATAATAAATGCTATTTCCTGCCTTTAGGGGCCCTGAGATGAATTTGTTGAATGTTGATATGTGGCTTGCTGCATTGCGCAGTATAATGAATATTTAGAGGATATCTACAGCATTAGCTGGCTGCAATGCACGGAAAGAGCAAACGTGCAGTTCACAGCCACTGTACCAAGTACTGTAACAAAGTTCCACTGTTTTGCAGTGTGGTTTCATACTATCTCAACCATCAAAATTCAAATATCCACCCACAATACAGGCAATATCGGCTTTTCATTTGCTCACGCATTGGTTGGGCCATTTGAAGATAAAATAAATCTGCTAAATGTATTCCAGCGAGCTTTAGCATCCGGCGGACGTCTCAGCCAACGTCCGAAAAGCGGAGGGGAGGAAGGTGTAAGGAAACGGTACTTCTGAACTTTCAAGCACTCTTTTACTTTAGGATATGCATAATAATTGAATGAACAAGTAAGAACATGGCCTAGGCATTCTGGGCTCCAGTAATGTTTTAGGCAATGTTTACAACTTACTTCAGTGTCCCTTTAGAGTTTGCCACATTAGGTCGTTACACTTACGAAAAGTGCCAACGAAATTGTTCTAACACTGCATGTAATTGCCAGTTTTTTAGGTGTATATTAACTTTATGTATAAATTTAACCGCACATTCAAACTGCAGCAATCTTCAGCTCTAAACAACAGCTGTCCTTGCATAAAAAATCAAAATACTAAACACAGAGCCTTTCACTTAGGCTTCAACTGCTAAAATATAAAATTCATCCGGTAATGTTTTGCAGTCTGTCAGTCGGCACAGTGTTATGTTACACACTGAAATACATTGACACATCTGCCTACCCAAAAGTTTTTCAGGCAAACATTGGAAACAAAAATAATTGTGAGTGCTTTGAACTTACTGGCTTCCAAGAACGTGAGGTCTCCAGGTTCTGTTGCGAAAGAAAGATCATTTCTATAGTGGGTAACTTATCTCACAGTGGACCGATGTGTGCATTGTGGTTTTAGGTAGTACACAATAAAATAAAGTACACAATTTACAGCTCTTTAAAGAAAAACTCTACAGCATTTCCAAGTACTTCCATTTTCAGTTTTTATGAAAATTTCAAAGCAGAGAACAGCTGTGAGTTCGCTTCGTAAGAGGACTGCAGGATTTGTAAGTCGGCTGCTAAGAATGCAGTAAATGATATGCCTATGAAACCTCACTAAACCATAAATCACAAGGCAAGACTGCTCACAAAGCACTAATAGGCATAACCGATTATAACACTAGAACACCTAAATAATGAGGTGGGGTTGCTTGTTTAGGGGTGCGAGAGTGCTTATTTTTTTCATCTTGTGGTTATCAACGGCGCAAGGAAATGGGTATGTAAAGGGAACACATACAACACGTGGGACTTGGAACTTCCCTCTTCAGTACTACCAAAATCTAGTTGGAAGTTTGGCACCGTGTTGTTGCACGTCGACCCTTTTCATCCCCATTTTTATGCGCCATTGTTTACTACAAGTATCATGCCTGTACTCGCCCACATCAACCTTTTTCGACTTTTCCATCCCAGAAATGGCTTAGCAAGTACACAGTGACAAAGGTTTACTGTACTTGTCATTTCCTTAACAGGCCAAATAATAATGTTCACTACACAAAGCATTGAATTTTCGCGTAATTATAGAAGCGTGCCCTTCAACATCAGGTGCTCTGTTGTCAGCAATGAGTTGCTAAGACATTTGCTCGAAACACGACATTTGCTCGAAACACAACATTTGCTTGAAACGCTTATAGGGGTTTAAATTTTTTGGGGTAATGCTCTTGGCGGAGTTGCAAATCAGAGAATCAAATATGACGGGTGCACCACTCCATGTTTTTCGCTTTTGCAGCATCAGCTTCAATGCATGCTATAAAAATTTTTAGTATGGCCACACTGGGCCTATCTTGTAGAAGAATATGCTAAACAAATAACCATAAAGTCTTCTACAAACGACCCAAAAGAGTCATGCTAATAAGAAACAGCATACCTTCGCTTGTTCCTCGGTACATCGCATATGATGCTGTAACTGATGGTGCACAAAAAAAGAAATATAATTGTAGTTACAATTAGCATATCCATTTTATTTTAGAAATATGTACTGCTTCTATTGTACTTCAGCACACAGAAAAACTAGAAAAAAAGAACAAGACTGAAAGTGAAGGAAGAGATCCCACATGTCCTAGGTACCTTGCTCCTTTTCATAAGTTGCAGTTTCAAGGCTTCTTTTCGTTTGCAATGCTCAACTGACCCAGTTACGACCCCACAGACCAAAATCGATTGGAAGGTGGTTAACTAAAAAATTGGAGAGGAGCTTCTTTACAAAACAAAATAAACCATCCACTGCCGAAGCACTGGTAAGGTCTCATTGCTAAACACTAAGGCATAAAAATATTGTAACATAATTTAGGCTCACGTGTCAGTGCTCCATGAGCGACTGGTGAATGTCCGCATAATATACACCACCCAAGTGGCACTCTTTCGTGGCTTACAAGCTCCACAGTGCGCCGGAAACCGTCACACTCGCACTCGCCACAACGACCCCTCGGTACGCCCGAGATGTATATGGCTACAGTGCATGCCACAGCCATGACGCGAAGGGTTCGCGTAGAAACTGGAAATGTTTTCATTTTTTATTTTTCATACAGAAACAGGAATGTTTGTCACAAACTATCCAAGTGGGCACAGCCATATTCGGTTCCTGCACAGGTTATTGTCGAACAGAGAACGTAGCTATGTTTGCATTAAGTTTGAGGACGCGCAGAAATGGCATAATTTTTGTGGGCACATCATGATGTAAGAACTTATTCAGCACGTACGCGTTGTAATTGTTCTGTCGTGCTACCAGAACTGACGTCCACGGCATACAAATGGCGGCATAATTTCTGAATACCAGGCCAGGCCAAGCACGTATTCCTCCCATTCTTCCCTCCACTAATAAAATGTTTTTATTAACTAATGTAAGCTGCCCAAAAAAAGCTATGTTATGAAGCGACAGCAGCGTGAACTCACTCTACTGCTAAGAAAACCACTGTCCCTTCCATTTCTCTACGCCAGGGTGCAAGCTAAGGGTAGCATGAACATAACATCTGAAAAGGCCGACGGCATTGGAAGAAACAAGAAACAACAACCTAACGTACACAGCCAAACCTAGGCAGTGCGGCCGCCAGCGCCTTGAACCATCATTAACAGTTATGCCGAATGGCACCTTACTCGCGCACTCTCCTTGGTGCAATACGTGCGCGCAAGGGGCAAAGACAAATATACCCGGGACGACGATCCCGGCTTGGCTAGCACTGTAGATCCATGCTACCTAGCAGAAAAAAAAACAGCGGGAATAACCCACACGTTTAAAAAATGACAGATAAGTCCAAGCACGCAAGCTATGACAAATTTGCTTGGAAATTGCTAAGCGTGTGAGCGCGAGGAGATCGCGAGGGGCAAACACGCGGTATTGTCAGCTAAAGCGAACGCCGTCGCTATCTTACTAGGCAACATCTATAAGGGGGCACACAGATTACTGGGAAACTAACACGTGAACCGGCAACGTGGTCGGTGTCATAAATGTCGAGCGGATTACGGCCCACGAGTATGTAAATTCACGCGAATTACCATTTACCGATTACGTTTAACGAAAACAAAGTTTCACGCGCCAAGACAAAGTGAATTTGCACACTACGAAAAAAAATGTCCGCGCATAATTTAAGACAGCACAAATGACGAAGTAAGCACATTAATTCGATTTGCCGTTTCGCCCTTCGTCTCGTGATCCGCAATTTGGCGGAAAAAATTACCACCATTCCGTCATCTAGATAGCTACATTACGCGCGCTGGAAACAAATCTGCCGGGATGGCACTCTGAAAGCTATCGGACTATATACGCAGTAATGTATTGTCGAAGAGCGAGTTTAGCAGGCGTGCCTGAATTCAACTGAATGCATACGGCAGCGCAGCGGTATCCTACCCGACACAGTAGTATTCTTTGGTTTCACTGAGCAACAATCGTAACGAGCACATAAATATGCAGCACTGACCTTTGTTTGCGCCTCCTGGGAACTCCAACACTCCGCTTCGTCGTAACGGTTCCTGCCAGAGTGCCCGACAGCACACCACCTTCATTTCTAGTAGTTCGAATTAGGCGCGGCACGCGCCATCGTTCCGTGTCTGCCACTGGTGGCGTTGGGTGAAGTAGAACGTTTACAACTAGCAGGGGAAATGCTGAGATATGGGGGCGCTGCGATCGTTACAAGTGTTTGCGCATTCTCGTTTTCGTGCTATAGCGTTGTAGCAGTTGTAGACCCACTGTACTGCGTGTCATAATGCAAACCGCGCCGGCGATAAGGTGGCCTATGAGGTAGCTCCAGCGAGCCGGAGAGGAGAGATCATCAGACGTCGCGCATGCGCATCTGTACGTAGTGATTGGATGGGCGATGTGGCCCGTGGCCAGCTCGCGGAACAGCGCGTGAAAACTCCGCGGCCGTCACAGCTTTTTTTTTTTTTTCTGTCCGCAAATGATAACGCGCCACGCGCCCTCAGGGCGCAGTGTTTAGATATTAATACCTTAATACGCACAATTATATAGATATATATTGTACTTAATACATACAATATAAGTATTACAGGTGTTAATGTATATTATAAAGATATTAGCGCACCGCTTAACACGTCATTTCTACTAAAGTTGTTTCGCGCTGCTGGCCGCGAGCGCGCGTAATAAACGTACCTAATTTTTGAAGAACTCTTTGCAGCGTAGCTGCTTACAATAAGCGCAAAGTGTACGCTGCTTCATTTGCTGCGTTTCCTTGACCACAGCAAGCCTGGTCATTACAAAAAAGAATATAATGCGACGCTATTTGATATACACATGACAAATTACTCGCATATAGCAAGGGGAAAGTGTAGCACAGTTTATTAGAAAGCAATGCATCGGCCAGTTTCAAAAGTTCTTTTTTTCTATACGCCAGCACTGCAGGAAAACAATAAACAAGAGAGCAGCCAGAGACGGAAGGGTCATTTTCTAAGCTACAGTTACCATGAAGAAACCGATGTTTAGACAGCGAATTTTTCCTTTATTGAAGTGCATAATTTAGAAAGATATTATGATACCAGTAATTATACACAGCGTTTACTGCAGATACTGCGAAGTATTTTAAGTTCTCTAAGTTTAATTTCGTTCCCCACTTCTGAATTGTATATACAGTCGAGCTTTCCCTGCAAATTGATATTTTTTGTTTACTTGTGGAAATCAAAGAGCCATCACGAGCACAAAAATGCAACCACACTTGCGTGCGTATAAGCAAATGTAATATGCCGCAACGTGACTCAAGCTCCATTGTAATTGAAGGCTGTATTCATTGACATATTGCTTGTTAGTCAAATGCACAACACGTGATATCCTCAATATTTATTTCGTAACCGAGGTGTCCAAAAAAGTGCGCTCTCCACCAGAAATTATTGAGCCCAGGCAGTTGTGGGCTTCGTCCAAACAGCAGAGTAGGCACCGAAAGACACCAGTCCTTCTAGAATTGAAGTTATTGATTAGACGCACTGAAGTAAAATGGAGAGACGAGCTAGTTGGTGAACATTCGTCATTGAAACTTAAGCGCAAACTGAGACAAGCACAAGAGAGGGCAACGACACCAACGCTTTGATGTACTGCGCGTCTGGAATTAGTGACAGCAATACCATGCAGGTTCACAAAGGCCATTTGAGCGTCGCAGACCACCTGACAAGAGGTTCCTGCACTTTCTGCTTTTCGCTAAGATATATCCTTTGCTTGCGTCGATTAAATTTTTTACGGCGTTGTTGAACAGGGATATTTTTTATGGTAAAATGACATCACTAAAAATCCTCCTTAGCAGTTTAGAGCTGTCTGCTGCAAGATAGCTTCACAGATACTTAAGGTTCTGCTTTTTATATGCCATGGGTGTATGTGTCAAAGGTATCTTTGCCCAAAGAGCACTTACTTTATATGTGGTGCAATGCACACTTCACTGCAGCGCACCAGTTATGTGGAACAAGACACAAGTAAAAAATATACAAGCGCACTGCCTAGAAATTTTACTGGAACTTAAGTGGAACGATAACTAGATCATACAACACCGCCTCCCCCCTTTACTGAGTTCCAGATAAGAACGCTAAACATAAAGAAAACAGAACGAACGTTCCACATAAGATCCACTTATAAGTCTCGTTCCACTTATTAACAGTTCGGATCCAGATGAAAATATGTGCATCGCTTCTTTAACTGCAACTTATATGTAACCAGATTAAGAGTGTAGCGTGGGAAGCTAGCCGCCAGAATAGCTATCTCAAGGACTGCTGCTGACGATGGCGAAATACCTGCGTGTAATTATAATAACCCTAATAGGACTATTTTCGAAAGAAAAAAAGGAAACGGCCCACAGGGCTATACTACGAAAGCTATAACTGATAATTTTCTATATATATATATATATATATATATATATATATATATATATATATATATATATATATATATATATATATATATATATATATATATATATATATATATATCATCTATGGGATCGCATGCGCGCGCAGTAGCTTTGTCTCTGGGAGTAGCAGTTAAAGGAGCCAGTTTAAGGGTGGAGGAGAAGGAAGGAAAGGAAAGCAAGATTGCAGTGCCGTGGTTTTAAGGCGCACTCGTGGTAGAGAATTGGAAGGAGATATAAGCGTGCGTGGCCATGATACGCACACGACAAACTGCCTTAAAAATATTGAGACTTGAGGGAAAGCTTCGTTAACAAACGATCGCACAGCAATTAGCACTCGAATATAATTATACCGCAAAAAATAATTGTAAATATTCATCTCATCTATGGGATCTAATGCGCGCGTTGTTGCTTTGTCTCTGCGTGTAGTAGTTAAGAGAGCCAGTTTAAGGGCGGAGAAAAAGGAAGGAAAGGAAAATTTCTGAAGCAAAAATGCAGCACCGTGGTTTTAAAGCGCAACCGTGGTAGAGAAACGGAAGGCGATATAAGCGTGCGTGGCCATGAAACGCAAACGACAAACTGCCTTAAAAAAATTATACTTGAGGGAAAGCTTCGTTAACAAACGATAGCACAGTAAAAAGCACTCGAATATAATTATAACCCTAAAAATAATTGTAAATATTCATCTCATCTATGGGATCTTATGCGCGCGTTGTTGCTTTGTCTCTGCGTGTAGTAGTTAAGTTTAACGGCGAAGAAGAAGGAAGGAAAGAAAAAACCCTGAAGCAAAATCGCAGCGCCGTGGTTTTAAACTGCAACCGTGGTAGACAAACGGAAGGCGATATAAGCGTGCGTGGCCATGATACGCACACGACAAACTGCCTTAAAATATATTTAGACTTGAGGGAAAGCTTCGTTAACAAACGATAGCACAGCAATCAGCCGTCGAATATAATTATAGCCCTAAAAATATTTGTAAATATTGATCTCATCTATGGGATCTAATGCGCGCGTTGTTCCTTTGTCTCTGCGTGTAGTAGTTAACAGAGCCAGTTTAAGGGCGGAGAAGAAGGACGGAAAGGAAAGTCTCAGAAGAAAAATCGCAGCGCCGTGTTTTTAAAGCGCTACAGTGGTAGAGAAACGGAAGGCGATATAAGCGTGCGTGGCCATGATACGCACACGACAAACGGCCTTAAAATAATTAGACTTGAGGGAAAGCTTCGTTAACAAACTATAACGCGGCAATCTGCACTCGAATACGACGAGACAAATTATTGAGACGTGGAAAATTCCCTTGAAGTAAATTTGGTTTGCGAGACAAATCCTTGTAAGTATTGCACCTCTCAAAAGATGAGGGGGAATATGCGCTCACCGAGAGGGCATCGTCACCAGGAGACCACCACCAGGCACCTTACTGAGACGTGGAGGGCTCTGCGGCCGGAACAAAGCCTCCCTACACCGCCGGTCAAAAGGGGAAAACGCGCTTTCCTATCGCTCAATGTTTTGCACACATAGTATAACTCTCGCGTCTAGGAAAATGTTAAACAGGTGCGAGGGCGGCACGCATAGCGTGGGAAGCTAGCCGCCAAAATAACTATCTCAAGGACTGATGCTGACGGTGGCGAAATACCTTCGTGTAATTTTAATAACCCTAATAGGACTATTTTCGAAAGCTATAACTGATAATTTTCGATAAATATAAACATATACATATATATGTCTATATATAGTCATATATATATATATATATATATATATATATATATATATATATATATATATATATATGTATATATCATTTATGGGTTCGCATACGCGCGGAGTTGCTTTGTCTCTGCGTGTAGTAGTTAGGAGAGCATGTTTAACGGCGGAAAAGAAGGAAGGACAGGAAAGACTCTGAAGCAAAATCGCAGCGCCGTGGTTTTAAAGCGCAACCGTGGTAGAGAAACGGAAGGCGATATAAGCGTGCCTGGCCATGATACGGACACGACAAACTGCCTTAAAAAATTTAGACTTGAGGGAAAGCTTCGTTAACGACCGATAGCACAGCAATCAGCACTCGAACATAACTATAACCCTAAAAATAATTGTAAATATTCATCTCATCTATGGGATCTAATGCGCGCGTTGTTGCTTTGTCTCTGCGTGTAGTAGTTAAGAGAGCCAGTTTAACGGCGGAGAAGAAGAAAGGAAAGGACAGACCCTGAAGCAAAATCGCAGCGCCGTGGTTTTAAAGCGCAACCGTGGTAGACAAACGGAAGGTGATATAAGCGTGCGTGGCCATGATACGCACACGACAAACTGCCTTAAATTATATTTATACTTGGGGGAAATCTTCGTTAAAAACGATAGCACAGCAATTAGCACTCGAATATAATTATAACCCTAAAAGTAATTGTAAATATTCATCTCATCTATGGGATCTAATGCGCGCGTTGTTGCTTTGTCTCTGCGTGTAGTAGTTAAGAGAGCTAGTTTAACGGCGGAGAAGAAGGAAGGAAAGGACAGACCCTGAAGCAAAATCGCAGCGCCGTGGTTTTAAAGCGCAACCGTGGTAGAGAAACGGAAGGCGATATAAGCATGCGTGGCCATGATACGCACACGACAAACTGCCTGAAAATATTTAGACTAGAGGGAACGCTTCGTTAACAAACGATAGCACAGCAATCAGCACTCGAATATAATTATAACCCTAATAATAATTGTAAATATTCATCGCATCTATGGGATCTAATGCGCGCGCTGTTTATTTATTTATTTATTTACTTATTTCATGTACCCTCAGGGCCATAGGCATTTGAGAGGGGTGTGGTTACAGGCATACAAAACAAGAAAAAATAGGAAATGTGATACAAGGAATAAGAGTATTGCAATAAAAGTTAGCAAGTGTGTCTACTCATACAATGTTAGCTAAGGCGTTCTCGAAAAGCTGGTAATCTTTGATGGTGGCTGTCAGTGCGGTAAGGTGATTCCACTCTGCTGCTGTACGAGGTATAAATGACTTGAAGAAAGCGTTAGTTCTACAAAAAGGGACACCGACCTTGTAGGCATGATCTAATCGAGATGATAGGTGACGTGGGGGAGGGATTAATTCCCTACGCAGGTGCGTATGATGAAACATCTTATGGAACAGACAGATACGAAACGCTTTGTGGCGTGAGGCTAGGGATGGTAGATTAAGGCTTGATTTCATTGAAGATATGCTAGCGGTCCTGTTATAGTTGGGAAGAATGAAGCGAACCGAGTTATTTTGGACCATTTCTAGTGAATGTATTAGGTTTTCATGATGAGGGTCCCTGATGGATGCGGCGTACTCTAGTTTCGGAAGTATTAACGTTTTGTACAAGAGCAGTTTGAGGGATGAGGGTGCTTTAGAAAAGTTGCGGCGGATGTAACGAATCATACGATTAGCATTGTTAATTATGTATGTGATATGTGCAGAACAAGTGAGAGTGGAAGTGATGTGTACACCAAGGTACTTGTATGAGCCTACCGATTCTAAGAGGACATGATCTAAGGAATAAGTGGGGATACTGTTGCAAGTTCTTGATACACGAAGAGATTTACATTTTGTGATGTTAAGTTCCATTAGCCATGTTTTACGCCACAATGGAATAGCGTTCAGGTCAGCCTGAAGAGTGGTTACATCGTCACTGCTTGTTATTGCTCTGAAGATTACGCAGTCATCCGCAAATAAATGGATATGAGAGGAAACAGTAGAAGGCAAGTCGTTGATGTAGATTAGAAAAAGAAGAGGCCCGAGGACGGAGCCTTGTGGTTGTCTAGTGAGCCTTGTTGCTTTGTCTCTGCGTGTAGTAGTTAAGAGAGCCAGTTTAAGGGCGGAGAAGAAGGAAGAAAAGGAAAGTCTCTGAAGCAAAAATGCAGCGCCGTGGTTTTAAAGCGCACCCGTGTAGAGAAATGGAAGGCGATATAGGCGTGCGTGGCCATGATACGCCCACAACAAACTGCCTTAAAAAAATTTAGACTTGAGGGAAAGCTGTGTTAACAAACGATAGCACAGCAATCAGCACTCGACTCTAATTATAGCCCTAATAATTTTTGTAAATATTCATCTCATCTATGGGATCGAATGCGCGCATTGTTGCTTTGTCTCAGCGTGTAGTAGTTAAGAGAGCCAGTTTAATGGCGGAGAAGAGGGACGGAAAGGAAAGTCTCTGAAGCAAAATCGCAGCGCCGTGGTTTTAAAGCGCACCCGTGGTAGAAAAACGGAAGGCGATATAAGCGTGCGTGGCCATGATACGCACACGACAAACTGCCTTAAAATATTTAGACCTGAGGGAAAGCTTCGTTAAAGGGACACTAAAGGGAAACAATAAATCAGTTTAGACTAATGGAGAATTGTTTGAGAACCCTGCAGGCAGTCATTTCAAGAAAATAGTTTGATTATTCGATGAGAAAATGAAGGTCAAAGTATCAGTATTTGAATTTCGCGCCGAAACTCCAGCGCCGGTACGTCAGCGTGACGTCAGGGATTCCAAAGTATGTTTTCGCATTTGGGCCGCGTTGGCTGAATAAAGGTTCCCGAAATTTGCCATGTTTATTATTTGGTTCCTTTAGAACACAATGTAGTCAATCTGTACCGATATTTATAATTAGTAGGCCCTAGAAGATGCCATCAAAATCCATGACGTCACAGCGCCCAGGTGCGGGAACTCAAGTAGGCGTCGCCACCCGTATTTCGTTCTTGCGCTTTTTCTGGCGCACCAAACGTCTTATTGTTGTAAGAGTGGTGTTTTTGGTGTTGTAGAACGGTAATTTACTGATGCAGAAGAAATCATTTTTCCCTTTAGTGTCCCTTTAACAAACTATAACACCACAATCTGCACTCGAATACGACGAGAGAAATTATTGAGACGTAGAAAATTCCCTTGAAGTAAATATGGTTTGCGAGAAAAATCCTTGTAAGTATTGAACCTCTTAATAGATGAGGGGGAATATGCTCTGACTGAGAGGGCATCGCCCGCACGAGACCACCACCAGGCACCTTACTGAGACCTGGGGTGCTATGCAGGATGCGCCGAGTTTCTCGTTCACCCGAGTTTTACCCGAGTTTGCTCGACGGCAGTCAGTGAACGGAGATAGCGCGGAACGCGCCGAAGGTGCAGGCAAAAAATATGTAGACAAAAAGCCGCGTATGACAACATGAGCGCACCCTGCGCGGCACGCTGCTTCCACGTTTCAAGCGCAGAAGGCTGCACAACGAAACGCGGCAGCGCCGCATATTGTTATCAA
Source organism: Dermacentor andersoni (assembly GCF_023375885.2). Classification (NCBI taxonomy): domain Eukaryota; kingdom Metazoa; phylum Arthropoda; class Arachnida; order Ixodida; family Ixodidae; genus Dermacentor; species Dermacentor andersoni. The sequence goes on from NW_027314752.1 coordinate 18,479,865, forward strand.
CGGATTATCGCAACTTAGCGATACCGTGACTGTCCCGCTGTCTGTCTGCACACTTGCCGTGAGCCGCTTGCCACGCCTTTCCCGGGCGCGTCAAGGGCGTGCCTCCTCTTTCGAGCCCTATCTTTCTTTCCGCCATGGAATGCGAACAGGGTACATGCGGCGCATTCTTGCACCTACACTTTCACTCAAACGAATACGTTAAAATACAACAAATAAAATAACGAACATTTTTATTTCTTTAAGTATCTGTTTTTCGTTTTCAACGCTAGAAATTTGTGATGACAAACGGAGATCAAGCAAATTATTAAATTTTGCACCTCTTGCCGCGAGTGGCGACACTGAGGCGAAAGCTTAGAAGCGGTACCAGCGCTACATTGAAGCGGGTCGCACGCACGAGGGCGCTCATACGGTGATAAGTCGCCTAGGGGCGCTGCAGTGCTATTCTCAATAAAGTCGGTTATGATTCATGGAAGGTCATGGCCACCCTTTCTCTATTAGGGGAATAGAAACGCAGCGCCGCGGTGCGGCTGTTCATCGCAGGCGCTTCACTAGGCTATTAAGGCCCCCGCTTTACCAACTAAAAACGACACAACGGCTGTCACTGCAAAATGGCGGTATGTTATTTTAGAGAGCGTAGTGACGCAGTTCAGTGAAAATGTACCAGTTTATCTTTGTGCGCGAAGCCTCTGCGATACATTGCGAAAAGTGCGTGCTTCCCCAGCGACACAGTTCATCACATTGTCATCGCTTGCTGAGTGAAGGTGCCTCTGAGCGCATGTACGCAGTGTACGAGTGTGTTCTGTAGTCGAAGGTGCTTGCGGATTACGTCTGCTGGAGCCAGCAGCGATCGCAGGTGGATATCGTAACGACACCGCAGCACTCGCATTTTGGCAGGTGAGGGCTCTTGTGTGCAGTTATGAAATCAGATTTCGAACGGAGAGAGGTGTTGGAACTGCTGAGTGCGCAGTGCTTGTGATGAAGAAATGCCATTGCACTGGGTCTAGAAGAGCGAGCGATTCTCGCACGCTGATCGTGTTTACGACGCTGTGGCTCCGTTTCATCACCGATGACAGAGCAGCCATCTCAAACGACTGCTGCAATACGCACTCCTCAGCATCGTCGTCCCCCTCGGCGCATCGACGCCCTGCAAGCAGCTACAGTGACGTGCCGATAATTATTTACTGTGCGCTACGCGCCACAATGCAGGCAATGAAACCGTGTTGTGCGGCCATCTCAGCCCGAGAAGATGTGTGCATAAGCCAGCAACAGTCAATGCTTTGTTTTTGATAGCGGTGCTCCGTACATCACCGATGACAGTGCGTTGTGCGTGTTTTATGTCGTCGGTCAAGATTGTTGATGCCTCTCAGCTCGACATCGCGTCGCTGTTGACGGAAGATAAGTTGGGCGTGGCCCAACTGTAGTGGGTGCGCGCACAAGAGTTACATGCCTCGCGCGGGGCGTGACCTCTGATTTTGATTGACGGGCGAACTCGCGCTAAACTCGTACATCGCGAAACCCCCTCCGAGTTCAACTCGGGAACATGGCGGCGGCAGCAGCAGCCTGTTTCATTGCATCCAGCGGCAGCAAGCGTCAGTATGACCGTCGGGACCCGTTCACCTACGTGACCGACGGGGAGTTTCAGCGTCATTTCCTCCTGTCGAAGACATCAGTGCGCTGGCTGTGTGACGAGCTAGGCGAAGACTCTCGTCTGCGGAGACAGCGTGGCGGGCTTCATTCGCTCACCGTCGTAGAGCAAGTCATCTGTGCCCCCCGTTTCTACGGGACTGGGAGTTTTCAGGGAAGCGTCGGCGCCGAGCGTTACATTGGACGCCATCAAACTACTGTTAGCCACTGTGTCAGAGATGTGTCTGACGCGCTTATCGATGCGGCAGTGCGTAAGCGGTGGCTAACTTTCCAGAATACTGCGGCTGAGCGGGCATATATAAAAGAATGCTTCCTACTTCGTGGGAACATTACGAACGTAGTCGGGTGTGTCGACGGAACGTACGTAGGAATCAAGGTGCCTTCAATGTCAGCGTTACTGTGATTAACATTGAAGTAATGTTTAGACACGCCATATTGCCAAATTTGTCACTTCTGTGTAGCCAACTTAAATTCTGTGTTAGCGACATCTCACATGTGGCTGCTTATGATACTGACTTTTTCGCTGCTTGATGACTTTTTGCCGATTGTTTTACTTGTCTGTCAGGGTGCCTTCCAAATGGCTCACTTTCTTGGGAAAGAGGTTAATTAAGTATAAATAGATAAATTAATATCACAAATTGTGTGAAGTAGCCTATGAATCCTAATCTCATAAAGAACTTGGGGTTCTTCATTGGTGAAGTTACGTAGTATGCACAATGCTGAAATTTGGTCATGCGTAATCTGTCGGCCGCACTATAGAACAGCGAGGCATTGCACAATTTGTTGCAGCGCGAGATGTGGATGTTGCACCAAGCCGGTTGTGCCTATGCATTTGTGGCGAAATGAAAATGCATTGAGAATCTTAGTGTGTTGGCTTACATGAAGAAAATACTTCAGATTGTTTGCTTTGTTCACTGTCGATGCATGTGCCAGAGGTTCAGTGTATCTTCTTTTTTTGGGGGGGCGGCGTTATTCTGGATGGATAAATTCTATATTTTCATCCCATAATGGGGCTCTAATTCTTAAGCAGTAGAACAATGCACATCCAATGCTCTCTAGAACTCTGTACGTGAAGATGTCATGAACCACCAAGGCAAAATTACATATCGGGAGAAATGTGGTGCAGATGCCAATGAAAAGTGGGTCTTTAACCCACCATGATAAAAATAAAAATTGCAGAGCAAATAGACCATTTCTACAGCTTTAGAGCAATGATTACACAAAACGTGATATGCTCAAACGAGTAAACGCTTGCCGCAATGCCAAAGTAGGCTGAGCGACATGCAGCATATATTGGCATTGAACATGTCTCGTAACCGTTATTTTTATTGTAAGCCCTCGCTGTCACACCTTTCCCTCCGGCACTCCCTTTACTGAAACGTGGCACTGTCTTTCCATTGGTGTCATGATGATAATGGTAACGGCAGCAGCAAGGCTGGTTAATGCTTGCCTCTTTGATTCCTGTGAATTTAGTGGTAAAGAATATGGCACGTGCATACATACACCTGTGCTGCAAAATTTAACATTTGTGATTTTTTGGAGAGCTAATTTATGTTGGGAAATTTCAAAGATGTGCACTATTGTGGCCTAATAACTAGAGCATTGGTGAGGTTGCAGACTGTGTATTGGTATAGAAGCTTGAAGTTTAATTCCACAACAATTCGACCGCACAATATGAAGATAAATACACGCAGCAGAATGCTTTGCTGTGTGTGTTACTCTTCTTTGTGTGCCGTTGAATTGTTGTGCGATCCAACTTCAAATAGAGCATTGGGCTTCTTTGCTGCAGGACCGAGGAAGTGTGAGCTATTCGACAACATGCCAGTGCCTTGCCACACAAGGTTAGCAAACAAAGCTTTGCTTTCAAATCCACCTGCTCATGTAATACAAGCACTGATTGAAAGAACCATCATACAAAAATAATGGTGAAATCAATGGCCTGTGAAAAGTGGAATTTGTATATAGACGCTGTTGACATAATAGGTGCCATACCGGCCTCAACATTGTACTGGACAGAGCAGTTTGTTTCCTATGTGAAGCACAACCTCCCATTACATGCTGTACAAATAACCAAGCTCAGTTTGTTTTGACGTGCGAAACAACATTCAGTGTAATCTGTTTTTGATTCTAAAGAAGTGCCAAACACCACCTCTTTTTCAAGGACGTCATGGGAATATTTGGCGAGACCTTTTTACAGCCCCTCATAATGAAAGTGTGGCCAGCCAGCTTTGCTTGGATGCCTTTATAGATTTCTGCTCCTGATCATTGTGTGCTATCAAGTTGCAGAAGTCTATGCAACTGGTGCAAGGTATTACGTGTTTCTATAGTCGGATACAACTTTAGGAGGCTGCAGAATCTGCACTTTAAGGCAGGCGAACACAAGCCTGCACCAATGGGCACGCACTCTAGACTGACATCGTGCCGCCGCAGAGACTAATACTTGCTCGTTCGAGAGGGACTATTTGTTTAGACGTAGAGGCAATTGGCTGCTGCGCTTTGGTCATCTAGGCGGGGCCTCTCCTGTCTTCTGAAGTTTTATCCGACTGTAAAGGATGCTGGTTTTCATACAACACAAAAGGACAAAGTGTACAATTATTTGGCCTATGAAATGGATACATCAGAAGTGTGCTATGCAAGTGCTTAAGATGTGTGAAATATAGTGCATGCAATTATAAGACAATGTTAAAGAATATGTGGTATCGAACATGCATGTAATGGCACATTTGAATCGAGGAGTGTTGCAGTCATATGCACAGTCTATAGGTGATAGCATTATTAAGCTCCTGCTGTTTCCTGTCTTCATTGTGAATTACACACACCGTTCATCTTATGGCTAATCAACACGCACTGTATTTTTGCACATAGAAAGAACAAACAGCACAATGACGTGTATGCTGCATTAGTGTATTTTTTATTTACGTGGTCCAAGAGTGGCACATGTTGTCTTGCATTTTTGCCTATTTTGAAGGGACACCAAGTGCATGTTACAAGTCTCCTAATATGCACAGCACAATGTTTACTGCAATAATTTTATTCATGTTCTTGAATAATAAACAAAATATTAAACTGAAAGCTCCTTTATAAAGTGCGTTCTGTGGGCTCGACAGGAGAGCAGTAAGGGCACCGATACTACTGTTGCAGAGCAGCCCTCTGGACCTCTGCCACACTCTCAAGAGCACGTGCCTGGCGCTCGCCTACTGCCACCAGGCGGTTGAGTGCCTCCAGCAGCAGAATGTTTTGCTGCAAAAAAGTGTATTGGAATGAATCAGCCGCATACAAACCATTATTTACAAACAAAAATGCTCGTTGCACTATCAGTACTAAGTGCCTTTAACTGTGGAAGCCTTAGTGTAGTATGCACAATAAAACAATGCGTTGGGACAACGTTGCTTTACTTTTCATAACTGGGGTTTTCTTTTTCAGAGCCAATTGTCATGTTGATTAGTGTGCCAGCAGCTGAGGTGGCCCCGTACCTTCACGAGTCTCTACTGTCAGCACCACAAACCTATTTTTGTTCGCTGCAAAACAAATGCCTCACCCTACAATCCCGTCTTATACGAGCTGATTGCATCCTATGCCTACAAACATCATATTCTTGTCCCATTATGCAGTTTTCTACCATCCTCGGCCGTAGTTCTCTCCCCTTGACATCCATTCTGTCACGCTTATGTAATCACCCGTTATGAATTGGCAACAAGTGATCGAATACGTGCATGGCCTGCCTGCCGATTCCTTTTTTCTTTTTCTTAATCTCAACTAGCATATCAGTTGCCACGGTTTACTACGCCACTGTCTTCCTGCCTTAATGCTATCTCCAACAATTTTTGTTACTTCGCTTTCTGCACAGTCCTTGAAATCTCAAGTTTATTTGTTAACCTTCAGGTTTATGTCCCATATTGCATATCCGGTAGAATGCAATGATTCTAGACTTTTTTCAAGGATATCGGTAACGTGGTGATCACGATTCGGTAATGCCTTCCATGTGCTGTTCAACCCATGAAATTTTTGTATAAGCTCCCTACTTTATATCAGTACCTGCTATTGATATTTCACCTGGATAAAGATACTCTTCCATAAATTTTGCGGGCTTAAAGTCACTCATGAATTTATGTTCTCTCACCAAGTTAGTGAAGGTTACCTTCATCTTTTCCATATTTTTGCTGGCCCACTTGCATGTAAAAGCACGAACACTCATTGGTTCTCACTGCCTTCTTTAAACTGCTGGACATTCAGTTCGTTACTACGAAAGTGACCTAATCCGTGCACTCTTATTATGCTAAATATGAAACAGTAGAAATATACTTATCTGGAGCTTTTCGATGTCCCCTTCACTGTTTTGGTAGCGAGATCCATCGTCGGTACCACTTCCTTGTCGCATCGTAGCTTTATAGGATGTCTGCCTTTTGCCCACACTGTAATGTTCGTGACGTTCGCAGTCACGCAGAGTGGAGGAACTCGGCGCGCTCGCAGAAGCGGCACCGGACAAGTTGTTTCTTCAGCACTTCGCCGTGAACAGTAGGTGCGCGTTGCGATCTGTAACATCGCCGAAGCTATTGGCAGTCTTTCGGGGTGCACGGAAACATTGCCCACGGAGGAACAGAACTATCCAAGAAATAGTGGTCATCGTCGAGCCTTATCACTACGTCGCGCACTGCAAGCTCGTTGTACGAGTTTGTTTACACTGGGCGCCCCCGATGCTTTGCCGCCATGCTCGCCCGGTGAATGGATGTGATGACGCCACCACAGCGTCCCCTCGTGGTATAATGCGAAGCGCACTAAATTGCAAATTAGTCTAATGCACATTCAGTGTACATGTTGTAAGCTTTAAAATGCTTCTAAACCACGTTAAACTAACTAATAATATTGTACTAAATGCGTTTGTTTTATAACTGGCTTGTGCATGTAATGCACTCGGTGGAACGACAAACAAGTGAAAGAAGGCACGACCATGCACCGACGGTATGATCACGTGAGCTCCAGTTTGTCGACCGCCCAGAAGGCAACGCCCAAGGAATGATAGCCAGCCAGAGTGAATCTAGATAAACCAACAAAACTGGAGGCTTGTCGAAACATAAACTGTGTCTCGGTACCATTCGTCCTTTCATCTTGGGGTGTCGCCAGAGCTCGTGAAGATCCAGAGTTTCGGCAAACTTGGCGCATCCTGCATAGCACCCCTGGTGGGTTCTGCGGCCAGAACAAAGCCTCCCTTCTCTGCCGGCCAAGAGGGGAAAACGTGCTTGCCGATCAATCAAGGTTGCGCGGACATATTATAACTCTAGCGTCTAGGAAAAGAATAAACAGGTGCGAGGGCGGCACGCATAGGGTGGGAAGCTAGCCGCCAGAATAACTATCTCAAGGACTGCTGCTGACGATGGCGAAATACCTTCCTGTAATTATAATAACCCGAATAGGACTATTTTCGAAAGAAAAAGAAGGAAACGGCCCAGAGGGCTATACTACGAATGCTATAACTGATAATTTTCTATTTTTATATTTATAAATAAATAAATAAATAAATAAATAAATATATATATATATATATATATATATATATATATTTGTAAGGAAGATAACAAACATGCGCACTGGGTCAGTAGCATCGGCAGCATCAAGCGAGCAGCAGAAGCTTGAGCTCGGGAACTGCACGGTGCATCGTAGAACCGGCGGTCGCTACGAACCCTAATAAATCTCCTTTACAAGTGGTGCAGCCGTGCGGGGTAACGTTCAACTCTACCATCCTGGAACTCCGTTCTCGGACGCTACCATCTGCCATGCCGGACGCCGACCAACAGACTCTTCCACCGCCAACCGTCCCTTGCCCTGGTACCGTTCGCCAACGGGAGCCTCCCATCTTCAGCGGAACCGACGACAACGACGTTGAAGAGTGGCTGTCGTCCTACGAGCGGCTGAGCGTACATAACAAATGGAATGACTCAAATAAACTGGCTTACTTATCATTCTATCTCGAGGGCGTGGCCTGTCTCTGGTTCAGAAATCATGAGATGGATATCCGAACGTGGTCGGTGTTCAAGACTTTGATTACCGAAGTATTTGACCGAGCAGCGTTTGCGTACACGCGCACAGGACACGGGTCAGACATTCACCAGCTATATAGAAGACGTTCTAGATTTGTGCAGACGCGTGAACGCTGCCATGACGGAAGCGGAAAAGATCAAGCACGTCATGAAGGGAATCGATGATGCTGCGTTCCAGATGCTTCTGGCCAAGGACCCACGCACTGTTGGCGACGTCATCAGCTTGTGCCAGAGCTATGATGAGTTGCGTAAGCAGCGAGCTCTGACAAGGTGACATCGCACACCAAATATGACGTCACTCTGCAGTCTGACCACCGGCCCAGAACAAGCCTCCCTGATAACCCAAATCAAGGATTTCGTCCGCGAAGAAGTTGCACGACAGCTATCTCTGGTGTCCGTTACTCAGGAGTCTGCCAGCACTTTGCCGTCTCATCTCCGTAACGTGATCCATGAAGAGGTCGCGGAAGCGCTGCCGGCTGTTCACCAGCAAGATGTCGTGACTACACCACTCACTTATGCTATGGTTGCTGCAATGGCCCCTAGCACTGTGCCCGTGTGTCGCTTCCAGCAGCCTGTGCACCGCCCTCCCCCTCCCGTCCCCTGGACCACCACTGCCGTCACTAACCCGTGGCGTACGCCGGACAATCGCCCTATATGCTTCGCCTGTAGGTATCCCGGTCATGTCGCAAGGTTCTGCCGCCGCCGATCGCAGGCGTTCGATGGCGATCGCCGCGCGCCCTATGTGCCGCCTGATCCAACTGCGTCTTACGGATCCTTCGACCCATCACCAGCTCGCTCCCAAACTGATCGCCGTCCTCACTTCGAACGCCTCCGGTCGCCCTCCCCACGTCGCCGATCGCTTTCCCCTATGCGTCGACGGCCCGGCTCTAACGAAGAGGGAAACTAGACGACGCAGTTCCTGAGGCAAGAACTGCGCAAGTGTCGACATGCCGAAGTCCTCCTCCTTTACCTGGCAATGTCATTGATGTGTTTATCCAAGATGTCGCTACAGTCGCCCTCGTCGATACCGGTGCCGCTATTTCAGTTATGGGTGCAAGATTTCGCCGTTCACTTCGTAAAGTGACGACGTCTTTGTCTGGATGGTCGCTCCGAACGGCGAGTGCTCAACCCATTCGCCCTACCGCTGCTTGTACTGCCCAGGTGACCATACAGGACGTTTGGTACATGATTCAATTCATAGTTCTTTCATCGTGCTCCCACGCCCTTATTCTAGGATGGGATTTTCTCTCACGCCACAATGCTATCATCAATTGCGCCCGGGCTGAGATTGAACTTTTCCACCTTGGTAACCTGGCCTCCGTCGATGCTCATCCTGCCGCTAAATATGTCGTGAAAGAAGACACCTGTATTCCTCCGCGCTCTTCATCATTCGTACCAGTCTTCTGTAGTATCATTACAGACGGGACGGTCTTCCTCATGCCCTCTCATCACTTTGTTACCCGAAAAGCGCTTCCTTTGCCCTTTGCAGCTCTTGACCTTGCCGCCGGTGCCAGCACGATGCCCATTTACAATCATCTTTCATCGCCGCTATCACTGTTCCGCCGCGAATGCCTTGGTTACGTCGAGTCGGTCGATTCAACACGAATTGTCTCCGTCCTCGACGAAGTGCCTTCTACTGCCATCCATGAACTGAGTGCCCTCTCCGTACCCGACTCAACATACACTGGTGTGTTCAGCCCATTCATCGCCGAAGATCTGACGCATTCGCAGCGATCTCAACTTCTCGCACTCCTTCAGCAATTCCGCCGTTCTTTCGACGGTGCGCAACCATCTCTTGGCCGCGCATCGACGGTCGAGCATTACATCAACACTGGCTCTCACTCACCGCTGCGACAAAGACCATATCGCGTGTCCGCTAAGGAACGTCACGTCATTGCAGACCAGGTCGATGACATGCTCCGTCGAGGCGTCCTTCAACCTTCCCAAAGCCTATGGGCCTCTCCCGTGGTCCTCGTCCCAAAAAAAGACGGTTCCATCCGCTTCTGTGTTGATTTTCGACGCTTGAACAAGATCACGCTGGAGGACGTCTACCCATTACCACGCATCGATGATGCTCTGGACTGTTTACAGGGAGCCGAGTTCTTTTCTTCGCTGGATTTGCGGTCAGGCTACTGGCAGGTTCCGATGGCAGAGGCTGATCGCCCGAAAACTGCCTTTGTTACACCAGACGGCTTGTATGAATTCACCGTCATGCCTTTCCGACTTTGCAACGCTCCTGCAACGTTCGAAAGGATGATGGATAATGTTCTACGTGGCCTCAAATGGAAAATCCGTTTTTGCTATCTTGACGATATTGTGGTGTTTGCCCCTGATTTTGCAACGCACCTGCTCCGCCTCCAGCACGTACTCACTTGCTTGACCAACACCGAGTTGCAACTTAACCTGAAGTAGTGTAGATTTGCTGTTCGTCAGCTCACAATTTTAGGCCATGTCGTTTCAAAGGAGGGCATTCGCCCGGATCCCGAGAAGCTACGTTCTGTTACTGCGTTCCCAAAACCTACCACTATGAAAGAGCTACGCAGTTTTATCGGCCTCTGCTCTTACTTCCGACGATTCGTTCGAAACTTTGCGTCAATTATATCGCCTCTCACGCAGATCCTTGGTGGCGCTAGAGATCTCTCATCATGGTCTTCAGAGTGTGACGACGACTTCGCAACCTTGCGCCGTCTTCTCACGACGCCACCCATTCTTCGCCATTTTGACCCTCAAGCGCCAACCGAAATCCATACCGATGCAAGCGGTGTAGGCCTTGGCGCTGTGTTGGCACAGCGTCAACCTGGCCACACAGAATACGTCGTCGCATACGCGAGTCGCACGTTAACCAAGGCGGAAAACAATTACAGCGTTACAGAAAAGGAGTGCGTGGCCCTTGTGTGGGCGCTTGGCAAGTTTCGCCCATATTTATACGGCCGATCATTTGACGTAGTGACCGACCACCACGCACTATGTTGGCTGTCGACGCTGAAAGATCCAGCCGGCCGCCTTGCCCGCTGGGCATTGCGAATCCAAGAATATGACATCCGCGTGGCTTACCGTTCCGGGCGAAAGCACTCCGATGCTGACGCGCTATCCCGATCGCCGCTTCCCCTGAAGGCCAGTGACGACTCCGCCTGCGAGTGTACATTATCCTCTCTGGACGTTGACACTATCGCTGCGGCACAGCGTAATGATCCCAGGACTGCATCTCGGCTCGACCTTCTCTCGGATACGTCGAAAGTTCCAGCGTCACGTACGCTTCGGCGCCAAGTTCCCCATTTTGCGATTCGAGACCAGCTACTATATCGCCGCAACTATGCCCCAGAGGGACGCACCTGGTTACTCGTCATTCCGAGAACCTTGCGATCAGAGCTCTGCTCCTCGTTCCACGTAGACCCTCAGTGTGGCGACGCGGGAGTCTACAAAACCTACGAAAGACTTCGACATCGCTATTACTGGCGGGGAATGTATAATTTCGTTCAAACGTTCGTCCGCTCTTGTCGTGAGTGTCAACGCCGTAAAGCGCCACCGCAAAATTCCGCCGGTGAACTACAGCCTCTGCAATGCCCATCCCGACCCTTTGATCGCGTGGGCATAGATCTCTACGGGCCACTTCCGTTGACTCCTACCGGCAACAGGTGGATAATCGTTGCGGTAGACCACTTAACCCGTTATGCGGAGACCGCTGTTCTACCAAATGCAACAGCGCAGCAGGTCGCCCATTTCATACTTCACCGTTTTCTCCTTCGTCATGGAGGTCCACGTGAACTTTTAAGCGACAGAGGCCGCGCCTTCTTATCTGAAGTCATCGAACAACTGCTTGCTGAATGCGCTATTGTTCATCATAAATGCACTGCTTATCACCCACAGACTAACGGTACCACGGAACGCCTTAATCGAACTCTTGGTGACATGCTTGCCATGTATGTTTCACCTGATCACTCTAATTGGGACCACGTTCTTCCGTTTGTCACCTATGCTTCCAACACCGCGACTCAGGCCACTACCGGATTCTCACCCTTTTACCTCCTTTACGGCCGTCATCCTTCTCACACAATCGTCACCATTCTGCCCTACCAGCCAAACCCATCTGAATGCCTGCCGATCTCGGAAGCCGCCAGACACGCCGAGGAATGTCGCGAGCTGGCCCGCCGATTCACCTCGGACAACCAGAACCGTCAAAAAGCCGTTCACGATGCCCAGAACTCGCCTCCCACTTTTCTTCCGGGCGCTCTCGTCTGGTTGTTAGTGCCACACCGCACCCCTGGGCTCGCTTCAATACTCCTTCCGAAGTACGACGGGCCATACCGCGTTCTCGAGAGAACATCACCCGTGAATTACCTAATTGAGCCGCTACCGCCGCCGTCCGACATGTGACGTCGTAACCGCGTAGTCGTTCACGTTCAGCGTCTCAAGACGTATCACCATTCTACCGTCCTTCCAGAAACCTAAGTAGCCAGGATGGCTCCTTTATTTCCGCGGGGCCATTGTAAGGATGATAACCAACGTGCGCACTGGGTCAGCAGCATCGGCAGCATCAAGCGCGCAGCAGAAGCTCGCGGTCGGGAACTGCTCCGTGAATCGCAGAACCGGCGGTCGCTACGAACCCTAATAAATCTCCTTTACAAGATATATATATATATATATATATATATATTTATCTCGCCTATCGGATCGCATGCGCGCGCAGTTGCTTTGTCTCTGCGTGTAGTAGTTATAATAAGGGCGCCAGTTTAAGGGCGGAGGAGAAGGAAGGAAAGGAAAGCAAAATTGCAGCGACGTGGTTTTAAAGTGCGCCCGTGGTAGAGTAACGGAAGGCGATATAAGCGTGCGTGGCCATGATCCGCACACGACAAACTGCTTTAAAATATTTAGACTTGAGGGAAAGCTTCGTTAACAAACGATAGCACAGCAATCAGCACTCGAATATAATTATAACCCTAATAATAATTGTTAATATTTATCTCATTTATGGGATCTAATGCGCGCGCTTTTGCTTTGTCTCTGCGGGTAGTAGTTAAGAGAGCCAGTTTAAGGGCGGAGAAGAAGGAAGGAAAGGAAAGTACCTGAAGCAAAAGTGCAGCGCCGTGGTTTTAAAGCGCAACCGTGGTAGAGAACCGGAAGGTGATATTAGCGTTCGTGGCCATGATACGCACACGACAAAAAGACTTAAAATATTTAGACTTCAGGGAAATCTTCGTTAACAACAATAACACGGCAATAAGTACTCGAATACGACGAGAGAAATTATTGAGACGTGGAAAATTCCCTTGAAATAAATATAGTTTGCGGGACAAATGCTTGTAAGTATTGAACCTCTTAAAAGATGAGGGAGAATATGCGCGCACCGAGAGGGCATCGTCCGCACGAGACCACCACCAGGCACAGTACTGAGACATGGAGGGCTCTGCGGCCGGAACAAAGCCTCCCTTCTCCTCCGGCCAAGAGGGGAAAACGCGCTTTCCGATCGCTCAAGGTTGCGCGGACATAAAATAACTGTAGCGTCTAGGAAAAGCTTAAGCAGGTGCGAGGGCGGCACGCATGGCGTGGGAAGCTAGCCGCCAGAATAACTATCTCAAGGACTGCTGCTTACGAGGGCGAAATACCTTCGTGTATTTATAATAACCCTAATAGGACAATTTTTGAAAGAAAAAAAAAGGAAACGGCCCAGAGGGCTATACTGCGCGAGCTACGACTCATTATTTTCTCTCTCTCTCCATATATATATATATATATATATATATATATATATATATATATATATATATATATATATGTATACATATATATATATATATATATTTTGTTACAAGCACGGGGAAAGGGGGTTCATTTAGGCGTGCGAGAGCAGGAACGGCAGGCTACGAACAACAGGAATAATGGCAGCTGCACAGTCTTCGTTCTCCTCTTTCTTTCTCTTCTTGATCCACGCGTCCCCTTTACGCGCTCTTCAGCCGATCGATGTGCACAGTGTCTCGCCCCCGACGACGCAGATCGGAAGATGACGATACGGGTTCGACCACGTAGTTCACTGGTGATGTTTGTGCAAACACGCGATAGCGCCCGTGGTACTTCGGGAGGAGCTTGGACGAAAGGCCAGGAGCAGCAACAGGCGGCACCCAAAGCCACACGAGTGAGTCGACGGGGAAGGCGTGAGGGGGAGGATTGAGGTCATGGCTTTCTTTTTGGCGGCACTGTTGAGCAGATGTCAACGAACGGGCCAGTTGGCGGCATTTTTCGGCGTCCTGAGCAACCGTAGAAACAGGTGAGCATTCAGCAGGGTCCGGCCGGTACGGGAGAACCGTATCAATGGTGCTGGAGGGATGGCGGCCGTAAAGCAGAAAAAATGGTGAGAATCCGGTAGTGGCTTGAGAGGCAGTGTTATATGCGTAAGTGACGAATGGAAGTACAAGGTCCCAGTTGGAGTGGTCAGATGCAAGATACATTGATAACATGTCACATAGAGTTCTGTTGAATCGTTCCGTTAAGCCATTGGTCTGCGGATGATAAGCAGTAGTAGTGCGGTGAATAATTTGGCATTCAGATAAGAGTGACTGCAGGACATTTGAGAGGAATACGCGGCCCCGATCGCTCAACAGTTCACGTGGTGCGCCATGGCGGAGAACGAAGTTGTTTAGAATAAACGAGGTGATGTCTTTTGCTGATGCGGCAGGTAAGGCGGCGGTTTCAGCATACCGTGTCAAATGATCTACGGTGACAACAATCCATCGGTTGCCAGCGCCAGTAGATGGAAGAGGCCCATATATATCAATGCCGACAAGGTCAAATGGCTGAGCTGCGCAGGGAAGTGGCTGGAGAGGTGCGGTGGAGAGATGCGGGACACATTTGCGTCGCTGGCAGGCAATGCAGGAGCGTACGTATTAGTGGACGAATGTGTACATCCCTCGCCAATAATATTGTAGGCGAAGCCGTGTGTAAGTTTTTGACACTCCGCCGTGACCACACTGCGGGTCAGAATGAAAAGCGGAGCAGAACTCTTGTCGTAGGTGGCGAGGCACTACTAAAAGACATTTGCGGCCGTCATTGTGGTAGTTGCGGCGGTATAAAAGTCCGTCCTGGACTGTGAAATGCTGCGCCTGTCGGCGTCGAACATCATGACGATACATGGGTATTTTTGTTGCTCCGATGCCATGTCCAGGATGTCAAGTGGTGAGATGTCATGTCTGTCGGTAGAACTGCTGCTGTCTGAAGTAACTTGGGAGCGCGAGAGGGCGTCGGCGTGTTTGCGTCCAGAGCGATAGACGACACGGATATCGTATTCCTGGATTCGGAGGGCCCACCGAGCGAGGCGGCCCGACGGGTCTTTTAGGTTGGACAACCAGGAAAGAGCGTGATGATCCGTCACCACGTCAAAGCGTCGACCGTAGAGATATGGACGAAATTTTTGAAGGGCCCATACGATAGCCAGGCACTCTTTTTCTGTTACTGAGTAATTGGCCTCAGGTTTCGTGAGGGCACGACTGGCATAAGCGACTACGTATTCGGCATTAGTGTTCTTGCGTTGTGCGAGCACGGCACCAAGGCCGACACCACTGGCGTCAGTGTGAAGTTCTGTAGGTGCGCTGGGATCAAAATGGTGCAAGATTGGCGGAGACGTGAGTAGGTGACGAAGAGTCGTAAAGGCATCATCAGAGGCTTCCGACCAAGGAGAAAGTTCATTGTCGCCTTGGAGAAGTTGGTTTAGTGGTGCGATGACAGTAGCGAAATTGCGAACGAAACGTCGAAAATAAGAGCATAGGGCAATGAAGCTGCGTAGTGCTTTGAAGTTAGTGGGCTGTGGAAATTCGGATACGGTGCGAAGTTTAGCAGGATCAGGAAGAATGCCTTCTTTGGAGACAACGTGGCCTAATATAGTCAGTTCTCGAGCTGAGAATCGGCACTTTCTTAAGTTAAGCTGGAGACCAGCATTCCGGAGGCAGGTCAAAACTTGATGTAAACGGCGAAGATGGGTCGGAAAATCAGGAGAAAAGACGACAACGTCGTCGAGGTAGCAGAGGCAAGTATGCCACTTCAGGCCGCTTAGGATGCCGTCCATCATGCGTTCGAAGGTGGTGGGCGCATTGCACAGACCGAACGGCATTACAGTGAATTCATACAAGCTGTCTGGTGTTACAAATGAGGTTTTCGAGCAGTCAGCGTCAGCCATGGGCACCTGCCAGTAGCCAGTGCGGAGATCTAAGGAGGAAAAAAAGCTCCGCTCCTTGCAAACGGTCAAGTGCGTCGTGAATACGTGGCAACGGGTATACATCCTTTCGGGTAATCTTATTAAGCCTTCGATAATCGACGCAAAATCGTATGGTGCCGTCTTTCTATTTAACTAGGACGACTGGTGATGCCCAAGGACTACTAGATGGCTGGATGACACCGCGATTGAGCATATCGTTCACCTGGTCATTGCTAACGCGTATTTCAGTCGCCGATACACGGTAGGGACGCTATCGAATTGGTGCATGGCTCCCAGTGTCGATAGTGTGCGAAACAGTCGTTGTGCGGCCGAGTGATGTTGCTTGGCAGTCAAAAGACGAAGAGAAGCCTTGGAGCAAGCGAAGAAGTTCGTCGCGCTGCGTCGTCGTAAGGTCACTGGCAATAGCTGGCGTAAAAGAACGCGGCAGTGACTGAGGAGGCGATGCCTCGAGAGCAGCAAGATAAGTGGAGTCGTCCATCGTGTCAAATATTGAAGATGAGGTCAGTGGCTCTGCTCTGCCAAGGCTTTCACGGCGGCGTAAAGTAATTGGTTCAACTGATGGGTTGGATACGCACATGAGAGAGGCACAAGCTTTGAACTCGAGGACGGCGAACGGCAGTGGTAGTGAACGGCGGCGAACTAAGAGTTCAGACGGAGCGAAGAGTACTGTGCCGTCATCTACAGATTCGCAAGAGATACTGACAAGAGTGGAAGACCAGGCAGGTATAACGGTGTCGTCTGAAACAGCGATTTTGCGACAATGGTCCGTATGGTCAGTGATTATATCGGTCGAAAACTGACACAGCTCGATCTCAGCGCGGGCGCAGTCAATGATCGCATGATGCGTGGAGAGAAAGTCTCAACCTAATATGACGTCGTGTGAACATGATGGCAACACTATCAATTCTATGATATAGAGGACCTTCTTAATTACGACACGAGCAGTGCAGGCGCCGGACGGCTCGACGTGCTGCACGTTGGCAGTTCGAAGAGACAGTCCAGAAAGCGGCGTCGTCACTTTTCCGATCTTGCGGCAAATACGGGCATCTATCGCTGAAAGTGCAGCACCGGTGTCGACAAGTGCTAGCGATAACTGCTAGCGTCAATGTATCTTCGATTTTGACTTCAATAACATTCTTCGGAGAAGTGTGAGGCCTTATACATTTCGCTGGCACCGCAGTTCTCGCCTCCTGAACTGCGATATTTAGTTTTCCTAGCGCAAACGGCTCCGCCGCCCGTGCATGGGGGAAAGCGAGCGGCGGCGAGGAGAAGGTGAACGGCGAGCGGCGGAGAATGCGGTGTCGACGGCAGAAGTAGATTCAAAGGCGTCCGAATAGTTGCGGCGTTGTTGGAAACGTGGTGCATACGGACGCACATTGTTCAAGACTTTCGGTGTAAGCAGGCGACAGTGACGTGCCACGTGTGCAGCACGGCCACAATAAAAACAAATCGGACGGTTGTCTTCCGTGCGCCAATGGTCTTGTGGTCTAGCATAGTTCGCCAGTGGACGGACTGGAGGGGATACGGGTGGGCGCAAAGGTGAGCGAAGGGGGCCGTAGGTCTGTGGCGCAGACCTCATCGCGACTTCGGCGTACGTCAGGGGAGCGGCCGTCGGAGCCTGTTGAAGAGAAGGCGAAATGTGGTCGGCTACCTGCTCCTTGATGATAGATTTTAGAACGGGCGCCAACGGAGTACTCGGCTGGCCGTGTGCAAGTGGAATCAAGGAAAGCTGACGAGCCACCTCTTCCCGGACGAACTCCTTGATCTGTAGCAGCAGCGAAGTGTTATCCGGGGCAGCCAAGCTGGACATTGAATGTGACCTGAGGTGTAGATTGGCGGGTGGCTATGCGTTGTTTGCGCAGTTCGTCAAAGCTTTGACACAGACTGACGACTTCAGAGACTGTCGAGGGATTTTTCGCCAACCGAATCTGGAAGGCGTCGTCTTAAATGCCTTTTAAGATACGGCGGATCTTCTCGGCATCAGGCATTGCGACGTCAACGCGATTGCAGAGGTCGACAACATCTTCTATATAGCTCGTAAATGTCTCCCCGCACTGTTGCGCACGGCCACGCAAACGTTGCTCGGCGCGAAGCTTGTGAACCGTGGGGCGCCCGAATACCTCTGTCACGTTAGTCTTGAAGGCCGTCCACGTCATCAGAACACGTTCGTGGTTGCGGTGCCACATGCTGGCGACACCGCTGAAATAAAACGACACGTAATTAAGTTTTTTGGTGTCGTCCTAGTGGTTGTGGATGCTCACCCGGTCGTAGTCAGCGAGCGAGTCTTCCACATCATGGTCTTCTGTACCACTGAAGATGGGTGGGTCGCGTTGCCGCTACGGGCCGGGGCAGACCACGGCAGTCACCGGGGCAGCGGGTTGTGGTGGTCCGTCTTCCGGCATTATGAAGACGGGCTGCAGTGTCCGATTACGAAGTTCCAGTATTCTGGTTGTACCCCACACCTCCACAAATTGTAAAGGGGGTTTATTCGGCTCGTCTATATATATATATATATAACCTACGGGATCGCATGCACGCGCTGTTGCTTTGTCTCTGCGTGTAGCTGTTAAGAGCGCCAGTTTATGGGCGGAGCAGAAGGAAAGAAAGGAAAGCAAAATTGCAGCGCCGTGATTTTAAAGCGCACCCGTGGTTGAGAAATGGAAGGCGATATAAGGGTGCGTGGACGTGATACGCACACGACCAACTTACTTAAAATATTTAGACTTGAGGGAAAGCTTCGTTAACAAACAATGGCACAGCAATCAGCACTCGAATATAAATATAACCCTAATAATAATTGTAAATATGCATCTCATCTATGGGATCTAATGCGCGCGCTGTTTCTTTGTCTCTGCGTGTAGTAGTTAAGAGAGCCAGTTTAAGGGCGGAGAAGAAGGAAGTAAAGGAAAGCAAAATTGCAGCGCCGTGGTTTTAAAGCGCACCCATGGGAGAGAAACGGAATGCGATATAAGCGTGCGTGGCCATGATACGCACACGACAAACTGCCTTAAAATATTAAGACTTGAGGGAAAGCTTCGTTAACAAACGATAGCACAGCAATGAGCACTTGAATTTAATTATAACCCTAATAATAATTGTAAATATTCATCTCATCTATGGCATCTAATGCGCGCGCTGTTGCTTTGTCTCTGCGTGTAGTAGTTAAGAGAGTCAGTTTAAGGGCGGAGAAGAAAGAAGGAAAGGAAAGTCTCTGGAGCAAAAATGCAGCGCCATGGTTTTAAAGCGCAACCGTGGTAGAGAAACGAAAGGCGATATAGGCGTGCGTGGTCATGATACGCACACGACAAACAAAACAAACAAACACCTAAGTTTAAATAGAAAAGGGAATGGAACACCAAGAAGCCGGACAGCTCTACTGCTCCCATCTTTTCTGAAAGGTAGAGTGAATAGACAATGGCTTTACAGTGATGTAGAGCTTTGGGCAGTAAATTGAGTCTTTTTATAGAGTAATAAAAAAATTAGGATGAGAGAGAAAAGGGAATGGAACAACAAGAAGGCGTACTGCTCTACGGCTCCTATCTTTTCTGAAAGGTAGAGTGAAAGTGACAATGGTGCTAAGGTGATGTAGAGCTTTGGGGAATAACGTCATAGCAGTTGTCGAATTGGGAAAAATTATGTTAAAGCAAAGGGAATAGAACTCGAAGAAACTAGACCGCTCTACGGCGCCTCCTATTGTTAGAGAAAGGCCGACTGAAACACAATTGTGTTACGGTGATGTAGAGGTTTGGGCAATAAAATGAGTCTCTTTTTGAAATATTAAAAAAAATTGGGATGAGACAGAAAAGAGAATGGAACACCAACAAAGCGGACTGCTCTACGGCTCCTATCTTTTCTGAAAGGTAGAGTGAAAGTGATAATGGTGCTAAGGTGATGTAGAGCTTTGTGCAATATTGTGATATTAGTCATAGAATCGTAAGAAAATAGATAGGGACAGAAAAGGGAATGGAACATCAAGAAGCCGGACCACCCAACGACTCATATCTTTTCTGAAAGGTAGAGTGAAAGTGACAATGGTGTTAGGTGATGTGGAGCTTTGGGCAATAAAGTGGTATTAGTTATAGAATTGTAAAAACTTAAGGTAAAATAGGAAAGAGAATGGAACGCCCAGAAGCCGGTTAGCTCTACTACTCCCATAATTTCTGAAAGGTAGAGTGAAAGTTACAATGGTTTTACGGTGATGTAGAGTTTAGGGCAATAAATTGAGTCTTTTATAAAATAATAAAAACAATTAGGATGACATAGAAAAGGGAATGGAACACGAAGAAGGCGCTCCGCTCTACGGCTCCTATCTTTTCTGAAAGGTAGAAAGAAAGTGACAATGGTGCTACGGTGATGTAGCGCTTTGGCCAATAAAGTGGTATTATTTAGAGAATTGTAAAAACTTAAGTTGAAATAGAAAAGGGAATGGAACACCAACAAGAGGGACTGCTGTACGTCCTTCATATTTTCTGAAAGGCACAGTGAAACGAACAATGGTGTTACGGTGATGTAGTGCTTTGAGCAATAACGTGACAATAGTTTTAGATTTGGGAAAAATTATCAGATAGCAAAGGGAATAGAACACGAAGAAACTAGACCACTCTACTGCGGCACCTTTCTTTTCAGAAAGGCTGAGTGAAACACACAATTGTGTTACGGTGATGTAGGGGTTTGGGCGATAATGTGTTGTCCAGATATGAAATTTAAAAAAAAATTAGTATAACATAGAAAAAATAATGGAACACCACGAAGGTGGACCGCTCTAAGGCTCCCATCTTTTCTTTAAGGTTGAATGAAACTGACAATGGTGTTACGGTGATGTAGAGCTTTGGTCAATAATGTGATAGTAGCCATAGGATTGTAAACAAATAAGTTTAAAAAGCAAAGGGAATGGAACACCAAGATGCCGGACAGCTCTACTGCTCCCATCTTTTCTGAAAGGTAGAGTGAAAGTGACAATGGTATTACGCTGATGTAGAGCTTTGAGCAAAAAAATTGAGTGTCGTTATGAAATCATGAAATAATTAAGATGAGATAGAAAAGGGAATGGAACACAAAGAAAGCGTACCGCTCTACGGCTCCTATCTTTTGTCAAAGATTGAGTGAAAGTGGCAATGGTACTATGGTGATGTAGAGCTTTGGGCAATAATGTGTTATTAGGTATGGTATTTAAAAAAAATAGGATAAGGATGAAAAGGGAATGGAACAACAAGAAGGCGGACCACTCGACGGCTGCTATCTTTTTCAGAAAATTAGAGTGAAAGTGACAATGGTGTTATGGTTATGTAGAGCTTTGGGTAATAAAGTGATATTAGTTAAAGAATTGTAAAACCTTAAGGTAAAATAGAACAAGAAGCCGCACAGCTCTACTGCTCCCGTATGTTCAGAAAGGCAGAGTGAAAGTAACAATGGTGCTACGGTGATGTAGAGCTTTGGGCAATAATGTGATATTAGTTATAGAATTGTAAAAATTTTGGACAAGCTAGAAATGCAATGGAACACCAAAAAGTCGGACAGCTCTATAGCTCCCATCTTTCCTGAAAGGTAGAGTGAAATTGACAATGGTTTTACGGTGATGTAGAGCTTTGGGCAACAAGGTGAGCCTTTCAAAAAAATAATAAAAACAGTTAGGATGAAATAGAAAAGGGAATTGAACACCAACAAGGTGGACCGCTCTACGGCTCCTATATTTTTTGAAAGGTAGAGTGAAAGTGACAATTGTGCTACGGTGATGTAGAGCTTTAGGCAATACTGTGATATTAGTTGTGGAATTGTAAAAAGTTAAGATAAAATCGAAAATGGAATGGCACACCAACAAAAGAACTGCTGTACGCCCTTCACATTTTCTGAAAGGCACAGTGAAACGGACAATGGTGTTAAGGTGATGTAGTGCTTTGGGTAATAACGTGAATACTTATAAATTTGAGAAAAAATATCAGATAGCAAAGGGAATGGAACACCAAGAAACTAGAACACTCTACGGCGGCACTTATCTTTTCAGAAAGGCCGAGTGAAACACATAATTGTGTAATGGTGATGTACAGGTTTGGGCAATAAGATGTGGTCCGGATATGAAATTGTAAAAAAATTAGGATAACATAGAAAAAATATTGGAACACCAAGAAGCCGGACTGGTCTAAGGCTCCCATGTTTTCTGACAGGTAAAGTGAAAGTGACGATGGTGTTACGGTGATGTAGGGATTTGGTCAATAATGTAATATTAGCTATAGAATTGTAAACACCTAAGTTTAAATAGAAAAGGGAATGGAACACCAAGATGCCGGACAGCTCTACTGCCCCCATCTTTTCTGAAAGGTAGAGTGAAAGTGACAATGGTCTTACGGTTATGTAGAGCTTTAGGAAATAATGTGATGTTAGTTATCGAATTGTAAAAAAAAAAAGGATAAGACAGGAAAGGGAATGGAACACCAAGAAGCCGGACAGCTCTACAGCTCCCATTTTTTCTGAAAGGTAGAGTGAAAGTGACAATGGTTTTACGGTGATGTAGAGCTTTAGGCAATAAAGTGATATTAGTTACAGAATTGTAAACACCTAAGTTAACATAGAAAATGGAATGGAACACCAAGAAGCCGGAGAGCTCTACTGCTCCCTTCTTTTCTGAAAGGTAGAGTGAAAGTGAGAATGGTTTTACGGTGATATAGACCTTTGGCCAATAAATTGAGTCTCTTTATAAAATCATAAAAAATTAAGATGAGATAGAAAAGGTAATGGAACACTAACAAGGCGGACCGCTCTACGGCTCTCATCTTTTCTGAAAGGTAGAGTGAAAGTGACACTGGTTTAACGGGGATGTAGAGCTTTGGGCGATAAATTGAGTCTTGTTATAAAATATAAAAAATTGAGATGAGATAGAAAAGGGAATGGAACAACAACAAGGCGGACCGCTCTACGGCTCCTATCTTTTCAGAAAGTTCGTGTGAAAAAGACAACAGAGGTACGGTGATATAGAGGTTTGGGCAATAAGGTGAATGGGGTTATAAAGTTGTAAAAATATTTAGGATGAGATAGAAAAGGGAATGAGACACCAACAAGACGGAACTCACTAAAGCTCCTATCTTTTCTGAAAGGTAGAGCGTAAGTGACAATGGCGTTACGGTGATGTAGAGCTTTAGGCAATAAAGTGATATTAGTTATGGAATTGCAAAAACTTAAGGTAAAATAGCAAAGGGAATAGGACACCAACAAGAAGGACCGCTGTACGTCCTCTACGTTTTCTAAAAGATACAGCGAAAGTGACATAGGTGTTACGGTGATGTAGAGCTTTGGAAAATATCGTGATAATAGTTGTAGAATTGCGAAAAATAGGATGAGATAGCAAAGGGAATAGCACACCAAGAAACTAGACCGCTCTACGGCGGCTCCTATCTTTTCAGAAAGGCCGAGTGAAACAGACAATTGTGTTACGGTGATGTAGAGGCTTGGGCAATAAAGTGAGTCCGTGTATGAAATTGTAAAAAAAAATTACGATGAGATGGAAAGGGGAATGGGACACCAACAAGACGGAACGCTCTACGTCACCTATCATTTCTGAAAGGTAGAGTGAAAGTGACAATGGTGTTGCGGTGATGTAGACCATTGGGGCAATAAAGTGATATTAGTTATAGAATTGTAAAAACCTAAGGTAAAATATAACATGGAGTACAACACCAACAAGATGGACCGCTGTATGTCCTCTACCTTTTCTGAAAGGCACAGTAAACTTGACAATGGTGTTACGGGGATGTAGAGCTTTGGCAAATATCGTGATAATTGTTGTAGAATTGGGAAAAACAACGATGAGACAGCGAAGGGAATAGAACACCAAGAACATAGAGCACTCAACGGCTCCTATCTTCTCAGAAAGGCCGAGTGAAAATGAAAATAGAGTTACGGTGATGTAGAGGTTTGGGTAATAAAGTGAGAAGGGTTATAAAATTGTAAAAATAATTAAGATGAGATGAAAAAGCGAATGAGTCTCGAACAAGAAGGAATGCTCTACGGCTCCTATCTATTCTGAAAGGTAGAGTGAAAGTGACAATGGTGTTACGGTGATGCATAGCTTTGGGCAATAAAGTGATATTAGTTATAGAATTGTGAGAAAATTAAGGTAACATAGATAAGGGAATGAAACATCAAGAAGGCGGACCGCTGTAAGGCTCCGAACTTTTCTGAAAGGTAGAGTGAAAGTGAGAATGGCTTTACGGTGATGTAGAGCATTGGGCCATAAAGCGAATCTTCTTATGAAAGAATACAAAATTAAGATGAGATAGTAAAGGAAATGGTGCACCAACAAGTCGGACCGCTCTATGGCTCCTATCTTTTCTGAAAGGTAGAGTGAAAGTGAGAATGGTGCTACGGTGATGAAGAGCTTTGGGCAATAAAGTGATATTAGTTAGACAATTGTAAAAAAAAGGTGAAATAGAAAAGTGAATAGGACACCAACAAGAAGGACAGCCACACGTCCTCTACCTTTTCGGAAAGGCACAGTGGAACTGACAATGCTGTTACGGTGATGTAGAGCTTTCAGTTATAACGTGATAATAGTTGTAGAGTTGGGAAAAATTAGGAGGGGATAGCAAAGGGAATAGCACACCAAGAAACTAGACCGCTCTACGGCGGCTCCTATCTTTTCAGGAAGGCCGAGTGAAACAGACAATTGTGTTACGGTGATGCAGAGCTTTAGGCAATAAAGTGATATTAGTTATGGAATTGCAAAAACTTAAGGTAAATTAGCAAAGGGAATAGGACACCAACAAGAAGGACCGCTGTACGTCCTCTACGTTTTCTAAAAGATACAGCGAAAGTGACATAGGTGTTACGGTGATGTAGAGCTTTGGAAAATATCGTGATAATAGTTGTTGAATTGCGAAAAATAGGATGAGATAGCAAAGGGAATAGAACACCAAGAAAATAGACCGCTCTACGGCGGCTCCTATCTTTTCAGAAAGTCCGAGTGAAACAGACAATTGTGTTGTGGTGATGTAGAGGTTTGGGCAATAAAGTGAGTCCGTTTATGAAATTGTAAAACAAAAATTAAGATGAGATGGAAAATGGAATGGGATACCAACAACACGAAATGCTCTACGACGCCTATCTTTTCTGAAAGGTAGAGTGAAAGTGACAATGGTGTTGCAGTAATGTAGACCATTGGGGCAATAAAGTGATATTAGTTATAGAATTGTAAAAACCTAAGGTAAACTATAACATGGAGTACAACACCAACAAGATGGACCGCTGTATGTCCTCTACCTTATCTGAAAGGCACAGTAAACTTGACAATGGTGTTACGGGGATGTAGAGCTTTGGGAAATATCGTGATAATAGTTGTAGAATTGGGAAAAACAACGATGAGACAGCGAAGGGAATAGAACACCAAGAACATAGAGCACTCAATGGCTCCTATCTTCTCAGAAAGGCCGAGTGAAAATGAAAATAGAGTTACGGTGATGTAGAGGTTTGAGTAATAAAGTGAGTAGGGCTATAAATTTGTAAAAATAATTAAGATGAGATAAAAAAGCGAATGGGACTCCAACAAGACGAAACGCTCTACGGCTCCTATCTTTTCTGAAAGCTAGAGTGAAAGTGACAATGGTGTTACGGTGATGTATAGCTTTGGGCAATAAAGTGATATTAGTTATGGAATTGTGAGAAAATTAAGGTAACATAGATAAGGGAAAGCAATATCAAGAAGGCGGACCGCTGTAATGCTCGCAAATTTCTGAAAGGTAGAGTGAAAGTGAGAATGGTTTTACGGTGATGTAGAGCTTTGGGCCATAAAGCGAGTGTTCTTATAAAAGAATAAAAAAATTAAGATGAGATAGAAAAGGAAATGGAGCACCAACAAGTCGGACCGCTCTATGGCTCCTATCTTTTCTGAAAGGTAGAGTGAAAGTGAGAATGGTGCTACGGTGATGTAGAGGTTTGGGCAATAAAGTGATATTAGTTAAAGAATTGTAAAAACTTAAGTTAAAGTAGGAAAGGGAATGGGACACCAACAAAAAGGACCGCTGTACTTCCTCTACCTCTTCTGAAAGGCACAGTGAAATTCACACTGATGGTATGGTGATGTAGAACTTTGGGGAAATATCGTGATAATAGTTCTAGGATTGGGAATAACTAAGATGAGATAGCGAAAGGAATAGAACACCAAGAAGCTATACCGCTGTACGGTTCCTATCTTTTCAGAAAGGCCGAGTGAAAAATACAATAGAGTTACGGTGACGTAGAGGTTTGGGGAATAAAATGATTCGGGTTATAAAATTGTAAAGATAATTACGATGAGATAGAAAAGGGAATGGGACACCAACAAGACGGAACGCTCTACGGCTCCTATCTTTTCTGAAAGGTAGAGTGAAAGTGACAACGGTGTTACAGTGATGTAGAGCTTTGGGCAATGAATTTGATATTAGTTTTAAAATTGTGAAAAAATTAAGATAACATTGAAAATTGCATGGAACACTATGAAGGCTGACCGCTCTAAAGCTCCCATTTTTTCTGAAAGGTAGAGTGAAAGTCAGAATAGTTTTACGGTGATGTAGAGCTTTCGGCAATAAAGCTAGTCTTTTTATAACATAATACAAAATTAAGATGACACAGAAAAGGGAATGGAACACGAACAAGGCGGACCACTCTATGGTTCCTATCTTTTCGGAAAGGTAGAGTGAAAGTGACAATGATGCTACGGTGATAAAGAGCTTTGGGCAATAAAGTGATCTTAGTTTTAGAATTGTAAAAACTTAAGTTAAACTAGAAAAGGGAATGGGACACCAACAAGAAGGACCCCTGTACGTCTTCTACCTTTTCTGAAAGGCACAA
This sequence comes from Dermacentor andersoni, assembly GCF_023375885.2. Taxonomy (NCBI): domain Eukaryota; kingdom Metazoa; phylum Arthropoda; class Arachnida; order Ixodida; family Ixodidae; genus Dermacentor; species Dermacentor andersoni. The sequence continues at coordinate 18,506,562 of NW_027314752.1, forward strand.
TGAAACTGACATTGGTGTTACGGAGATGTTGAGCTTTGGGCAATAATGTGATAATAGTTGTAGAATTGGAAAAAATTAAGATGAGATAGCAAAGGGAATAGAACACCAAGAAAATAGACCGCTCTACGGCGGCTCCTATCTTTTCAGAAAGTCCGAGTGAAACAGACAATTGTGTTGCGGTGATGTAGAGGTTTGGGCAATAAAGTGAGTCAGTTTATGAAATTGTAAAACAAAAATTAAGATGAGATAGAAAATGGAATGGGACACCAACAACACGAAATGCTCTACGACGCCTATCTTTTCTGAAAGGCAGAGTGAAAGTGACAATGGTGTTGCGGTGATGTAGACCATTGGGGCAATAAAGCGATATTAGTTATAGAATTGTAAAAACCTAAGGTAAAATATAACATGGAGTACAACACCAACAAGATGGACCGCTGTATGTCCTCTACCTTATCTGAAAGGCGCAGTAAACTTGACAATGGCGTTACGGGGATGTAGAGCTTTGGGAAATATCGTGATAATAGTTGTATAATTGGGAAAAACTAAGATGAGACAGCGAAGGGAATAGAACACCAAGAACATAGAGCGCTCTAGGGCTCCTATCTTCTCAGAAAGGCCGAGTGAAAAAGAAAATAGAGTTACGGTGATGTAGTGGTTTGGGTAATAAAGTCAGTAGGGCTATAAAATTGTAAACATAATTAGGATGAGATAAAAAAGCGAATGGGACTCCAACAAGACGGAACGCTCTACGGCTCCTATCTTTTCTGAAAGGTAGAGTGTAAGTGACAATGGTTTTTCCGTGATGTATAGCTTTGAACAATAAAGTGATATTAGTTTGCGGTAACCCATGAACATGACAAGCAAGCTATTTCCTTCAGTGCGCATGTGCGCACTCTTTTTGTCACACCTTCCCTCTCCCCTATCTTTTCTTTATATTGCCGAGCGTGAATAAACCCTGTGTTCTTCGGCTGGAACCACTGTCTCGTTCATTACGGGAGGGGCGTTGCCTCCACCCGTCAACCGTCGCAACAGTGGCGACGAGAACCCTCACGGATACGCAACAGCGACCGGGCACCAGCCACGACACGAAGTCGCCATCAGCCCAGCCGCGACCATGGCTCTCAAGCTTCCGGATTTTATAGAGGACACAAATAAGTGGAATGCATATCTCGTAAAAGTTGACGCTTACTATGAAGCAAACGAAGTTACAGACGACGCCAAGAAGAGAGCCTTGTTGGTTGCGGCGTTAGGATCTCGGACCGTGCAGATTCTTTGCGGCAGAGTAGCACTCAGAAAACCGAGCTCGCTAAGCTATGAAGAAGTCGTTTCAACCTTGAATGAGCACTATGATCCATGTCCTAACGAGATATCGGAAAGTTTCAAGTTCTTTCATCGAAGCCAACAAGAAGGAGAGTCTATGCAGGCGTTTATCGTAGAGATTCGGAGAATATCCCATAACTGCGATTTCTTTTCGATGTTGCAGCGAATGCTGAGAGATCGCATCGTTTGCGGAGTGCGGTCGAAAAACTTGCAGAAACCTCTACTAGCCAATTTGACTCTTGCGGAAGCCGAAGCACTTGCTCTAGCAGCAGAAAGCGCAGAGCTAGGTTCGCAACAGATGAACAGTCAAGGTGATGCCATCGATGGGCTCAACTTTCAGCGGAAAGGGGAACCCGCAATATCAAGGAATGAACCGAGTATGTCAGTGCAACAATGTAGCTGCTGTGGCAGACAAGGGCATCAAGCCATTGCGTGCTCGCTGCGAAGGCGCCGGTGTTACAAATGCGGGCGACAAGGTCACTTGGCGCGCGTATGCTCGCGAACAGTTCCCGCCCATCGAACCTTGGCGATAACCGAATGTTCAGCTGAAATTGAAGACAGCGGCAGCAATGCATTGCAAATATGGTCATTAAAATATAATGAATGTTTGGTTCCACCCATACAGAAACTTGTCCGGTGGAATGGAATTCCGCTGAAAATGATAATCGACACCGGTTCGCCTGTCTGCGTGGAGCCTAAAGCAATATACGAAGCTCCTCGTCATAAGTGGCCACCGTTTTATGAGGCTGCACTAACCATTTCATGTTACCTTGGAAAGCTACCAGTGCTGGGCGTTCTGCAAATGCTAGCTTCCTACCAGTCTGCGACATTTGACTGCAATCTCGTAGTGTTGAACTGGGAAGGCCCTAGCCTTTGTGGCCGTGACTTACTGCAGAAACTCGAAATAAAAGGGGCGCCGCTTCTTCAGATCACGTCGCAGTCAACCGAAGTGAAGCTGGAGAGCCAAGGAGCAGCACCC